>NW_011494863.1:6429474-6449550 GCF_000754665.1 Bison bison bison
GATGGACATCTAGGTTGCTTCCATGTCCTAGCTATTATAAACAGTGCTGTGATGAACATTGGGGTACACGTGTCTCTTTCCCTTCTGGTTTCCTCAGTGTGTATGCCCAGCAGTGGGATTGCTGGGTCATAAGGCAGTTCTATTTCCAGTTTTTTAAGGAATCTCCACACTGTTCTCCACAGTGGCTGTACTAGTTTGCATTCCCACCAACAGTGTAAGAGGGTTCCCTTTTCTCCACACCCTCTCCAGCATTTATTATTTGTAGACTTTTGGATCGCAGCCATTCTGACTGGTGTGAAATGGTATCTCATAGTGGTTTTGATTTGCATTTCTCTGATGAGTGATGTTGAGCATCTTTTCATGTGTTTGTTAGCCATCTGTATGTCTTTAAAAGAAGCATCTTAGACAATAGCAGAGTTCTAAGAAGATTTTGGCCAGGCCAATAGGGCATCCTTGAGCCATAGCTGCTGGTCAGAAAGTCCTGCTTCTCACAGGATAGGGCCACCTTAGAATCTCTGCACAGCAGTCCTCAGCTGGGAGCAGCCTGAAGGACGTAGGACCTCAGCCATGACCACCGTGGTCAATTCAGGGCACAGCAGCCTGGCCCTTGATCAGCTATATTCCCTGCAGCTTGAGTTCTGAGGAGCACGTCTTTATGGCCGCCATAATGCAAACAATGTGGCTGAAACTCAAAGGTATGTGTTCAGTGAAAAAAAGCCAGACACAGAGAGTACATAATGTGGGATTCCATTTCTGTGATGTTCCGTGCCAGGCAAAAGTAATATTCACTCATATTTAGTGTGATTCACTAATAAGAATCAGCTAACGTTTCAGTGGTAGAGATCAGATCAGTGATTGCCTGGGGCAGCCAGTGAGGAGAACTGACTGCAAAGCAGCCTGGGTAAAATTTTGGGGGAGGGGATCCCCTCCATCTTCATCAGGCCAGTGGTGACATTTGTCAAATTCACCAAAATGTCATGCTCAAAATGTGTATATTTTAACAGATGCATACTTCATTAAAGTTTATTCAAAATGTAATTCATAATTTATTTTAAAAAGTTTGTGAAAAATAATCTACAATAAAAACATATATATAATAGGATTCCTTATATTTAAAATTTTATGCATCCGTCTCAAGCAATACACTAAAACATGGTCACAAATTATTTTTTTTTAAATGTTGCTTTCACTCTGTTTTCTGTCCCTGTTGTCACTGTTTCCTTTTTTCATGTTAGTTTGGCCTAATAAGTGCCACTCCGAGGAATTTTGCTATTCTAAGTTTAGACTCAGATGCATTCTTGTTTGCTTCTTGAAGTTGATGTATTTTTCTCTGATGGGTAGTCTCTGTCTCTGGACCACCTGCTACACATTTCCTTCTAACAAATCATAAGGATATGCCGTTTTAACAACCTTGTGAAGTGAAACTGCAATCTTTCTTAGAACGCACACACACAGTTACATTACACATCAGTTTTACCCCCTAGATCAGGCAGACTTTTTTTTTTTTACTAACATACTGGCTTTCTCACTAGCATAATATTTGACATGGCCTTGAAACAAATTTGCCTAAGAACATTTGATGTTTAATAGCTAATCACCTTTCACAACAGAAATTATTTTTTCCTGACCTAAGCCTGTATACGTCAAATAAAAAACATTAGCTACCACTTTTTAAGCACTTTACTATGTACCAGCTACAATACCCAGAACAGTCTGTTTTTCAAGCATGGTGAGCATTAGTCTCAAAACAGTGATCACACTTGCTCAGCATTACATAGCTATTGATTTGTGGTCATGAGATTTGAACCCACATTTGTCTGGCTCATCACTCATCCTAAGTATGGATAGGAGAAATGAGTCATTTTATAAACAAATTGCCCAGAGAGGAAAAAACTGTTTTTAAAAATACTTGAAGGTTATTTGCAAACAACTGCAGTGTGCTGGGTTATTGTTGAATTTTGAAATATCAATTCAAGGTGGTCATTTTTGAAAGAGTTATCCCCCTTTACTCTTCTAAAGCAAACAAGTTCTCAGGGGACATCTGGGTCCAGTCATTCTAGTTAAACATCCAACAAAGGGCATTTAGCAGAAAAAGTAAAGAAGCGGTGATTTTTTCCAAGAAAAACTTTAACCTTACAGTTGGCATCACATGCATTTAAGAGTTATTTCTTCTCCTCCATGAGCTTCTGTAAAACCACCATTGACCTGAGACTCCTTGGAATTATTCCCTTTTTCTCTAGCCAGAATACAGGGGAAATGAGTGTTTTCAAAACATCCCTCCTTAGGGTTCTAATATAATGAGGACCCCTTCATCCCCTTCCATCTGAGCAACAATATATTCACTTGTTTTGTGGATTCATTATCCTCATAAACTCTCATTAGAAATAAGGGCTGTGTGGTTTAAATCCATTTACAAATCACTGACCTGAAAACTCTTCTTCAGGGGGCTGGTAGTCAGTAGATGGAATAAGACCACGCGAATCTTTTATCCTATATTTAATGGAGAGAGCTTGGTACCTAACATGCTTAAGTTCAGTTCAGTCAGTCAGTCGTGTCTGACTCTGTGACCCCATGGACTACAGCACGCCAGGCTTCCCTGTCTATCACCAACTCCCGGAGCTTATTCAAACTCATGTCTATTGAGTCAGTGATTCCATCCAACCATATCATCCTCTGTCATCCCCTTCTCCTCCTGCCTTCAATCTTTCTCAGCATCAGGGTCTTTTCAAATGAGTCAGTTCTTCGCATCACGTGGCCAAAGTATTGGAGCTTCAGCATTAGCATCAGTACTTCCAATAAATATTCTAGTCTGATTTCCTTTAGGATGGACTGGTTTGATCTCCTTGCAGTCCAGGGGACTCTCAAGAGTCTTCTCCAACACCACAGTTCAAAAGCATCAATTCTTCAGTGCTCAGGTTTATTTATAGTCCAACTCTCATATCCATTCATGATTACTGGAAAAACCATAGCTTTGACTAGACAGACCTTTGTTGGCAAAGTAATGTCTTGCTTTTTAATATGCTGTCTAGGTTGGTCATGCTTAGAAGTGACCATAACAAAGATGGACCTGGTCGTCATGCAATGAAAAAGCCCTGGATGGAAATTAGAAGACTTGGTTTGAGGCTGGCTCAGCCATTAATTACACAACTTGATGCAAATAAATGTCTTTCTCTTCATGACCCAAACTGTCTTCACCTACTAATGGACAGATTTCCAATTCCATCTGTTGCTGTCCTGCCATCTGCTCTCAGCCCTGACTGTTTCTACACACACACAGGCCATTCCCAAGTGCCAGGACCTGCCTCTCTTTGCCTGGAAGTAAAGAAGTTCAGAAATTCTGGAAATTTATACACCCCAGGAACACCTCTCAGCCAGTGACTGAGAGGAGGTGGTGGATACATATCTTAGCTGCCTTTCCTCTTAGGCAATAGAATTCTGTAGCACATGTTCCTCACAGTTCCCTTGAGTTTCTTAGCAAACTTAAGCTCTACTTACAATAGTATTTTCTTCCCAAGAGAAAATTTACTAGATTTCTTTTCTTCCCTCTCTCATTTCCCCACTGTCCTACTAATGTTTCCCAAAGCAAAAACTTGCACTTGATCCTTGACTCAGTCAGTGTCTGGGGAACCCAAACTGAAGCTTGCTACAATTCAAGTCTGAAAATAATTCCATAAGAGACTCAATGTAGTTTTAATAATATCCATGAATGAATTTTGTGTTTTTCTCCTGTTTTTTAAACCCTTATTATTCCTTTATTTAGGGCATATTATACGTATTCAGTCTAGAAAAAGTTTGAGTGTATACATAAATAATTTCTTTCTTTTATAGTTAA
Organism: Bison bison bison; assembly: GCF_000754665.1. Lineage (NCBI taxonomy): Eukaryota > Metazoa > Chordata > Mammalia > Artiodactyla > Bovidae > Bison > Bison bison. The sequence continues at coordinate 6,433,307 of NW_011494863.1, forward strand.
AGCACCAATTGTCATTCCACTATCCAGAGATAGCTGTCTTCAACATATATGTGTATTTGAAGTATTAACCTTTGTGACTTTTTCAATTCATATGTCATCATATAAATCTATTGGAAACGTTCTTTTCATGGGGTAATAGATCATAAACACATTTATATAACAATAATTAAACTTCTGTATTATCACTCTTATTAGTGGCATAAGATTCCATTATATCATTTTAATATATCACAGTTTGAAGATTCTAATATATTCTTATATATCATAATTTTTAAACAAATAGGCTGGATGGGGACATTTAGGAGGTTTCTAATTTTTTAGTGTTTATAAATTATGCTTTACTAGATATTCTTACATATGTATCTTGTACGCTCTTCCAAATACTTCTTAAAAGTGTAACTTCTGGATCAAAAGGCAAACATGACTTTAAGATTCTGAGAATATGATGCACAATAGTTTACCGATGCACACCTCTACTGTAATACATGAGAGCAACACCCAGTCAATGCCAGGCTTTATGATGTTCTCCAAACCTATGTTCAATTCATAGCTGCAAATACTACCTCTTGGTTCTGAGACATACAACTTTGTTTACTAATAAGATTTAATATGTTTTCGTGTTTATTGAACCCTTACATTTCTTCTATGGTGAAGTGCCTATTCACATCTTTTTCCATTTTTTTCCAACTGGGATATTCATCATTTTCTAGTGATCTTTATACAGAATCAGTATTAACCTATACTGTGCAAGTTCCAAATCTCATTCCCAGTTCACAAATTCCTTTTACATTTTGTGTTGTTTTCTTCCATATGAGAACTGATTACCTGATTAAAACTATTAAGCTCCCTTGGTAATTTCTGCCTGTGTTATTACTTCAAACTCATACAAGTCTTCACTTATATTTTCTTCTAGAATTTTTCTGTTTTGTTTCTAGAGCTCAATCTTTAATTATCTGATTGGGATAATTGTACTAGAAGTAAAGATGTGTCGTGCTTTGTATTTCACTAATTATTATTATATTCTCGTGAGGCCTAAGGATACAAGATGAATAAGACACAGCTTCTCTTCTCAAGCTCACAGTGCTGAGGGAAGGCATATTCTTGACTGTCTGTTTCCAAGTCAAGTGACTCTTATAACCACAGACTCATTTTCGAGGCACCTGAGCCCTTGGAATAAGAGAGTCCAGACTGACACATAAGTGGTACAAAACCCTTGAAACTCAGAAACTTGTCACTTTTCCCTCTGCAGGAATATTGAAGGAAGACTGGAAGAGCTGAGAATAAAGTCAGGACAGCTCCCACGCCAAGCCTTTCTTAGCATCTTAGCTTATGATATCCAAGTAAAGGCAAATTCTTTATCTGGCAATGCCTACTTCCAAACTAATAATAGCCTTCTCATTTCAGCATCCCATGTAAACAGATTGCAATCTCTACAAGTGAAGTGCTTTGAGAAAAAAGCACATTAACGTAATCTGAAAATAATTGCTGAATGCTGGGCTATTAGAGCTTTTGTCTTGTGAAATATGAATGGTTGGAGATCGATGAAGCTGCAAAATTATCACCATCTATATACACACATACACATGTGTATACACACTTAGCCATTTCACATATTTCTCACACACATCAAAGGCAAACTATGAGGGCAGGCATTTTTATTGCAAATCTCAGATGTATAAACTGAGGCTCAGTTACAAAGGAGAAAATGGCAAACGGCATCGACACTGGGAGTTAGCTGGTGCCTAGGCTTGTGCAAACAGTGATGTGATAAACATAAAGACCATTTCTCCAGGAATCCAAGCACATTCTAGTCCTTTCCGCCTCTTACTAGCTCTGTGACCTAAGGTAAACTTCCCAACCTCTGTGAACTCCTGTTTACTTATCTGTGAAACAAAGGGATATTAAAAGCCCTTCAGCAGTAACACCTTATGAGTTAATTTCCCAGTGCTAACATTCATAATTCCTCCAGAGCTAAAAGGTAAAAACTCAGAACTCTCTGAGATTCAAATGAAGGTAAGCTTACATTTGAATTGCAAACACTCAGCGAGAGCTTGGTGATCTTAATCTCACATTTATTTGGTTGCTCAGATGTGTAAGACTGACAGCGTTTACAGCTTCTTCTCAAGAGAGAGTTTGAGGAGTGCAACCACTAACACTGCCGGTTACATTAGTAACATCATTTAAGGAAAATGCTACCCCTCCCCTTTCCCTATTCTTGGGCTGAGATAATGCACTAAATTGTTTCAGAATGGGAAGGAAATTATTGGCTAAAGATAGTCTAACAGACCTGTTCCATTGTAGGGGCTTTAAAACTAATAGCCGCTAAAAATAAGATTTAGAGGGGCTATAATAGCAAAATGAGCATCAGAAACCTGGATCTCTTTTCCTAGAGCCCAGCTATTTCTACACTGTCAGAGTAAATTATTGACAAAAACATCTGGCCCTTTGCAAAAGAACACTGTACTCGCTGGTTCTGCAGGTGATATGTTTTAGTCTGTCAATGGAGAGAGAAGCCAATTTGGGTCTCAAGGCATTGATAATTTCTCTAGACTTGCATTTCCTAAGTGAGAACTATTCTTATCTCTCAATACCAGAAGGGAAGGACATTGGTTTTAGGTCTGAGAGAGATGAAATTAAAAGCCAGTAAATGGATGGGGCGCATATCTGGACCACAGGTCCTCAATGCTGCTTGACTTGAGTATAGACATGTATCCACATTCTCCAGAAAGGAGGCGGTCATTCTGTCCCACCCTCCATTTGGTTTTTACAGTGTTAAAGCTTCTGTGTATGTGGAGGGGGTGTGGGTGTGGGTGTGGGAGCATGCTTGGTCCTGCAGGGGAAAGGGAAGCTTTCCCTTCTTTTCCTTCCAGGGTAGCAGATCTTCCTGAATAGATACAGGGTCAGAGCATTAAATACTACATCTCAGCAAACTTCTGCTCAGTGGTTAGCGCTTATTTATTTCTGCTCAACTAGCATTGCCCAGTAGTGACAAGGCTGGATCTGGCTCCATGGCCCAGCCTGGACTCCGGGCTGCCCCTCCAGTTTAGGAAGGTGAGTTGGAGAAAATAAAATGGGATCGTCATGTGGTCTTTTCCGTCCTCTTTGACAGCTTTGTGATGAGAAAATGAGACGCCAGGGGACAAGCTTGTCTGCTTGTCCCATACTTTACCTATGTAACAGTCATCACGAGTGCTCCATTTATATGGCCCTTCAGAGCCCTTTCCTGAAAACAGCTGTTTATACAAAAATAAGGCAGATGTTATCAACTTGGATTTCCTCCTTGAACCAAATTTCATCGGAGCTCAGGGATATTCTGGGCTTGTGATAGTGGTTTATGGTGGCTATTTCATTATTTATGGAGTTTCCGTTTTCTATTTTTAGTTGATTGTGCTCATTTTTGGAGCTTCAGAGTAGGGAGTTACATAAGTGTGCATTCATTCCTGCCTCTTACTAGAAGTTTTCACTTTTGAGAAGACAAAAGCATTCTGTTTGGTAAGATTCTTAGGGCTGTGAAACTGTTCTGTATGACCCTCAATCTGTAACACAGTGCTTTTGTAGAAATGTGTAGACACTTCTGTGGCTTCCCTGGTGGTTCAGCAGTAAAGAATCTGCCTGCAATTCAGGACATGTGGGCTCAATCTTTGGGTCAGGAAGACCCTCTGGAGAAGGAAATGGCAACCCACTCCAGTATTCTTTCCTGGGAAATGCCATGAACAGAGGATCCTGGTGGGCTACAGTCCATGGGGTTCGCAAAAGAGTCAGACACAACTTAAAACTAAACAACAACAGACAGACACTTACAGCACAAAGAGTAAACCTTCATGTACACAAATTAGAAACAAGATCTCTGGGGAGGTCAAGATCCCAGGAAGGAATGCAAACTGTGGCAAGAGAATCTAACTGTGCTACCAATGAATGAAATAATTTCTTTGAAGTGGGTGGGGGAAAAGGTGCTGAAATAAGGAACTTTGATAAAGGGTAGAGTTTGTAAGGAAAAGGCGAAAGAAGCTGCACATAAGCATCATATTCTAGTTGGCAGTTTCTGCCCATGGGTGGATGGGTAACAATTCTGATCTGCTATGCATGCATACTAGATTGAACAATTAAATAAATGAATGGCAGATTGTGGGAGCCAGGTTTCTCACTGTTGGAGTGGGGATTTACAAATAAGCAAAAGGAGAAGCTAGAGTGATCTATGTAATAATGGATCAGAGTTAGTGACATCAGTAAGAAGCCTTGCTTCTTAATATAGATATAGATAATTACTTAAAGAAATATAAATATTGATGATACTTGTGTGCACTAGATTAGTACATACTAGGAGATCAGTTCTGGGTGTTCATTGGAAGGACTGATGTTGAAGCTGAAACTCCAATACTTTGGCCACCTGATGCAAAGAGCTGACTCATTAGAAAAGACCCTGATGCTGGGAAAGATTGAGGGCAGGAGGAGAAGGGGACGACAGACGATAAGATGGTTGGATGGGATCACTGACTCAATGGACATGAGTCTGGGTGGACTCCAGGAGTTGGTAATGAACAGGAAGGCCTGGCATACTGCGGTTCATGGAGTCTCAAAGAGTCGGACACGACTGAGCAACTGAACTGAACTGAGCTGATATACTTTCCTCTGTCAGTTGAGCAAGCCTAAAAGAAATGACACCCAATAACAATGAGTATGCATAGCATCCAGATCTAAATTTCTAATACTATTCTCCAATAAAATGAATGAGAGTTGCTTGGAAAATAGCTGATTCTAGGACTGGGTCAAGATATATACAAGATGGATCCAGAGTACCTTGTACTGCCAAAAAGTAAGAAAGAGGGAAAAACACCCAGAGTGTTGGAGGTATGTCAAAGGAACACAAGAGCCAACCTAAAGAGTGCCCAATAGCCAGAACTGAAACAGTTTAAGCAACAGAAAAAATAGTACTGAATTTCAACCTGAAGTTAAAAATAAAATTTTTAGAGTCCAAGTGTATAAGTGATTGATTGAATAACTAAATAAGAAGAGAAATTTCCCATGCTGAAGAATTCCAAATAATTCCCCACTCCTTGAGTGGGCTGTGCATACTGACTTCCTTCCAAAGAATACAGTATGGGAAGGCATCAGGACCTTGCAGTAACTTCACAGTAAAGAAACCTTACAAACACTGTCTCTGCTAGGTATTCAGAGTTAACATCAACAGTGGTGAGTCATATGATACTATGTACATCTTGATTCAATATCATGAGAATAACACTTTACCTATGCTCTTCCTCCCCAAACCCACAATCCCAGTCTAATGATGTGAAAGGCATTAAGTTTCAGTATAGGGGCATCCTATAATATACCTGATCAGTTCTGCATGAAACTGTAAGGTTATCAAAAACAAGGAAAGCTAAGAAACTGTCACCACCAAGAGAAGCCCAAAAAGACAACCAAGTGTACTGTGATAACTTGAATAGGATCCTGAAAAAGACAAAGGACATTAGGTAGAGATCAAGGAAATGTGAATACAGTATAGACTTTAATTATTCATAATGTACAAACATTGGTTAATTAATTATAAAAAATGTTTCACTCTAATGAAGGATGTTAATAATAAACTATGTTGCAGATATGTGGGACTCTCTACAACATTTCTTTAATATTTCTGAAAATCTAAAACTTCTAAAAAATAAAAGTGATAAAAATAATCATTTTCTAAATATAGATTTTTCCCCAGCAGAACCAATGGGAAAAAGAAACTTTATTATTTTGAATCAAATGTCTCCCATGTTTTAGGTCAGAATCACTGTGTACTTTTAGCTACAAAAAGGCTCTGGGCAGGTAAAGAGAAACATCCTCCAAAGAACAATGTCTTAGAAGAAGTTATTAAGATGCTATACATAAGTAATTTATCCTGAGACCCTCCATGTCAGTAAGGAATTCATGGTCAATTAAAGATATCAGAAAAGCAAGTTGTAACAAAAATAATGAAAACATTGCCAATAATAAACAGAGCCGTGATGTGACCAAAGCTTTTCCATCAAATTTTATCATCCCTGTTCATCACTACCAATTTTATTTTATTTTATTTTTGGGGGGGGGGGAGAGTTCTCTCAATCTTTGTAATTTTTATGTATTTTTTTTCCTAATTTTATTTTATTTTTAAACTTTACATAATTGTATTAGTTTTGCCAAATATCAAAATGAATCCGCCACAGGTATACATGTGTTCCCCATCCTGAACCCAAGTGAAATGGCTAACACAAAGTCAAAATGCTGAGAGGGGAAAAAAAAAAAAAAACAATCTTGTTCATAGGTAGGGAACAAAACTTTGACAGGAAGGATAATTCAGAAGGACAGCTTGTGGAGAGGTATGTACCTCTGTAGGTGAGTGCTGCCAAGAGATCCATGGAACAGGAGACATGTTTGTCTGGTCTATTACAGTGATTTTCAACCCTCACTGCATATTTGAATCACCCAAGGAACTTTTATTTTTTTTTTTTAATTTTTTATTCCTTTATTTCTCATGTGCTCCCCATCCTGAATTGAAAGAGACACGTGTACTCCAATGTTCATCACAGCACTGTTTATAATAGCTAGGACATGGAAGCAACCTAGATGTCCATCAGCAGATGAATGGATAAGAAAGCTATGATATATATACACAATGGAATATTACTCAGCCACTAAAAAGAATATATTTGAATCAGTTCTAATGAGGTGGATGAAACTGGAGCCTATTATACAGAGTGAAGTAAGCCAGAAGGAAAAACACCAATACAGTATACTAACGCATATATATGGAATTTAGAAAGATGGTAACGATAACCCTGTATACGAGACAGCAAAAGAGACACTGATGTATAGAACAGGCTTATGGACTCTGTGGGAGAGGGAGAGGGTGGGAAGATTTGGGAGAATGGCATTGAAACATCACTACCAATTTTAAACCCATTTAGCACAATCAGGTGGAGAAGGCAATGGCACCCCACCCCAGTACTTTGCCTGGAAAATCCCATGGATGGAGGAGCCTGGTAGGCTGCAGTCAATGGGGTCGCTAAGAGTCGGACACGACTGAGCGACTTCACTTTCACTTTTCACTTTCATTCATTGGAGAAGGAAATGGCAACCCACTCCAGTGTTCTTGCCTGGAGAATCCCAGGGACGGGGGAGCCTGGTGGCTGCTGTCTGTAGGATCACACAGAGTCAGACACGACTGAAGTGACTTAGCAGCAGCAGCAGCACAATCAGGGGATCCAAGAATAAAACACAACACTCTCCTTTGATTCTGGTTCTCTTTCTGTGTTCTTAATCTGAGAGGGTAGTACCATGATCCATCTAGGTAGCAAGCAAAGGACTTTGGAGTGAATCATCATAGCCCCCTTTTCTCTACAATTTATATCCAAACTAGCACCAAATCTGTCCATTTACCTCCTGAATACAATTCTCAAATCCATCTATTTCTCCCACCCCCAACAGCATCCCAACCACCACCAACAGAACCTCTCTAGTCCAAACTACCATTATCTCCCACCTGAATTAATGCAGTAAATACTTAATTATCTAGATGCACTTATTTATTTTTATTTTTTTCTGCTTGCAACTCTGTTTATCTAGATGCATTTAGACTGGCTCCCTGATAATCCATTCTCCATGATGCAGCAAGACTGATCTTCTCAAAACACTAAAGTATTTATGACTCTTGTTTGAATCTTCAGTGGCTTTTCACAGTTCTCAGGGTAAAGACCAAAGACCCTAAGATAGACAACAAAACCCTGGCTGCTGACTACATTTTCAGGCTCTCTTATTCTTAGCACTCTAACCACAGTGATCTTTGAGATCCTCAAACTCACCACACTGCCTTCTCTCTTGAGTTCCTGTGCAGGTGCTCCCTTTTTCTGGGAATGCCTTTCCCCCTCTTTTATGCTTAGTTAACACTCACTCATTCTTTATTACTCGTTACCATTTTCACAGGACTTGTCTCCCAACCACTAGTAGCTCAAAAGTCTGATGGGCTGATTATAGTAAGCAAGCAAATAACTTAGTTGGTAAAGAATCCGCCTGCAATGCAGGAGACCCCAGTTCAATTCCCGGGTCAGGAAGATCCGCTGGAGAAAGGATGGGCTACCTACTCCAGTATCCTTGGGCTTCCTCTGTGGCTCAGCTGGTAAAGAATCCCCTACTATCTCAAAAGCCAGATGGGCTTATTATATGTACTCTCATAACGATGTCCCTTTATTTCATGGTACTTACTTTAGCTTGGAAAAATATGTTCATTTTATTTCACAAATACTATAAAATACATACATAGTGTGTCATCAGGCTACACTCTATATGAGAGAGGCTGTGCTTGGTTTTGCTGATACTCAATAAATATTTATTAAATAAACACAGCACAGGGATTTTTTATGGAGTCACATTAGGTAAACATTTAAAAAGAATTTAACCAACAGGTTTTACACACTAGTGATGATCTCAAGATGTATCTTCCTCAAGAAATGAAGAAAAAATTTACCCATATATTTTCTCTCTCAATCTTACTCATGACCTAGTTTATTGGCTTCCAGGGACAGGTCACAAGTAAGACACAGCTAATACTGCTCTATTATCTCAATATTGGGCCAAGGTAGAACCAAAATGCTCTTTTCTGAGAATAAGAATGGGCAATTCACTTGCCCTCTAACTCTCCAGTGCTTCCTTGAGTCCTCCTGGGGCTTCTCCACCAATTCTAGATGTTGACTTTTTGGGTGAAAGTTACAGGAAACCTCACTAATTATGGCTTTACACAAATGAATCTTCTGTCCTCACATAATAAGAAGCCAAGGCAGACAATTCCTGACCTTAGTTGTTCAACTATGCCATCAAGGACAAAGGCTCAGTCTCTTTGCTCTCGTGTCCTTAACATAGTTACTTCTCTTCATGCTTAGCAGCTCAAAGTTAAAGAAACTGCCACATCTGTGAGCATCATTTACAAACCCCAGGCAGAAATAAGGATAAAAAGAAATAGCAGCAGCTGCCTATGTACCTTTAAATCAGGGAAGTAAATGTTTTCCAAGAAGCCACCAGCAGATTCACTTAGTCATGTCTGACTCTTTGTGACCCCATGAACAGACTCCTCTGTCCACAGCATTCTCCAGGCAAGAATGCTGGAGTGGTTGCCATGCCCTCCTCCAGTGGATCTTCCCAAACCAGGGATCAAACCCAGGTCTCCTGCATTGCAGGCAGATTCCTTACCATCTGAGCCACCAGGGAAGCCCCTCTCTTATTTCACTGGGCATAATTTGGAAATTTGGACACTCAGTGATATAAACAAAGCAGGAAGAGTGGTTCTGTATGACTGGGCAGGTTAGGGAAAAGGAAGCTGAGAAAGACCTCTGGTTAGGCAATCTGGGGTATTTAACATATTTATATGTTTTTTTCTTTTACAAAGTGATTAATAAGCAGGAGATCAAATAACATGGTTAGACTTTAAGAGGGAAAAGCTTCAAATGTTGGCTTAGAGCAGTTTAATCTAAACTGCTAAACAATTTGACTATTTCTTTTTAACCTTATTTGACTATTATGAAAGATTAATTTTAAATATAACCTTCTTATACATGCACCCCAGTGTTCAAAGCAGCATTGTTTACAATAGCCAAGACTTGGAAACAACCTAAATGTCCATCAACAGAGAAGTAGATGAAGGTGTGGTATAAATAAATATATATATATATATATATATATATACACACAGTGTAATACTGCTGTTGTTTTTAGTTGCTCAGTTGTGTCTGACTTTTTACAGCCTGTGGACTGTAGCCCACAGGCTTCTCTGTCCATAGGACTTCCCAGTGGAGTAGGTTGCGATTTCCTTCTCCAACGCAGGAATTCTTTCCAACGCAGGAATCAAACCTGTGTCTCCTGCATTGGACTTTACCACTGAGCCACCAGGGAAGCCCTGCAGTGGAATATTACTAGTCATAAAAAGAATGCAATAATACATTTGCAGCAACATAGGTAGACCCAGCAATTATCATACTAAGTGAAGTAAGTCAGAAGGAGAAAGACAAATACTGTATGATACCGTTCATATGTGGAATCTAAGAAATGATACAGTCTCTTATGATCTGTGATGCATGATAAAGGATTCTTGGGGCTGGTGCACCGGGATGACCCAGAGGGATGGTACAGGAGGGAGGTGGGGGGCATTCAGGATGGGGATCACATGTATACCCGTGGCAGATTCATGTTGATGTATGGCAAAACCAATACAATATTGTAAAGTAATTAGCCTTCAATTAAAATAAATAAATTTATATTAAAAAAAATAAAATAAGAATTATGCTTTAAAAAAAATGATACAAGTGAATTTACAAAACAGAAACAGGCTGACAGACATGGAAAACAAATTTATGATTACCAAAGGGGAAACAGTTTGGTGAGGGATAAATTAGGAGTTTGGGATTAGCCATGACAAACTACTATATATAAAATAGATAAGCAAGGCTGTACTGTGTAGCACTGGAAAACTATATTCAATATCCTGTAGTAAATCATAATGCAAAAGAATGTGAAAAAATATGTATAACTTAGTCACTTGGCTGCCCGCAAGAAACTAACTGCAAATCAACTATACTTCAATAAAAAAATGTTTTAAACTAAAAAGTAAAAGATAAATATAACCTTCTAAGAAATATAAAGACACTCCCATATTTAATCTAAACTTACACTTCCTCTCCTGATAATGTAAATGCCTGTCCATGTTCTCAGTGTAATCCCTTCAAAGAAATTATCTGATAACATCAGATATGCCTTTGGATCCATGTGTTCTGAAATTCAGAACCAAGAAAGTATATTCCTTTAACACGAAGTATATGACCTGTGCTAAATCAATTAAATCCAATGAGTATTTCTTATTTGTTGTTGTTTAGTCGCTAAATTGTGTCGGACTCTTTGAAACCCCATGGATTATAGCCTTCCAGGCTCCTCTGTCCATGGGATTTCCCAGGCAAGAATATTGGAATGGGTTGCCATTTCCTCCCCCAGAGGAGCTTCCTACCTCAGGAATCAAACCTGCATCTCCTGCATCTCCTGTATTGGCAGGTGGATTCTTTACTACCAAGCCACCAGGGAAGTCCCTATTTTGTATTAAGATATAGTCTGTTTATAGTATTATATAAGCTTCAGGTAAATCTGATAAACATTACTTGAATATCCCCATGATATTCTCCTAGATACCTGAGTTCATGATCAGATATCTGAACCAAGTTCCAAAGTCCAAATTTAAGAATCAAATTCTAAACATACCTCTCAGCCTAGGAACTAAGAGGAAAGAGCCATTCTTACAATTGTGTTATTTAATTTGATTATTTCTCTCAAATTCTGTGCCTAGAAAGATAGTTACTTCTCGAAACTAATGCTGCTGCTGCTGCTGCTGCTGCTGCTGCTGCTGCTAAGTCGCTTCAGTTGTGTCCGACTCTGTGCTACCCCATAGACAGAAGCCCACCAGGCTTCCCCATCCCTGGGATTCTCCAGGCAAGAATACTGGAGTGGGTTGCCATTTCCTGCTCCAATACATGAAAGTGAAAAGTGAAAGTGAAGTCGCTCAGTCGTGTCTGACTCACAGCAACCCCATGGACTGCAATCCACCAGGCTCCTCTGTCCATGGGATTTTCCAGGCAAGAGTACTGGAGTGGGGTGCCATTGCTTTCTCCTTCGAAACTAATGAGAGATACTCAAAAACCAAACCCCCCCACACACATATCTTTAATTAGAGAAAATTTTTAAAAATCTATGAAGCAGACATTATACATTATAAAATAGCATGCATTAAAGACTAAAATCCATAGTACTTCTAACTATTTCTGAGATATGTTCTTTATGATAAGAAAAATGCACAAAAATATTAATCCAAATTGTGAAATTATAGTGCCATTCATGTACTTCAATAATGAAAAACATGGTATGTCAGGTCATATAAATGTAAATACTACTGCTTAACAGGGTCAAACCAGTCAATCCTAAAGGAAATCAACCCTGAATATTCATTGCAAGGGCTGATGCTGAAGCTGAAGCTCCAATACTTTGGTCATCTGATGTGAAAAGCTGACTCACTGGAAAAGACCCTGATACAGGGAAAGACTGAAGACAAAAGGGAGGAGAGGGCAGCAGAGGATGAGATGGTTAGATACCTTCACCAACTCAAGGGACATGAATTTGAGCAAACTCCAGGAGATGGTGAAGGATAGGGAAGCCTGGCGTGCTGCACTCAGTCCATGGGGTTGCAGGGTCAGACACAACTGAGTGACCGAACAACAATAAGTACTTAACAATCACTCAATAAATATTTACTGTGAATACATGTCAAAAATTATTCAAGAAACAACTATTAAGCTCCTACTACATGCCAAGGAGAGATCTGAAAAAGAATAAGACAATAAGACAACCTCAGCCTAGTAGAGGAGATACTATGCCATAAAATAAATAGAACCCCAGTGGATAAGAGCACAAGCTTTAGACACATATTGAACTCTGATTACTATACTCGTGACCTTGGACAAAAATTTACTTAACTTTTCTGAGCCTTACTTCAAGTCCCTGGGAAAGCAGCCAAGGAATCTGCCATCAACACCATAACCCCTCTCATTTAAATGGCACTCTGTGACTTTTGAGTGCCTTCCAAATGCTCTCACTTGATCTTCCCCACAAGTCTGTGAGGATGGACTTGGCATCCCACCCTTAGACACAATGAAACAGGTTCTGTGATGCTCAGTGATTTTCCTTGAGACAGCAGGACTAGGAGACTGCAGAAACAGGCTGCTGAATCTGCGTTCACACCCCCAGTCCACTGTTTTCCACACTTTGAGACATAGTTTGGAGAGGTTGCCACATCTTATGTTGCATTTGACTTTGATGGCATCCAAATTTTCTTTATCCTTCATTCTTGATAGAGTGGCTATCAAGTGACAATACTCAGGATTCATGAATTGTGGGAAAAGAAAAGTCCTGGTTGAAAACATTCTCCCAACCTTCATAGTTTTGTGTTTTCTCCAATTTACTTCTCATTATTGAAACTTTGTACTGCCTATCTGTATAACTGATGACGGCCGATAAGCACTGCAAATTGACCACCTCAGGAGTAGTATCCTTGTACTTTCTGTTTCAACTTCTGTGCAGAATTACTTCAATACGGCTCTTAAAATAACCACCTGGACTTTCCTGGAGATCTAGTGTTTGAGACATCACCTTCTAATGCAGGGGGCGCAGGTTCAGCCCCTTGTCTGAGAACTAAGATCTGACATGCCACTCAGTGTGACCAAAAATAAATAAATTAATTAAAAAACAACAACAATCACTACCACAACAAACCCATTCCTTATGTGGGCTAGTGTGACAATAATGGTAGATTTCCTAAGTAACCTTGACCCACAGGATGACAGAGAGAGAGATGAACGGGTGTATCTATAGAATCCCTAATGAAATAATGGATCGTTCTTATACTTTTTCATTGTGTCACTTTAGGGAGAAGGAGGAGATTACAGAGAATTGCTCAACTAGGCAAATTAAATTATCACACAATGTCTACACTATTCATTTGAGTGGCTCAAATAATTGAATAAGCTCTCCTTTTATTTGGTGCTCACAATGAAGGGAATCTCAACTGGTGCTATTAAAGATCAAATGAAATTGATGAGGGAATGAAAATTGGTTCAGTGGCTAGAACCACTATCTAGTAGTAATGAGCCTTTTAATTAAAGATAGTGCTTAATATTCATGATTTATAATAATCAATGACTTATTTTAAGATGGGCTCCTTTGGAGCTTTGGGATGTATGGTATGGCAATGAAACCTAAAGATATTTTCTCTTAAAGAAAAGAATCTCTAATTTTTTTTTTAATTCCTGAATAATTAAGAAGAACTTTTTTAATAATGTAGGGCAAAAGTTACCATGGGATTAATCACAACACTGATAGGATGGATGTTGAGACAACTTTTGACATATTGCAGTAAGCGCACATGTAATTAGACTAATAAAAATATTAAAGGTTAAAAAAGGATTCATAAGTATTTTGACAATTTTCTGTCTCCATATGTGTGTGTACATGTGTGTAGAAATCAAGGGAAAGATCTATACTGTATTTCTTGTCATCATAAGGGGGTTATGCTATGACAGTTCCTTGCTAACTAAAGTTTTTAACATGTCAGATGAATTTAGAACACAAAAGAACCTTGGGCATTTATACAGTTTACCAGGGGACATCAGAGGCAGCAGGCCTTGACTTGAAGGATACCCATCCTTGAAGGATATACCAATAAGATGGTTGTCAAGACACTCAGAAAAAGGCCAGCAGAAAGAACGCTGTCTTTGGAGTCTGGGGTCATTGATTTAAACCCAAGTTCTGCCACTTACTAATCATGTTAGAGAAAATAAACTATCTAACCTCTTAGAACATAATCTCTGAAATCTGGATAGTGATATCTGTGTTACAGAATTGTTCTGCAAGTTACATGAAGTGATACATGTGTTGTCTGGGGCAATGCTACACAGTGGGCATATAAATGTAGCAATTATTATTAGTACTATAAATACTGCTGATAACACTGAAAATACATCATGTATATGCTCTATGCCAGATACTCTAATTGAACCTTCAATTATGAACAGCAACACTTTTTGTGTGTGCAGAAATAACTTATATCTCCACAACATATCAGCTTTAATATGAGGAGGTAATTTTTCCTAACTTGGCTGTGAGTGAAGAAAGCAATTACAGTTTGACTGTATAGGTGCCCTAATGTACACACATAACTTCTTTATAGATTTGACATACATTTAGTCATTGAAACTCTTTAAGATATCAGGTACAGTGCATATTTTACTGCCTTTTCTCACCATACACTGTAACTTAACGTTAATTCAGAATGCATATTCCATGAGTTTAGGGACTTTGTCTTCCTTTGTCACCACTGTAACATCTGCATTTAGCACAATGCTTGGCACATATAAGAAATATCCAACAATTTCTAGAAGAAAGAATGCAAGATTAAACGGCCTTTCCAAATGATATGGCTCCTATCAGCCAATAAATAATAATATTTATTGGATTATTAATAAAGACATGGATTTCTTATGTTCCATATAACCTTATAATGAACCATAAAATGTCTGGGGATTTAAGAATGGAACAATCTCCTTTGGTCTTAAGAACTACATCTTCTGCAGAGACCTTATTTCAAGGAGGAGAGTGATTATATATTAAGTGTGAAAAGTAATAATCCCTCAGAATCTCAAAGCCAAGGAAATATAATGAAGTGGGGATTAAGAAATCAGAGAACATTTGGCAGGTTTTTAGAATGTAGCCAATATTCATAATGAAGCCTTCTGTTTCTGTGAGATTCCAGAGTGTTAGGGTTATAAAGATTGATAATTAGGACACAAAATGGAAGATGTCCATAAAGGGGAATTTATAGAACTTGACTGTGGGCTTGGGTTCTGGGCCCTCGCTCTTGTACGCTATACTAGATTCTGTGAAGGTAGGAGGACAGCTTGAGACATCCAAGATTTCCTTTTTCCTGAGGCTCACTGTGCTCATGAAATCAAAAGAGGCTTGCTCCTTGGAAGAAAAGCTATGACAAACCTAGACAGTGTATTTAAAAGCAGAGGCATCATTCTGCCTACAAAGGTCCATCTTGTCAAAGCTATGGTTTTTCCAGTAGTCAAGTATGGATGTGAAAGTTGGATCATAAAGAAAGCTGAGCACCAAAAAACAGATGTTTTCAAACTATGGTGCTGGAGAAGATTCTTGAGAGTCCCTTGGACTACAAGGAGATCAAACCAGTCAATCATAAAGGAAATCAGTCCTGAATATTCACTGGAAGGACGGATGCTGAAGCTGAAGGTCCAATACTTTGCCCACCTGATGCAAAGAGCCAACTCACTGCAAAAGACCCCGATGCTGGGAAAGATTGAGGGCAGGAGGAGAAGGGGGTGACAAAGGATGAGATGGTTGGATGGCATCATCGAATCAATGAACATGAGTTTGAGAAAGCTCCAGGAGATAGTAAGGGACAGAGAAGCCGGGCATGCTGTGGTCCATGGGGTCACAGAGTCAGACACAACTTAGCGAATAAACAACAACTGTGAGAAGGCAATGGCACCCCACCGCAGTACTCTTGCCTGGAAAACCCCATGGACGGAGGAGGCTGGTAGGCTGTAGTCCATGGGGTTGCTAAGAGTCGGACACGACTGAGTGACTTCCCTTTCACTTTTCACTTTCATGCATTGGAGAAGGAC
>NW_011494863.1:6449795-6461416 GCF_000754665.1 Bison bison bison
CGATCAAGAGAGCCAGAGAAAGACAGGACAGAGTCTTTCCAGGTGGAAACGACTGCTAGTCCACCTTAATTCTAGCCCCATGGATATGACCCAAAAAAGAGAAGATGAGCCAAAGAAGCAAGATGTCACCTCTTAATGTAGTGGAACTAAAACACAGATGGTGCCGAAAAGATGGAATCCCATGAGAGGGAAAAGAGTCTTTTCAGTGCTTTTTGACATTGATCCTTGGGTAGAGAAGCAGTAGAGAGAGGTCTTGATTTTGCTTCTCAAATACCCTTGCAAAATGTCTGCAAAATTGTGACTGACAAAACCAAGTTTCTAAAATTAAGTTTAAAGTGTCCCTCTGCTTCCTCTCGGTAAGTTTTTAAATTACCTTTTGAATAAATTTCCCCCAAGAGAAGATTAAGGGATGATAGTATGGAGCCTTGCCAAAAGGTCATTCACTCAGTCCAGACATAATTCATAATGAGGACTGTGGACACCTGCCTATCAAGAAGGGAACTAACCTAGCAGCAACTCCCCTAATTCCCTGCACAGCTGTCAGCTTCCCTTCCAGATGGTGATGACGGATGCACGTACTGATCTGGGCCAATCTTCAACTGGCATTCCAAATCCTGTTCTTTTACTGAGGACTCATTAATGCCAATTATAATCTTTGATTAAGCCTGTGCTTGACAAATGGGCCTTATTGCAAGTCTTCACTCCAGACATGAATTTACAACTAGAGGTTAGCGTAATCAATACTCCGGACAGTGTATTGTCAGAAACAGGATTTGCCAGAAAACCTAGTGCAGTGCAGCCAGTGGCATTCAATCCATCACAGCTGCCCACTAAGAACGAACAGCGGCCATCCTCCATTAATCTCCCCCTGTCCTCAGATGTTCCACATTCAATCAGGAGCAAGGCTGCAGGAAATGAGACCACCATTAAGAAAGACACTGTTTAGAATTTCTCAACAAAATGACCACAACGAATTTTAACAAGGAAACAAAAAGGTTTTTTTTTTTTGCTCTTCCACGGTTAGCACAACATCAATTACAAGCAGGTAGTACAAAAAAGATGCAGAATCGATCTTTCCAATCTCATAAAAGTAAGCATGGTTTCAAACTATCCATTCATTCTTCTATTAAAAAGTCATTCCTTGGATCATGTTAAAAAGCTAGAAAGCCATGTAACTGGTACCACATTAGCCTCATAGAACACTCCTCACTGAATTGCTCTTTAAAAACTGTTATCAGAGGTTGCTACAATAGAATATTTGAAATCCACCTCTGCTTCATTATGCAGTGATATCCAAGCTGGGGTGGAACTGAGGTTCAGGTATGCTAGTATGTAGAATTATGTAACACCTGTTAGCAAGTCACATCCCCTGCTTTTCTGGATCCAAAAGCACCTCATGAGAATAAACTTTAAGCATGTTGAGGTTTCTCATACAGACATATTAGATACACTGAGGCACAGCTAGAAAATAAAAAGAACTACTGTGGGAATGGCTAGAAGTGAGAAAGAAGTCAGATGTGTTTAAGGTAGATGAAACTTGGAGCTTCTGGAGGTGTTGGAAGGACCAGTAACGCTGAAAGAACGGTATCACTAGGGGCCCACCCACACTCCGGTGGGATACCTGCTCTCTTAAAAGCCAGTCACACAACAGGGAAGTACAGACTAAGCTAAAAATAAAGATAACATGACACCAACAGGGAAAAGAGCCCCCTGAAGATGGCTTCGATTTCAAGAGCATGTCAGCCCTGAATATGGGCAGCCTGCAAACCTGGCAGGAGGAGGCCAGTCCCGGCACCTCTAGGGTAGTGACCAGAGTGAGCGCACACACCAGAGCAGGAGAAAAGACAAGGATCAGAATGACAGACTGAAGAGCAGGGAGGAGGGAATGTGACCGGCACAGAGCATTACATGAGGTCTCTCACAGAGATATAAAGAGGATGGACTAAGTCTCCAGCCAGATGGCCTAGGAACAAATCCTTAAAATGTCCCGAGCTGGAATCCAGAATGGAGAGACCTAATATCCAATCACATGGATGTGTAAAATAACAGCTACTGAGGCAACTGCCCGTTTCATATCATTCAGGCTACATTCCATAAAATGATGCGTGAGAGGCCGTTCCAAATCTAATGCCAAGGAAACAAAAAATTTTGCTACCCTTTACCAACATCTATTCCTCCTGACTATAAGACTAACAGATCCATCACCTTTCTCTTTGTGACTTGGCCTCCAGGAAGCCAGTAATACAATTTTATACTTCATCTTCATAATAAGGGGCTTCCCAGGTGAGCTAGTGCTAAAGAACCTGCCTGCCAATGCAGGAGACCTAAGACACATGGCTTTGATCCTTGGGTCAGAAGATTACCTGGAGGAGGGCGTGGTAACCCACTTCAGTATTTTTTTCTGGAGAATCCCATGGACAGGGGAGCCTGGCAGGCTACAGTCCATAGTGTTTCAAAGAATCAGACTCAACTAAAGCAACTTAGCATGCATGCACTCAAGCACATCATTATAAATCCTAGTTCTTTGAATTAGCTTATCTCCACATCTCTTTCTAGCTTATGATTTCTCTTTATGATGCTATTATACTAATTTTGTTCCATGTGTCTTTTTGTTGTAAGAGCTGCCATATAAGTAAATCAATATGACATCCTTAATGACCAACCTAGATAACATATTAAAAAGCAGAGACACTACTTTGCCAACAAAGGTCCATCTAGTCAAAGCTATGGTTTTTCCAGTGGTCATGTATGGATGTGAGACTTGGACTGTGAAGAAAGCTGAGCACCAAAGAATTGATGCTTTTGAACTGTGGTGTTGGAGAAGACTCTTGAGAGTCCCTTGGACTGCAAGGAGATCCAACCAGTCCATTCTAAAGGAGATCAGCCCTAGGTGTTCACTGGAAGGACTGATGCTGAAGCTGAAACTCCAGTACTTTGGCCACCTCATGTGAAGAGTTGACTCATTGGAAAAGACCCTGATGCTGGAAGGGATTGGGGGCAGGAGGAGAAGGGGAAGACAGAGGATGAGATGGCTGGATGGCATCACCGACTCAATGGACATGTGTTTGGGTGAACTCCGGGAGTTGGTGATGGACAGGGAGACCTGGTGTGCTGTGATTCATGGGGTCGCAGTCGGACATGACTGAGCGACTGAACTGAACTGACTGAACTGAATGCATAATACTCACAGTAGTCTAAATTCTATCAAGATATGATAGTATCTGTATCTTATTGTTATGTCTTATGGATGGAATCCAGTAGATATTTTTACTTCAGCCCTCTCCTTTACCCACCTACAAAGTTGCTAAAAGGATTAAATACTAAGGTAAAAATACTTCATAAAAGTTAAAATACTACCCAAATGCTCCATGGTGCTCTTACATGAAGGACATTGGAAATATTTCTTCTATTCCAAGGCACCTCCCTTATGTTCATGCCATGGTGTTTGGTATTGCCATAGTACTCAAAGTTCTGTTAAAACTCTAAAAGCTCATTTTAAAAAATGTAAATGTTTTCTTGAGAAGGTGGCATTATAAATTATAATCAGCTCTTGACACCTTCATGCAAAACAACATATTGTTTAATCTTCCTGCAATGTAGAGACTGAGAGAATAAGACCCACAACAAGGAAGTTTGGGGAGAAGAAGGAAGGAAGGTAGCAGTCCATGAAACCTGGGGCTGAGGATCTTTTCAGGACCCACAGTAGGCAGCTTGTAGGGAGGAAAGAAATGGAAGAAAGGAGGAAGGTACAGAACGGGCTTATGAGTTCACCAGACTTTATGATTAAAGTCTAAATATGACTAAAAACAACCCAGAGTGAGAGTTGCACTCGATAGTTCAGTTCATTCGCTCAGTTGTGTCTGACTCTCTGCGACCCCATGGACTGCAGCACGCCAGGCTTCCCTGTCCATCACCAACTCCCGGAGTTAACTCAAACTCATGTCCATTGAGTCGGTGATGCCATCCAACCATCTCATCCTCTGTCGTCCCCTTCTCCTCCTGCCTTCAATCTTTCCCAACACCAGGATCTTTTCCAACAAGTCAGTTCTTAGTATTAGATGGCCAAAGTATTGGAGCTTCAGCTTCAGCATCAGTCCTTCCAATGAATATTCAGGACTGATTTCCTTTAGGATGGACTGTTTGGATCTCCTTGCAGTCTAAGGGACTCTCAAGAGTCTTCTCCAACACCACAGTTCAAAAGCATCAATTCTTCAACGCAGTACAGAGAAGCAACCTAGCTCAGTTACCTAGTACCCAATTATGCATCCATTGTCCAGAGAATGTCTTTAATGTTGGAGGCTGGCTGTGCAATGGAGAGAACATATTAGCAATTGCTTAGAGGGAAAAGCAGGAACATCAAAGTATATTGGTTTACTGTTATAAAAGCAATTCTAAGGGCTTTCTAAACAAGAGCAGATAATGGCAAGGCTGGAGCATAAGTGGCAGTCTAAACCAGTGAGCAAATAATATCATTTTCATGATGATTCCCAGAGATGCCTCTCCCAATGGGTGTCTTCTGCTGACTGCTGAGTCCCTTAGAATAGCTGACAAGGGCCTGGGACATAGCACAGGTAACTGTTCAGAGTTTATCTATTTAATCTTCTGTTTAGGATGCCTCAAGAACACAGACTGGTATGTAAAAGGCGCCAGAGGGATTTTCCTTTGATCAAATCACACAACAGCCAGAGAGCTATTTTCTAAAATACAGTTTGGAGATCTTATCATGGGTTCCCCATGCTTCCTCCAACCCTTAAAGGCTTTGGCTTCTTCTTTTTTCCTGCACCTTTCAGGTGACCCACAAGGCTCCTCATGATCTAACACTGCTATGGGTCCTACTGGAACCACATCTCACTTTCTCTGAGCTCTGGCTGACACTCACTAGCCTTCATTCTGTTTCTAGAAACTTCATTCAAGCTGCCCTTCTGCCAGGAAAGCGACCTCCTCACTCACTGTCCTCCCCCAGTTTTTCATCTAGAAAATTATAAACTGTGCCTGAGAGTTCAGTTGAAAGTTTAGCTGCTTGGGGAACTTACGGGACTCCAGATTCTGCCAGGTCCCCTGTTATATGGACCAGAGCACCTTATAACTCTCATGCCTAGAGCTCAATACAATCATGATGAAATAGCTACTGTAGTTACAATGGCCAGCGATCTCACTGCAATATAGCTTCCACAACTGTGGCCAGTGTCCATCTCAGGCATTACTGTTCCCAGTGCCCCAGTAGGGTGCTATGCATACCATCAGTTCAGTTCAGTCGCTCAGTCACGTCCGACTCCTTGTGACCCCATGAACTGCAGGACGCCAGGCCTCCCTGTCCATCACCAACTTCTGGAGCCTACCCAAACTCATGTCCATTGAGTCGGTGATGCCATCCAACCATCTCATCCTCTGTCGTCCCCTTCTCCTCCTGCCCTCAATCTTTCCCAGCATCAGGGTCTTTTTAAATGAGTGAGCTCTTCACATCAGGTGGCCAAAGTATTGAAGTTTCAGGTTCAACATCAGTCCTTCCAATGAACACCCAGGACTGATCTCCTTTAGGATGGACTGGTTGGACGTCCCTGCAGTCCAAGAGACTCTCAAGAGTCTTCTCCAACACCATAGTCCAAAAGTGTCAATTCTTTGGTGCTCAGCTTTCTTTATAGTCCAACTCTCACATCCATACATGACTACAGGAAAAACCATATCCTTGACTAGACAGACCTTTGTTGGCAAAGTAATGTCTCTGCTTTTTAATATGCTGTCTAGGTTGGTCATAACTCTCCATACCTTAGGTGCCTAATAAATATATGTTTGGTGGATGAAATAAGGAAAAACAAGGTGGGAACATTTAACATCCATTAAAACACTGTACATAAGGCATGACCAAAATCATCTCAGAGAAAAAGAAATGCAAGGAGGCAAAGTGGTTGTCTGAAGTGGCTTAATAAATATCTGAGGAAAGAAGAGAAGCAAAAGGAAAGGAAAAAAATATACCCAACCTAATGCAGAGTTCTAGAGAATAGTAAGGAGAGATAAGAAGGCCTTCTTAAATGAACAACGCAAAGAAATAGAGGGAAAAAATGAATGGGAAGGACTAGAGATCTTTTCAAGGAAATTGGAGATATCAAGGAACATTTCATGAAAGTTTGGGCATGATAAAGGACAGAAACAGGACCTAACAGAAGCAGAAGAGACTAAGAAGAGGTGGCAAGAATACACAGAAGAATTACACAAGAAATGTCTTAATGATCCAGATTATCATAATACTGTGGTCACTCATCTAGAGCCACACATCCTGGAGTGTGAAGTCAAGTGGACCTTAGGAAGCATGACTACAAAGCTAGTGGAAATGACCAAATTGCAGCTGAGATATTTAAAATTCTAAAAGATGACACTGTTAGAGTGCTATATTCAATATGTCAGCAAATTTGGAAAACTCAGCAGTGGCTATAGGACTGGAAAAGTTCAGTTTTCATTTCAATCTCAAAAAAAGGCAATGCTAAAGAGTGTTCAAACTACCACACAGTTGCTCTCATTTCACATACTAGCAAGGTAATGTTCAAAATCCTTCAAGCTAGTTTTCAACAGTATGTGAACCAAGAACTTCCAGATGTACAAGCTGGATTTAGAAAAGGCAGAGGAATCAGAGATCAAGTGGCCAATATCCATTGGACCATAGAAAAAACAAGGTAATTCCAGAAAAATTTCTGTTTCACTGGCTATGCTAAAGCATTTGACTATGTGGATCACAACAAACCGTAGAAAATTCTTAAAAAGATGGGAATACCAGACTGCCTTACCTGTCTCCTGATACATATGCAGGTCAAGAAGCAACAGTTAGAACTGGACATGAACAACGGACTGGTTCAAAATTGGGAAAGGAGTACATCAAGGCTGTATATTGTGACCCTGCTTATTTAACTTACATGCAGAGTACATCATGTGAAATGCTGGGCTGGATGAATCACAAGCTGAAATCAAGACTGCCTGGAAAAATATCAACCATCTCATATATGCAGATGATACCACTCTAATGACAGAAAGTAAAGAGGAACTAAAGATCCTCCTGATGAGGGTGAAAGAGGCAGTGAAACAGCTGGCTTGAAACTCAGCATTAAAAACCTAAGATCATGGCATCAGGTCCCATGCTTTCATGGCAAGCAGATGGGGGAAAAGTGGAAGCACTGGACAGATTTTATTGTCTTGGTTTCCACAATCACTATAGACAGTGATTTCAGCCACAAAATTAAAAGATGCTTGCTCTTTGGAAGAAAAGCTATGACAAACTCAGACAGTGTTTTAAAAAGCAGAGACATCACTTTGCCAACAAAGGTCCATGTAGTCAAAACTATGTCTTTTCTAGTAGTCATGGATGGATATGAGTCGGACCATAGAGGAGGCTGAGCACCAAGAAAGTGATGCTTTTGAATTGTGGAGGTGGAGAAGACTCTTGAGAGTCCCTTGGACTGCAAGAACAAACCAGTCAGTCCTAAGGGAAATCAACCCTGAATATACATTGGAAGAACTGATGCTGAAGGTGGAGCTCCAATACTTTGGCCACCTGATATGAAGAGCCAACCCATTGGAAAAGACCCCAGTGCTGGGAAGGACTGAGGCAAAAGAAGAGGGTGGCAGAGGATGAAGTGGTTAGATAGAATTACTGACTTAGACATGAATTTTAGCAAACTCCAGGAGATTAGTGGAGGGCAGAGGAGCCTTGTATGCTACAGTCCATGGGGTCACAAAGAATTGGACATGACTTGGTGACTGAACAACGACAACAGGTAGTATAATGTGACAAAGCTCATGGCCTCATAAATCATTTTACAATTTCTCTTAAACTTTTAATGTTTATTACAACCTTTTTGAAAAACACTGATGAAGTAGAGTGAAGAGAAAAGTCTTCATAATTATTGTAAGAGAATGTACCTTTATATGTATTTTTGCCATATTAGTTACCTAGTGCACAGTACTCTAATCACAATCTGAATAATATTTTTTCATTTAAACATTGTTGCCTTTCAAACAATATCCTTGAGTAGGACATTTGAATGTGTTGGTATGCTGAAGGGAGGCTGTATGTTTACAGGGTTCTGTTTCCCAAATAATATTTCACTATCGGAGAACATTTTGAGTAGCTGCACATACCTATTCAAATTCTAATGAAACACAGACTAGAAACATTTAAACTTTCAGTAGAATATTATTTGGAGGAAAAACTCGATTTATTTGGCTGATTGTATGCTACTGCTACATTTGCAAATAAATTATTCTTGGCTGCATAAAGCTTTACACAACAAATTCTGCTTGGAAGATTAAATGACTTTGAAACAGATACTCAATAATGGAAAAGTCACTATTACTTCATAAGAGCTACTTTTAAGTTAATGGGTTATCAGAAGAAAATAAGAGCTTGATACAAATACCAAATGTAAACCAAACTGGAAGGAAAACTATTTGCTTTGGAATAAATGCAAAGAGAAGTCTTCTGTCAATATCCAAATTGAAATGCTTTCTCTCCCCTCATTCCCTTAAGTTTCTGGATTCTGGTGATGATGTGATTAGACTTTTGGCATCTGAGAGATGCTTTACAGCTTTGGATTCTAATTTCTAGCAAGTGGGTAATTTGCCATGCTCTAAACAACTCCTGCATGCCAGGATATGCTCTGAAAGAAGTTATGTACTTGTTCAATTATTTTGGCCTTTAAATCATTTATCCTATTATCTGGCTTTACTTTTCTGCTCCCCCATTAGAACGTAAGCTCCCTCCCTGAGAAGCAGGAATTTGTTTTATCTACCTTTGGGTCCTTAGCTTGTAAAACACTAATAGATATACGGCAGTACTCAGTAAATATCTGTTGAATGCTGAATGCATGAAAATCAAAGAATTAAACAGTGGATCAGATGACCAGGCTACTACAACAGACAAAAAGGAGAGGAACAGTTCCTAGGGAGCAAATTTAAGTCTTTTATTTGTCCAAAGTTGAAATATTATTGTATTCGCAGACAACCCTGAATATCCATTCGAGGACTGATGCTGAAGCTGAAGCTTTAATACTTTGGCCACCTGATGCAAAGAGCCGACTCATTGAAAAAGACCCTGACGCTGGGAAAGATTGAAGGCGGGAGGAGAAGGGGACGACAGAGGATGAGATGGTTGGATGGTATCAGCAATTCAATGGACATGAACTTGGGCAAACTCCAGGAGACAATGAGGGACAGAGAGGCCTGGCATGCTGCAGTCCATGGAGTCACAAAGAGTCAGACACAACTTAGTGAATGAATAAAAACAAATGCAGAAAACACTTTGATTTTGCCTGGTTGTACAATTTCTTACATATGTCAATCCCTATTGTGGTAAAAATCCCAGAGAAAATATTATTAATCTAGGACCTATCTGTGATAAATAAGCATACAAAGTGAAATATAAAATTGTTGGACTATGCAAAGTAGTCTGAAAGGATTGCTATTGATGGACTCTTGCTAGAGAAAATTAAGCTGAGATGTTTATACATAATGGTGACTTACACATAGAGTCAACTGTCCATAGACTCATGTGTGGGTATTTAAAGAGAAAGATCCGGAGAGGGAGTTTAAGCCAATGTGGCCAAAGCACCTGTCACAAAGAGTACCCCTTGCACCCAGACATGGTGTGGGTATCACAAAACTATCTGAATAGCCAAACCAAACTGGAAATGACATTCAGATGAGCTATTCTTTTCTAGGTTAGATGACAAAGCATTGGGCTAGAAATACTCAGCCTCCCTCTGCCAATAGCTGACAGAACTGTGTGTGTGTGTGTGTGTGTGTGTGTGTGTGTGTTAGTCACTCAGTCATGTCCGATTCTTTGCAACCCCATGGACTCTGCCAGACTCCTCTGTCCATGAAATTTTCCAGGCAAGAATACTGGAGTGAGTTGCCATTTCCTTCTCCAGGGGATCTTCCTGATCTAGGGATCGAACCCAGGTCTCCTACACTACAGGCAGATTTTTTACCATCTGAGCTACTAGGGAAGCCCAGCAGACAGAATAGCCTTAATCAATTGTTTCAGCATTTTAGCCTAAAAAAAAGACTGTGGGACATGATGATCTTTGAGAATCTTCTTAGGGCTTATTTGCTGGGATCCATGAAAAACTATGGGACCTAGGTGATTTGACTAGATGTCCCAAGTCCCCAAAATACTTACAGCAAATATAGATATAGATATAGATATAGATATAGATATAGATAGATAGATATAGATAGATAGATATTTATCCTGATAAAGTAAAAAATAAGTAGGTAGTTCTCTGATGAATGTAAGTGGTATTTTTTTAATTAAAGACTCTCTAGATATCCAGGCCAAGATGGGTGCTTTTTTTAAATAGCAATTTTCTATTTCTAAAATATCTATGTATCTATCTCACCTCTCTACTTCAGTTTACCTGGACAGACTTTACCTAAATTAACCTAAGTGGATACATTGAGGACAAGTTGGGGAAAAAAGGATTTTTATGAAAATTGTAGGAGGACTATGTTTCACAATTATTAGACTAGGTTTTTGTTATGTCCTCATCTACAAAATTCTGCAGAGTTTATTCTCATTTCCAAGGAGTAACTGGGGCATAAATAACCTGAACAGGTCCTGTTAGACACTAATAGCTCTACATTCGAGTCTGCAACTCTGATTTGCATGCACATTTATGCTTTCCAAATAGGTCTCATCATTTTCCACAGAAAATTCTGACACTTGGAAAACTATGAGTGGAGGGAGAAAGCAACATGAATTTGGTGTATTGTTTAGTTGGCAAACATGTGATTTGTCAAATCCCCCGCACCCAGCCCCAAATTAACTAAACGACAATCTGGAAGGAAACCGGGAACTTCAGCTGTCACTAAGCACTGTTGAGAGGATGTGATAGCTCCTGTCAGGAGGATTCCTTCTTTTAATCGCACTGAGTAACATAACAGGACAAAAAAATATTCCTTTATAACATATTTTATTATCTCTTAGTCTACATCATGCTTAGACACTGACCCACTTTGACTATTTCAGTGGAAATTATTCACGATCATACAAACCATAGCCTATCTTTGTGCCCCATAAAACAGCATACCAGGCTTAAAGTTTCCAATCTTATCTCTTCTTTCCTCAAACAAATGAGGACGTGTGGATGATTCAGAATAAAAAAAGAATATCCACAGATGCTTTATTTTATGGATTTTATTACAGTCTCAAGGAAATGCTCAAAAAATGATATTCCTGACACTCCTTACTCTATTTAAATACTTTTCTGATTTAGCAGGTTAGCCTGTGTACAAGGTGTCAAAAGGCTTATAAAACTCATCATCTGGAAAGCTGGTCTGATTAGGACATTTTATGCAGACATCAGTACATCAGCAGGTCCTTAGCATTCTTCCTCTCAGTGACCAAAATCCAGCCACACAAGAAAATATTAGTTCTTTCCTACCTCGGGATCTTTCTCTAGATGCTTCCTTTCTCCAGAAATGTCCTGCTCAAAATTCTTCAGATGACTCCTCTCATCATTTAGGTTGCAGACAAAATGTCAGAAAAGCTTCTTTGACCACTATGTACAAAGTTGCACATCTTTCCAACTCAATATACTATCACCTTAGTTTAACTTTTCTCAGAGTACTAATTG
>NW_011494863.1:6461516-6463433 GCF_000754665.1 Bison bison bison
TTTATTAGTCAGTCATTTGTTTACATAGTTTTTGCCTGTTTCACCCAGACAAGGGGTTCCTTGTCTGTCTTGTCTGAAATCATATCCTCAACAATTTGTATTATGCCTGGAATATACATAGTGCTCAATAAATACTAACTGATCGAATTTGTTAGATGGAAGCATCAACAGAGAAAGTTTCAGGGTTCTAAGGATACCAGCTTGCTGGTTGGTCGAAGAATAGGCAGGAAGAATGGCTGAAGTACCCACCTATGGCCACAGCACCATACATCCTATTTGCTAGTTAATATGGTCAACTGGTGTCTTCCAGGCACCTCAAATTCACCATGTTCAAACCAGTGCCTTTAACCTTATCATTAACCAGGTCCTCCTTCTGCAGTCCATATCATTGAGTGTGTGTTAGTCACTCAGTCTGTCTCTTTGTGACCCCATAGACTGCAGCCCATAGGAGCTCCACTGTCCATGGAATTCTCCAGGCAAGAATATTGGAGTGGGTTGCCATGTCCTTCTCCAGGGGATCTTCCCAGCCCAGGGATCGAACCTGGGTCTCCTGCACTGCAAGCAGATTCTTTACCATCTGAGCCACCAGGCTCCATGTCACCATAAATATCTCATACCTTGGAACTCCAAACCTCTAATACCATCCTTGAATTTTCCTTCTCCCTCATATAGTCTTAACATTAAATCCATCACTATTGAACTGTTCGTTTTACTTCATAAGTATTTCTCAAAGTTCATTTACTCTCTGATCCTCAGGGCCTTTGTTTATACTGTTCCCTCTGACATAAATGTTTTCCTTTTTGCCCCTCTCTTTGCCTAATTAACTTATAGTCTCAGCTCAGATATCTTTTCTCAATACTTCTTTGTAGTCCTCACTTTAAATCTATACTTTCAATCCTCAGCATGCATAGAAAGTGACTTTTCCTACATTTAACAGAATTTTAATTTCTGTAATCATATAGTTATTTAAGTAATTTTGGCTTCACTATTTACTCTTCACCCAGGTTTTTTGAACAAAATCTTTTAATATTCTTCTCACTATCACTGGCATTAAATAATTATTCGATGAGTGACTGAATGACTATAAGATCTTTGAAGGCTGAGATTAAGTTTTACCTTTATTTTTACCTCCATGAATGCCTAAAACATTGCCATCTACAGGCTTAATAAATGCCATCAGGGCTTATAAGCTATCAGGGTTTAATAAATGTTACTGAATGAAATAAGTAATTCATATCTATGGGACACATTGAATTTTTATACATGTTCTAGAGAAGCAAAAATGATGTAACATGGAATACTCATTTCATGAAACATGACAGGACAATTGTAACTTCTTGAAAAAACAAAGAAAGTGAAGTTGCTCAGCCGTGTCCAACTCTTTGTGATCACATGGACTCTAGCCTGCCACACTCCTCCATCCATGGGATTTTCCAGGTAAGAATACTGGAGTGGGTTGCCATTTCCTTCTCCAGGGGATCTTCCCAACCCAGGGATTGAACCTGAGTCTCCGGCATTGCAGGCAGACTACTGTCTGAGCCACCAGGGAGCCCAAGTCAGTAGTAATTCTGATTCTAGCAATAGCAGTATATTTTTCAAAGGGCTGACCCTTTTTTAGTTAAAAGTCACAAACTCTAAACAAATTATCTTATAAATACATCAACAATAACTTAAAGGTGCTGGAGAATGATCAAAAGTAGGGGGAAAAAAACTGAAATGGATTTGATCATGGAAAGACTAGAACCAAAAGGATCAGATCCATGTTTATACATCTATTCTGTGGAGGCCACTCTCTATCAAGAACCTCAAACAGGAAGATTCAGTCTTTCTGAATTAAAATGTTATGGAGACAGAGGAGCCAAGATGGCGGAGGAGTAGGACGGGGAGAACACTTTCTCCCCCACAAATTCAGCAAAA
>NW_011494863.1:6465197-6466558 GCF_000754665.1 Bison bison bison
TCTTCTCTGTTTCTTTCTCTTCTTCTTTTATATAACATTGTATATCTGAAATTCCAAACTTTACTCTAGATTTTTAATTTATGCTTTTTGGTATTTGATATCAATTTTGTACCTGTATTTTCTTTATAATTTTTGTGACATTGTTCGTATTTGTTTGTTTGTTTTCTCTCTTTATTTTTCTTCTTCTTCTTTTTTTTTTCTTTTCTTTAACATCGTATTTTTGAAATTCCAAACTCTACTCTAGATTTTTAATTTTCACTTTCTGGTATTAGTTATCAATTTTGTACCTGTACTTTCTTTATAATTTTCGCGACCTTGTTTGTTTTTGTTTGTTCGTTCCTTCTCTCTTTCTTTTCCTTCTTCTTTTCTTTAACGTCGTATTTTTGAAATTCCAAACTCTACTCTAGATTTTTAATTTTTGCTTTTATGTATTTGTGACCAATTTTGTACCTTTAAGGACCCAATCTTCAGGACCCATTTTTCACTAGGGAGTGAGATTACTGGCTTGACTGCTCTCTCTCCCTTTGGACCCTCCTTTTTCTCCACCAGGTCGCCTGTGTCTCCTCCCTAACCCCTCTCTACTCTACCCAACTCTGTGAATTTCTGTGTATTCCAGACGGTGGAGAACACTTAGGGAACTGATTACTGGCTGGATCTGTCTCCCTCCTTTTCATTCCCCCCTTTTATCCTTCTGGCCACCTCTGTTGCCTTCCTCCTTCTTCTCTTCTCTGTATAACCCCGTGAACATCTCTGAGTGGTCCAGTTGTGGAGTGCACATAAGGAAGTGACTACTGGCTAGCCCACTCTCTCCACTATTGATTCACCTCATCTCATTTGGGTCACCTCTAACTCCCTCCTCCCTCTTCTCTTCTCCATGTAACCCTGTGAACCTCTCTGAGTGACCCTCACTGTAGAGAAACTTATCATCTTTAATGTAGATGTTTTATCAATGGTGTTGTATAGAAGGAGAAGTTTTGAAACTACTGTAAAAATAAGACCGATAATCGGAAGCAGGAGACTTAAGTCCAAACCCTGACTCCAGGGAACTCCTGACTCCAAGGAACATTCATTGACAGGAGCTCATCAAATGCCTCCATACCGACACTGAAACCAAGCACCACACAAGGGCCAATAAGTTCCAGGGCAAGACATACCAAGCAAATTCTCCAGCAACAAAGGAACACAGCCCTGAGCTTCAAGATACAGGCTGCCCAAAGTCACCCCAAAACTATAGACATCTCATAACTCATTACTGGACATTTCATTGCACTCCAGAGAGAAGAAATACAGCTCCACCCACCAGAACACCGACACAAGTTTCCCTAACCAGGAAACCTTGACAAGCCACCTGTACAAACCCT
>NW_011494863.1:6466848-6467651 GCF_000754665.1 Bison bison bison
GAAGAGACAGAGGAATACTCAGCAGATAAAGGAACAGGATAAATGCCCACCAAACCAAACAAAAGAGGAAGAGATAGGGAATCTACCTGATAAAGAATTCCGAATAATGATAGTGAAATTGATCCAAATTCTTGAAACTAAAATGGAATCACAGATAAATAGCCTGGAGACAAGGATTGAGAAGATGCAAGAAAGGTTTAACAAGGACCTAGAAGAAATAAAAAAGAGTCAATATATAATGAATAATGCAATAAGTGAAATTAAAAACACTCTGGAGGCAACAAATAGTAGAATAACAGAGGCAGAAGACAGGATTAGTGAATTAGAAGATAGAATGGTAGAAATAAATGAATCAGAGAGGATAAAAGAAAAACGAATTAAAAGAAATGAGGACAATCTCAGAGACCTCCAGGACAATATTAAACGCTACAACATTCGAATCATAGGGGTTCCAGAAGAAGAAGACAAAAAGAAAGACCATGAGAAAATACTTGAGGAGATAATAGTGGAAAACTTCCCTAAAATGGGGAAGGAAATAATCACGCAAGTCCAAGAAACCCAGAGAGTACCAAACAGGATAAACCCAAGGAGAAACACCCCAAGACACATATTAATCAAATTAACAAAGATCAAACACAAAGAACAAATATTAAAAGCAGCAAGGGAAAAACAACAAATAACACACAAGGGAATTCCCATAAGGATTACAGCTGATCTTTCAATAGAAACTCTTCAAGCCAGGAGGGAATGGCAAGACATACTTAAAATGATGAAAGAAAATAACCTACAGCCCAGATTATTGT
>NW_011494863.1:6471040-6498586 GCF_000754665.1 Bison bison bison
TAACGCATATATATGGAATTTAGAAAGATGGTAACAATAACCCGGTGTACGAGACAGCAAAAGAGACACTGATGTATTGAACAGTCTTATGGACTCTGTGGGAGAGGGAGAGGGTGGGAAGATTTGGGAGAATGGCAATGAAACATGTAAAATATCATGTAGGAAACGAGTTGCCAGTCCAGGTTCGATGCATGACGCTGGATGCTTGGGGCTGGTGTACTGGGACGGCCCAGAGGGATGGTATGGGGAGGGAGGAGGGAGGAGGGTTCCGGATGGGGAACACATGTATACCTGTGGCGGATTCATTTTGATATTTGGCAAAACTAATACAATTATGTAAAGTTTAAAAATAAAATAAAATTAGAGAAAAAAAAAATGTTATGGAAAAAAGTTCAGGACTGTCAAAGAGGTTGGAAAACGAGGAGGGAAACCTGAGAAAATAGAAATGCCAGAGTGAGGAGCTATAAAATCAGCATATAAACTGTTTTCAGGCCTTGGCTGATGGCTGTACTGTATTTGAACAGAAAACAGTATGAAAAGTTCAGTGGAAAGCAACAGCTAGAAATCTGAAAAGATTTAGGGGATATTTTAGTTTCCACGTACCTTAGGGTAAACAGAGTTGGATCCCAGCTACTTAGAAACACTTGGAATTTGAACCATCAGAGCTTTTCCACTGAAACACTAGAAGGGCCAAGACCCAGGGTTAAATACTATGGTCCAGAACTAAGAGAATTTCCTGATTTAAAAAATGCAATAAATACCCCATAAAAAGATAAAGTTGAGGTACCCCAAGTTCAATATGATCAGCCTCCTAAGACAAAAATCAACATTCGATAGAACAACAAAACAGAATACAGGGTCTCTATATGTTATCATAAAGGGTATCCATTAAAATAATTACACATGTGAGAAGCAGAAAACCTGGATGCATAGTCAAGAGAAAAATCCATAAAAATAGACACATAGACACTGAGATTACACAATTGATGGATTTAGCACAAATTATTTTAAATACATTGAATAACTTTAAAGGTATGGACAGAGGGTGAGGTGGTATAATGAAACTCAAGGAATGAATAGGAAATTATAGATGCAAACCCTAAAGAAAGAACTAAAAACTAGAAATCCTAAAAGTTACTATTACAGTATTAGCAATGAAATCGGAGAAGGCAATGGCACCCCACTCCAGTCCTCTTGCCTGGAAAATCCCATGGGCGGAGGAGCCTGGTACGCTGCAATCCATGGGGTTGCTAAGAGTTGGACACGACTGAGCGACTTCACTTTCACTTTTCACTTTCATGCATTGGAGAAGGAAATGGCAACCCACTCCAGTGTTCTTGCCTGGAGAATGCCAGGGACGGGGGAGCCTGGTGGACTGCCGTCTATGGGGTCGCACAGAGTTGGACATGACTGACGCGACTTAGCAGCAGCAGCAGCAATGAAATAGTGACTAGATGCATTATCAACAAATCAGAGATAGCAGAAGACAGGATTATTTAACGTGAACACAGATACATTAAAAACTATTCAAGCTGAAGTGACTAAAGGATAAAAAAAACCTATATATCCATGGCCTATATGAACAATGTCAAGCAATCTATATATGTACATATACATATATATATATTTAATATATATAATTAAAGTCCCAGACAAGATAAAAGTATAAGACTATGTTAATGTTAATTAATGTTAACATGTTAACATGAAAATGTTAATTAATGGCCAAAAGGTTCCCAGGTTTGGTGGAAAATACCAATTTAGAGATTCAAAAAGCTCAGCAAAAGATATTTATAGTCAAATTTCTAACACAAAAGAAAGTGAAAGTGAGGTCGATCAGTCAAGTCCGACTCTTTGCGACCCCGTGGACTGTAGCCCACCAGGCTCCTCTATCCATGGGATTCTCCAGGCAAGAATACTGGAGTGGGTTGCCATTTCCTTCTCCAGGGTTCTTCCCGACCCAGGGATCAAACCCAGGTCTCCCATCCTGCAGGCAGATCTTTAACCTCTGAGCCACCAGGGAAGCCCAAAACACCAGGGAACACAAAAGAAGGATACCTCAAAACAATCCAGAAAAAATGAAACCTTATGTTCAGGAGAACAATAAAAATGACAGTTTAATTTGCATCAAAAATGATGGAGGCCAGAAGACAATGAGATGATTTCTTAAGTGTGAATATTAAATAAATCTCAACTTAGATTTCTAGTTCTAGAAAAATACATTTCAAAAGCAAATATAACACAAAAAATACTTTCAAATATAAGAAAAGTGAGAAAATGTAAGACTAGCAGAGCTGAATTATAAAGGTGCTATATGAAGCTCTTTCATTGTTGTAGTTCAGTTGCTAAGTCATGTCTGACTCTTTGTGACCCCATGGCCTGCAGCATGCCAGTCTTCCCTCTCCTTCACTGTCTCCTGGAGTTTGCTCAAACTCATGTACATTGATTCAGTGATGCTATCCAACCATCTCACCCTCTGTCAACCCCTTTTCCTCCTGCCCTCAATCTTTCCCAGCATCACGGTCTTTTCGAATGAGTCAGCTTTTTGGATCAAGTGCCAAAGTATTGGAGCTTCAGTTTCAGCATCAGTCCCTCCAATGAATATTCAGGGCTGGTTTCCTTTAGGATTGACTGGTTTGATCTCCTGGCTGTCCAAAGAAACTCTCAAGAGTCTTCTCCAGCACCACAATTCAAAAGCATCAATTCTTTGGCACTCGGCGTTCTTTATGGTCCAACTCTCACATCCATACATGACTACTGGGAAATTAATAGCTTTGACTATATGGACTTTTGTTGGCAAAGTGATGTCTCTGCCTTTTAACACACTGTCTAGGTTTGTGATAGCTTTTCTTCCAAGGAGCAAGTGTCTTTTAATTTTGTGGCTGCAGTCACTGTCCACAGTGATTTTGGAGCTCAAGAAAATAAAATCTGTGACTGTTTCCACTTTTTTTGCATCTATTTAGCATATGTGATGGGACTAGATGCCATGATCTTCATTTCTTAAATGTTGAGTTGTTAGCCAGTTTTTTTACTCTCCTCTTTCACCATCATCAAGAGGCTCTTTTGTTCCTCTTCATCTTCTGCCATAGGGTGGTGTCATCTGCATATCTGAGGTTATTGATATTTCTCCTGGCAATCTTGATTCGAGCTTGTGCTTCATCCAGCCTAGCATTTCTCATAATGTACTCTGCATTTAAATTAAAGAAGCAGGATGGCGATATACAGCCTTACAAAAGGTGGGGGACCAAAGAGCCTCTTGATGAAGGTGAAAGATGACAGCGAAAAAGCTGGCTTAAAATTCAACACTCAAAAAACAAAGATCATGGCATTAGGTCCCAACACTTCATGGCAAACAGATGGGGAAACAATGGAAACAGTAACAGACTTTATTTTCTTGGGCTCCAAAATCACTGCAGATTGTGGCTGCAACCATGAAATTAAAAGATGCTTGCTTCTTGGAAGAAAAGCTATGATAGACCTAGCCAGTGTATTAAAAAGCAGAGACATCACTTTACCAACAAATGTCCACTTAATCAAAGCTATGGTTTTTCCAGAAGTCATGTATGGATGTGACAGCTGGATCATAAAAAAGATTGAGCGCTGAAGAATTGATGCTTTTGAACTGTGGTCTTGGAGCAGACTCTTAAGAGTCCCTTGGACAGCAAGAAGATCAAGCCAGTCAATTCTAAAGAAAATCAACCCTGAATATCCATTGCAAGGACTGATGCTGAAGCTGAAGCTCCAATACTTTAGCCACCTGATGCAAAGAGCTGACTCATTAGAAAATACTCTGATGCTAGGAAAGACAGAGGATGAGATGGTTGGATGGCATCACCGACTCAATGGACATGAGTTTGAGCAAGCCCCGGGAGATGGTGAAGGACAGGGAAGCCTGGCGTGCTGCAGTCCACGGGGTCACAAAGAATCAGACATTACTGAGCAACTGAACAACAAAAATGAAAAGGTAGGGGAGGAATAAATTAAGAGTTTGGAAGTAACTATCCACACTATATATAAAAAATAGCTAACTAATAGGGCTCTATTGTATATCACAGGAAACTATACTCAATATCTTATAATAGCCTATAATAGAAAAGAATGTAAAAAAATTATAGAAATATATACTTATCTTTATATGTATAACTAAATCATTTTTGCTGTATACCTGAAACTAACATAACACTGTAAATTAACTGTATTTTGATAAAAATTTTAATTAAAAAAGATATTAAGGAAATATTATAGTTGCATGCTAATAAATGTGACAAATTCCTTGAAATGGAAAAATTTCTCTAAAACACAAGCTGTCAAAGTGAATAAGGAAGAAAGATAAGAGACAAGTAAACTATTTAGTAGTAAATTGAATATATTACCACAAAACAAACTCTCTCACAATGAATTGAATTATTCTGCCCCCCAAAAACCTTCCACAAAAATTATTCCAAGACCCTATGGTTTCACTGTTGAATTCTAACATTTAATGGAAGTATAGTTTATTTTACTCACTAGAATGATAAGCTGAAAGAGAATAACAATATCAAATGTGGGTGATATGTGAAACACCTTTCAAACATTGCTTGAGTTAATGTAAAGTTTTATATACACCTACCAAGTTCTCTTGTAGACATTTATCTAATGTAAATAAAAATATG
Source organism: Bison bison bison (assembly GCF_000754665.1). Taxonomy (NCBI): domain Eukaryota; kingdom Metazoa; phylum Chordata; class Mammalia; order Artiodactyla; family Bovidae; genus Bison; species Bison bison. The sequence continues at coordinate 6,475,693 of NW_011494863.1, forward strand.
TCCACAAAAGTCCCATAGTAATATTCAAAAATACCTTATTCATAATCTCTAAACCTGAAGACAAATAAATTGTTCAATAGAAGAATGAATGTAGTATATCCATAGAGTGGAATACTTCCCTAGCAATAAAAATAAATGATATATAGATATAACATTATGAATAAATCTCTAAAACAAAAGCTGTCTTACATGTTGAGAAAAATAAGGTAGAAACAAAAGATTTCCTATGGTATGATTCCACATAAATAAAATGTAAGAACAGGCAAAACAATCTGTAATGACAGAAATCAGGAGAGTAGTTTTCAGTGGAGATAAGTATTGACTTAAACAGGGTGAGAGAGAACTTGGGGAGATAACAGGAACATTCTACATCATGGTTTGGGTGATGATGACACAAATGTATTTATTAAAATTGATTAAATTATATACTTATTGTTTGTGGATCACACTGCATGTAAATTTTACCTCGACAGAAGCATTTTAAAATTTGTCTTTTAATAAAATTGGGTTGGAGAACATCAAACTGACCAAAATGAAACAGGTTCCTTTCTTGAGAGAAGAAAGGCTTCTCTCTGAGAGACTTTGCAGAGACTTTAAGACAAATATGCATTGTAAGTGTCAATTACAGGACATAGTCTTTATTATTGTCTTGAGTTATTTATCTATGGAATTGCTTTTTTTCCTTCCAGAGCATCTAGAAGCTCATGTTCTGCAGAAAATCCTTTTGGAAGTGCTGCCCTAATGGCATTTTCCATCAGAGGAAATAGTTGCCTGGGCAACACTGCAGGGAGGAAAAATGCAAAGTGACCACCCTGTCTGATAGGATCCAGGTTGGAAACCAATTCGCTTCAGCGATGAGAAATCTTAGCCATCAAATTTTTGCAACTCATACATTTTTTATCCCTGTAACACATGGCTGTAAATAATGTAGGACTGCTTCCTCTTTTACCAAGAACTCTTGGCTTATATGTACAGATAGTACCAGAGAACTATTGCATTTTACATTTCCATTCATGGAAATCCATCCAACTGAACTGTTGCCTCAAAGTGGAATTATTTATATTTAGACCATAAGTGATGTTGTACTCTTCAAGGCCCAGCTCAAATGCCACCTTCATGAATCCTTCATAAAGAATTTTCAGATTCTCTACAAACTGGAGCCATCTCCACCCCCAACCCGAGCATCTCTCTTTTTCTTAGTTTTTAGTATTTCTCTCTTTTATTGGCACGATTTGAATGGTTTACATATTCCTCTAGAGATACAGAAGCTGTATCTCTCTAGTAGACAACTAACACATAGAGTACCTTCTTAATTCTTATTAAAACAGCGAATGAGCGCTTGATGTGATTATTTTAACAGAGGAGTTTCAATCTCTGGAATCAGAACTGCTTATTGTCTGGAATCAGGGAACCACTTTTTCTGTGCTCACTTTGGCAGCACATTTACTAAAACAGGAAACTGTTTTTCCATGTTACTTTACAGCACCAGTTCTCCACAGAGTAGCCCAGATAAAATTAAATACCTGGTTTGTTTCTCTCATGTAACTCAGCTAGCTGCTTCATCTTGAGGGATAAGCTCTCTGCTATTTCTAAAGATCAGTGACATGGCTTGATAATTCATCGTTGTTATTGTTCAGTTGCTAAGTTGTGTCCAACTCTTTGCAACCCCATGGACTGCAGCATGCCAGGCTCCTCTGTCCTCCACTATCTCCTGGAGTTTGCTCAAATTCATGTCCATTGTGTCAGTGATGGTATCTAATCATGAGGACCAAAAAATTGATGTTTTTAAACTGTGGTACTGGAGAAGATTCTTAAGAGTCCCTTGGACTGCAAGGATATCAAACCAGTCAATCCTAAAGAAAATCAGTCCTGAATATTCATTGGAAGGACTGCTGCTGAAGCTGAAGCTCCAAGACTTTGTCCACTTGATGCCAAGACCTGACTCATTGGAAAAGACCTTGATACTGGGAAAGACTGAAGGCAAAGGGAGAAGGGGCAGCAAGGGGTGATAATTCATGGTTTCACACAATTATTTTATATGAATTAGCAACCATAGTCAGAAAGTTGATAGATATTTACATAACATCTACTTTGCAAATGACATAAGATGAGGTAATGTGAATGACCAAATATACTATGAAATGAGTCAATTTATCATATCATCAAACTTGAGCAAATATAATGTGAATGCTGCTCTTAGATATGTCAAAAAATGTATTTGTGAACTTTAAACCTTTCATTTTTCCAATGGGAATATAACTGCATGGCTATGCTGAGTTAGTGAAATTCCATAGATAAACACGTGGAGTAAAACTTCGGTCTTCAGCTAAAATTAGAGAATTATTAAAAAGGGAAGGGACCACTTCTTCCACTTAATAGATGTGAAAATGAGACCAGAAGTTAGGTGATATATGTAATGTCATGACATTAGTTAAGCAGAGAGACATATCCAGAATTCAAATTATTGGATGCCTAATTCAGGGATTCTTTTTTCAACTCATTTATACTGTTTCTTTAAAAAAATAATTTATCCATATCTGCAATTAACCTGTGAATTCTATGCACTTGAAAAATTGAAGATGTTCAGTTACTATTGTACTATTTTGCCAACATGTAACCCCTAGTCCTCCTAAGACTGTTTTAAGGAAAGTAATCTACTATTACAAATTTAAGAGTAGCAAAACATCCTTTAGAAATAAAAGCTATTGAGGAAGCTTACCACTAACACACAGGCAAAACAGAATCCTAAGCCTTTAATAAAAATCAAAAGAGAAGGCTTAAGAAATAAACAATGGGGATGGGAGAGATATTGCAAGGACACACAGCTGGGCACTAATTACCCCTCAGTGGGGAGGTGGGGTGCCTGTGGGGTGGGGCAAAAAGAACACATCTCACTGTGTTTGCTTAAATTCTGTGTCCTAGCATTAGTTCAGTTCAGTTCAGTAGCTCAGTCATGTCTGACTCTTTGCATTACATACTCAAAATATAGAAACAAAAAAGTACTGGCATTTTTAATCATTAAAAAAGTAACAAGTATATAACCCGTCTCTATAAAGCTACAATAATAGTGCATCTCAGTCTCACAAGCAGTAAGTAATAATATGGAAACAACATAGACAAACAGACCTAACAGGGCTCTGTGATGTTGATAACAACAGCCCCCTGTCCATTGGTGCTTTTCTTTCTCTCTCTCCCATTAATTGGACCCATTTTACAAAGGCTTGTTTAATCACCATCACCTTTATCGAAATGTCTGTAGTGATTGTTCTGGCTCTCAGGAAGCCTTCTTTCTCTAAACGCTGGCAGACCTTGCGCATCAGGGCCCCTGCCTACACTCAGACACTGTATCAGACCACTCCTTCCTTACTGTGCTCTGGCCACTCTTGGCCTTTTCCCTGTTTCTCAAACATGAAAAGCATACATGCTCATTCCTCAATCAAAGATTGATCTTTATTATTCCCTCTGTCAGGAATCTGTTCCTCTAAACCTCCACATGGCTGACTCTTTCTAGTAACTCAGGCAAAAGCTCAAATGACAACCCAATGTAAAGCAACACATTTCAAAAGTGTTCTCCCATTTTCTACCACACTCCTCTTATCCATATTTATTATATCATCCTGTTTTATTTTCCTTCTACTAGCATTGAACTCTGATATAATCTTTAATCAAAGTTTGCTTTTTTAAATTATTTTTTATTGAAGGATAATTGCTTTACAGAATTTTGCTGTTTTCTGTCAAACCTCAACATGAATCAGTCATAGGTATACATATATCCCCTCCCTTTAGAAACTCCCTCCCATCTCCCTCCCGATCCCACACCTGTAGATTGCTACAGAGCCCCTGTTTGAGTTTCCTGAGCCATACAGCAAACTCCTGTTGGCTATCTATTTTACATATATGGTAATGTGAGTTTCCATGTTACTCTTTCCATACATCTCACCCTCTCCTTCCTTTCCCCATGTCCATAAGTCTATTCTCCCTCTTTCTCCATTGTTGCCCTGTAAATAAAGTCCTCAGTACCATGTTTCTAGATTCCATATATATGTGTTAAAGTATGATCTTTATCTTTTCCTTTCTGAATCACTTCACTCTGTCTAATAGGTTCTAGGTTCATCCACCTCATTAGAATTGACTCAAATGTGTTTCTTTTTATGGCTGAGTAATATTCCATTGTGTATATATATCACAACTTCTTTATCCTTTCATTTGTCAATGGACATCTAGGTTGCTTCCATGTTCTAGCTATTGTAAATAGTGCTGCAATGAACAATGGGATACATGTGTCTCTTTCAATTTTGGTTTCCTCAAGGTATATACCTAGGAGTGGGATTGCTGAGTCATATGGTGGTTTTATTCCTACTTTGTTAAGGAATCTCCATACCGTTTTCCACAGTGGCTGTATCAATTTACATTCCCACCAAAAGTGCAAAAGGGTTCCCTTTTGTCCACACCCTTTCCAGCATTTATTCTTTGTAGAATTTTTGATGAGTGCCATTGTGAAAGGTGTGAGGTGATATCTCATTGTAGTTTTGATTTGCGTTTCTCTAATAATGAGGGATGTTGAACATCTTTTCATGTGTGAGCCATCTGTATGTCTTCTTTGGTGAAATGTCTGTTTAGGTCTTTTTCCCACTTTTTGATTGGGTTGTTTTTCTGGTATTGAGTTGTATGAGCTGCATGTATATTTTGGGAATTAATCCTTTGGCAGTGGTTTCATTTGCTATTATTTTCTCCCATTTTGAGGGTTGTCTTTTCACCTTGCTTATAGTTCCCTTTGCTGTGCAAAAGCTTTAAAGTTTCATCAGGTCCCACTTGTTTACTTTTGTTTTTATTTCCATTACTCTAGGAGGTGGGCCATAGAGGATCTTGCTTAGATTTATGTCATCGAGTGTTCTGCCTGTGTTTTCCTCTAACAGTTTGATCATTTCTGGTCTTACATTTAGGTCTTTAATCCATTTTGAGTTTATCTTTGTGTATGGTGTGAGGAAGTGTTCTCATTTCATTCTTTTACAGGTAGCTGTCTGGTTTTCCCCAGCACCACTTATTTAAGAGGCTGTCTTTGCCCCATTGTATATTCTTGCCTCCTTTGTCAAAAAATAAGGTACCCATAGGTGCATGGGTTTATTTCTGGCTTTTCTATCTTGTTCCATTGGTCTATATTTCTGTTTTTGTGCCAGTACCATACTGTCTTGATGACTGTAGTTTCGTAGTATAACCTGAAGCCAGGAAGCTTGATTTCTCCAGCTCCATTCTTCATTCTCAAGACCATTTTGGCTATTTGGGTTCTTTTCTGTTTCCATATGAATAGTGGAATTTTTTGTTCTAGTTCTGTGAAAAATGCCATTGGTAATTTGTTAGGGATTGCATTAAATTGGTAGATTGCATTTGGTAGTATCCTCATTTTCACAATATTGATTCTTCCTACCCTATTCCATACCTAACATGGAATATCTCTCCATCTGTTTATGTCATCTTTGATTACTTTAATTAGTGTCTTATAATTTTCTGTGTACAGTACTTTTGTCTCCTTAGGTACGTTTATTCCTAGATATTTAATTGTTTTTGTTGCAGTGGTAAATGGGATTGATTCCTTAATTTCTCTTTCTGATTTTTCATTGTTAGTATATAGAAATGCAAGTGATTTCTGTGTATTGATGTTGTATTCTGCAACTTTACTAAATTCACTGATTAGCTCTAGTAATTTTCTGATACTAGCTTTAGGGTGTTCTATGTACAGTATTATGTTGTCTGCAAACAGTGAGAGCTTTATGTCTTCTTTTCTAGTCTGGATTCCTTGTAATTCTTTTTCTTCTCTTATTGCTGTAGCTAGGACTTTCAGAACTATGTCAAATTATAGTGGAAAAAGCAGACACCCTTGTCTTGTTCCTGATCTTAGTGGGAATGTTTTTAGTTTTTCACCATTGAGAATAATGTTTTCTGTATTCTCATCATAATGGCCTTTACTATGTTGAGGTAGCTTCCTTATATGCCCATTTTTTGAATAGTTTTAATCATAAATATGTGCTGAATTTTGTCAAAGGCTTTTTCTGCATTTATTGTTATATGGTTTTTATCTTTCAATTTGTTTATATGGTGTATCACATTGATTGATTTGTCTATATTGAAGAATCCTTGCATTCCTGGAATAAACCCAACTTGATCATGGAGTATAGGCTTTTTGATGTGTTGCTGAATTCTGTTTGCTAAAATTTTGTTGAGGATTTTTACATCTATATTCATCAGTGATATTGGCCTGTACTTTTCTTTTTTTGTGTTGGCTTTGTCTGGTTTTGGTATTAGGGTTATGGTAGCCTCGTAGAATGAGTTCGGAAGTATTCCTTCCTCTGCAACTTTTTGAAAGAGTTTTAGAAGGATAGGCATTAGCTCTTCTCTCAATGTTTGACAGAATTTTCCTGTGAAGCCATCTGGTCCTGGGCTTTTGTTTTTTGGGAGAATTTTGATCACAGCTTCAATTTCAGTGCTTGTAATTGGGTTGTTCATAATTTCTATTTCTTTCTAGTTCAGTCTTGGATGATTGAACTTTTCTAAGAATCTGTCCATTTCTTCCAGGTTATCTATTTTATTGCCATATAGTTGTCCATAATAGTCTCTTATAATCCTTTGTATTTCTGCATTGTCTGTTGTAACCTCTCTTTTTTCATTTCTAATTTTGTTCATTCTTTTCTTCTTGATGAGGCTGGCTAAGGGTTTGTCAATTTTGTTTATCTTCTCAAAGAACCAGCTTTTAGTTTTATTAATCTTTACTATTGCTTCTTTGATTTCTTTTTCATTTATTTCTGCTCAGATCTTTATAATTTCTTTCCTTCTACTAATTTTGGGGTTTTTTTTCTTCTTTTTCCAGTTGCTTTAGCTATAAAGTTAGGTTGTCTATTCGATGTGTTTCTTTTTCTTCTTCTTCTTTTTTTTTTTTTTTACTTTACAATATTGTACCAGTTTTGCCATACATTGACATGAATCCACCATGGGTGTACATGTGTTTCTTGTTTCTTGAGTTAGGATTGTATTGCTATAAACTTCCCTCTTAGAACTGCTTTTGCTACATCCCATAGGTTTTGAGTTGTCATGTTTTCATTGTCATTTGTTTCTAGAAAATTTTTATTTCTCTTTTGATTTCTTCAGTAACCTTTTGGTTATTTAGAAATGTGTTGTTTAATCTCCATGTGTTTGTATTTCTTACAGCTTTTTTCATGTAATTGATATCTAGTCTCATAGCATTGTTGTCAGAGAAGATGCTTGATATGATTTCAATTTTCTTAAATTTACTGAAGTTTGATTTGTGACCCCTGATGTGGTCTATCCTGGAGAATGTTCCATTTTCACATGAGAATAAGGTGTATTCTTCTACATTTGGATTGAATGTCCTGAAGATATCAATGAGATCCATCTCATCTAATGTATCATTTCAGACTTGTGCTTCCTTATTAATTTTCTGTTTTGATGATCTGTCCGTTGGTGTGAGTGTGGTGTTAAAGCCTCCTACTATTGTGTTATTGTCAGTTTCTCCTTTTAAGTCTGTTAGTGTTTGTCTTATGTATTGAGGTGTTCCTATGTTGGGTGCATAGATATTTACAACGTTATGTCTTCCTCTTGGATTGATCCCTTGATCATTATGTAGTGTCCTTCCTTATCTCTTGTAATCTTCTTTATTTTAAGGTCTATTTTGTCTGATATGAGGATTGCTATTCCAGCTTTTTTTTTTTTTTGCTTCACATTTGCATGGAATATATTTTTCCATTCTCTCACTTTCAGTCTGTATGTGTCTTGAGGTCTGAAGTGGGTTTCTTGTAGACAGCATAATATATATGGGTCTTGTTTTTGTATCCATTCAGCCAGTCTGTGTCTTTTGGTTGGAGCATTTAATCCACTTACATTTAAAGTAATTATTGATATATATGTTCCTATTGCCATTTTCTCATTGTTTGGGGTTGATTTTCTAGATCTCTTCTCTTCTGTTGTATTTCTTGACTATATAAGTCCATTTAACATTTGTTGTAAACCTGGTTTGGTGGTACTGAATTCTCTTAATTTTTGTTTGTCTGAAAAGCTCTTTATTTCTCCATCAATTTTGAATGAGATCCTTGATGGGTACAGTAATCTTGGTTGTAGATTTTTCCCTTTCAGTACTTTAAATATATCCTGCCATTCCCTTCTGGCCTTCAGAGTTTCTGTGGAAAGATCAGCTGTTAAGTATATGGGGTTTCCCTTGTATGTGACTTGTTGCTTCTCCCTTGCTGCTTTTAATCTTCTTTCTTTTTGTTTAGCCTTTATTAGTTTGATTAGTAAGTGTTTGTGTTAGTGTTGTGTTGGCCTGTTTATCCTTGGGTTTATCTTGTATGGGACTCTTTGTGCCTCTTGGACTTGACTGACTATTTCCTTTTCCATGTTGGGGAAATTTTCAACTATAATCTTTTCAAAACTTTTCTCATACCCTTTCTTTTTCTAACTTCTTCTTCTGAGAACCCTATAATTTGAATGTTGGTGTGTTTGATATGGTCCCAGAGGTCTCTGAGACTGTCCTCAGCTTTTTTTCATTCTTTTGACTTTAGTCTGCTCTTCAGAAGTTATTTCCACCATTTTATCTTCCAGTTCACTGATTCGTTCTTCTGCTTCAGATATTCTGCTATTGTTTCATTGTAGAGTATTTTTAATTTCAGCAATTGTGTTGTTTGTCTCTGTATGCTTATTCTTTAACTCTTCTAGGTCTTTGTTAATTGATTCTTGCATTTTCTCCATTTTGTTTTCAAGGTTTTTGATCATCTTTGCTATGTTTATTCTGAATTCTTTTTCAGATAATTTTCCTATTTCCTCTTCATTTATTCAGATTTCCATGTTTCCAGCTTGCTCCTTCATTTGTGCAGTATTTCTCTGCTTTTCCTTTTTTTTTTTTTTTTTTTGAGTAACTTTGTTTGAGGTCTTCTTTTCCCAGGCTTCAAGTAAAGTTGAATTCTTTCCTTAAAGAAGGTTGGATTCTTTCTTCCTTTTGGTTTCTACCCTTCTAAGTTTGGCCCAGTGGTTTGTGTGAGCTTTATATAGGGTGAGATTTGTGCTGAGTTTTTGTTTGTTTGTTCGTTTTTCCTCTGATGGGCAAGGCTGAGTGAGGTGGTACTCCTGTCATCTGATCGTTGGCTTTGTACTTTTGTTTTGTTTGTTGTTTAGATGAGGCATCCTCCACTGGGCGCTACTGGTGGTTGGATGATGCTGGGTCTTGTATTGAAGTGGTTTCCTTTGTGTGAGTTCTCATTATTTGATACTCCCTAGGGTTAGTTCTCTGGTAGTCTAGGGTCTTGGAGTCAGTGCTCCAACTCCAAAGGTTCAGGGTTTGATCTCTGGTCAGAACGAAGATTCCACAAGTGGTTTGTTATGGCCTTGTGTCCCTCTGATTCTTCTTCAGTGAATCAATCATGCTGTCACCAGATGGTCACAGCCTTCCCCATTCCAGTTCCTCAGCACCTTAAATATACCATCTTCAACTAAAGACAAGTGAAGATTTTGGGGTTGGGGGTAGGTGGGTCCAAAGTTGGCTTTTTAATTCCTGGTTTTCTCTACTATAAAGTACAGCACTATTTACAATAGCCAGGACATGGAAGCAACCTAAATGTCCATCAACGGAGGAATGGATAAAGAAGACAAGGTGCATGTATGCAATGGAATACTACTCAGCCATAAAAAGGAATGAAATGGGATCATTTGTAGAGATGTGGATGGACCTAGATTCTGTCATACAGAATGAAGTCAGCAGTCAGAAAGAGAGAAGCAAATATTGTATATTAATGCATATATGTAGAATCTAGAAAAATGGTACAGATGAACCTATTTGCAGGGCAGAAATAGAGATTGAGATGTAAGGAACAGACATGCAGACATAGGGAGGGAAGGAAAATGTGGGACAAACTGGGAGAGTAGCATTGACATACATACATTGCCATGTGTAAAATAGATAGCTAGTGGGAACCTGCTGTATAGCACAGGGAGCTTAGCTCAGTGCTCTGTGATGACCTTGAGGGTGGTATGGGAAGGAGAGGGAGAGAGGTTCAAGAGGGAGGTGATATATATATACTTATAGCTGATTCACGTTTTTGTACAGCAGAAATCAACACATTGTAAAGCAATACTCCAGTAAATATATAAATACATATATTCCAATTAATACACAGTCCATAGGGTTGCACAAAGCTAGACATGACTGAAGCAACTTAGCAGGCATGTGTACATATAGTAAGAGATTTTTATTATTTACTACTGTAAGTCTGGGCTTCCCTGGTGGCTCAGATGGTAAAGCATCTGCCTGCAGTGCGGCAGACCTGGGTTCGATTCCTGGGTCAGGAAGATCCCCTGGAGAAGGAAATGGCAATCTACTCCAGCGCTCTTGCCTGGAAAATCCCATGGACGGAGGAGCCTGATAGGCTATAGTCCATGGGGTCGCAAAGAGTCAGACACGACTGAGCGACTTCACTTTCACTGTAGGTCTAGTTCCTTGCACATTTCCTGGCACATAATAGATGTTTGGTAAGTATTTGCCAAAGGAATATCCTGTTTCACATTCTGCCCTGTATTACTTGCTAATCATTTCATTCTTTACTTTCTCAATTAAATTTCAGTTTCCTTATAGCTAAGAACCATGCTTCATATTTCATCTTATAGCAAATTTGTCATCTATAACTTATTGATTGATCAGAGCTTGGGACAGTTAAGCAAGATGGCAGATAACAGGAAAATACAAACAGGTGGGATCTTAGATGGGTTTGGGTAACAACATAATTTAACTGCCTCCACATGTCCAGAACAGGTAATGAGTTGTCTCATCACTTAACACAGAGGCAATATACACCCCTGCTCTGCAGTTTCCACGAAAGTCCAAAAGTCAATACCAGTCAATGTCTGAGGCTCCTTGCTCCCCAGAGAGTTTTTACTAAGGGAATAAAATAATTCATTAAAATGTAAATTCTTCTATTCTGCCTGCTTTGCATCTAGGTAAGTCTTCCTTCCAAAGAGCTCAAATAAGTGGTAACAGCTCTATTTAACATAGAGTATAGTATACATCTCACACAGTCCAAATGAAATGAAATGAAAACTCATAGGAGTTGTTCTAAAAATCTCTCTTGGCAGCATGGCATACAAACTTAAAAAAACATGTAGATAGAGTTAGTGGAAATGAAAGTTGGGTTGCTCACTTAGTCTCTGTGATTTAAATTCGTGGTAGTTCAGGGAAGAGGCTGAGATAGCATAAGAGAGGTGCCTGCCTTGCCATCTCAGAGATCTACAGTCACTGTGAGTGGAGAAAGCCAGAAACTCATGTCAGTCCTCCCTGAAAGGTCTCTAGTAAGCAAAACTAGTAGTTGTATGTAAGAAGGACTTGTATGATTTCTTCAAATAATAAACAAATATTTATTCAGTACCCACTAGGTAAATGCCAGGCTAATACCATGAAAACCAATGACAAATGCCTGTCTTCCCAGATCGGTTAGGGAGATAGGGGAGAAAAGTAGTATTGTCAAAACAGTGTAATGGAGCTCTGGTGGGTTTAAGATCTGTGAAAACACCAAAGAAAGATACCTAACCTTATTTTGGAAGATCAAAGCAAGTTTGTCAAGGAAATGATATTCTCCTGGAGGTGTTCTTCGGGCTGCCCTGATGGCTCAGTGGTAAAGAATCCACGTGCCAATGCAGGAGACATGGGTTCAGTCCCTGGGTCAGAAAGATCCCATGGAGAAGGGAAATGGCAACCCACTCCAGTATTTTTGCCTGGCAAATACTATGGACAGAGGAGCCTGCTGGGCTACAGTGCATAGCATTGCAAAGAGTCGGACACGACAATAGCTAGGAGTAGTCCAGACTCAAAGAACAAAATGTACCAAAGCCTAAATTCAGAGAAAGTATAGAGTGTGATAGACATTTAAATAAATAATACAGGTGAATTATAGAGAATACAAGACCCTGAAAACAGAGCCATGATCGGTTCTGTTGTTGTTTACTTGCTAAATCAGGTCCAACCTTTTTGTGACCCCATGGACTGTAGCCTGCCAGGCTCCTCTGTCCATAGGATTTCTCAGGCAAGAATAATAGAGTGGGTTGCCATTTCCTTCTCCAGGGGGTCTCCCCAACCCAGGGATCGAACCCACATCTCCTCCATTGGCAGGATGGTTCTTTACCACAGAGCCACCAGGGAAACCTGATCTGTTCTGTAACTTTTTTATTATTATTATTAGGAAAAAACCAGTCTATAATTTTGGGTTTTTAGAAGTCTTTATTGGTCTATAGCCAAGCAACAGCTTAGATCCTGAAATAAAAGTACGAGGATGTCCTCTAAGCATGCCATTCATATATTCCCCTAACACCCTTCTGCCACGTCTCCCATTGTGACACAGCTGATAGCACAGACCCAAGTCGTCTAGTGGCATCATCCCACTACATTCATCTCCAAAGTCTTGGCCTCTTTGTCAAATCTTATCTGCTTAGCTGAGGACTTTAATCTCCTAACCCCTCCTCTCTCTCTATTGCACCTTGCTACTCTGAAGAAGCACCAGCTTCTCACCAAGAGCAGCTTCAGTTATTTGATTTCTGCTAATATGCAGGATTAACATGTAAAGTGCTGTGAATCTGGTATAATCCATCACACCATCAGACGCTGGCCTGGCTTTAATGCAAGCGTTATGGAGAGTGACATTATTAATTAAGCTACAATTCAGGAGCACCAACACATCAAGGAGAAAAGGCCAATGCTATGACTCGCCATCTGTGGATTTTTTATTTCAGAACCACAGCCTGGCTGTCAGTCTTCACAGGGAACACACCGCTTGGCAGGGTCCACTCTTTCAGGACAAGTATCAGGGAAGCTTTTCTCCATGTGGGAGAACAGCAGGCTGACTTTGGGTCAAGCCTGCTGTGGGAAGACTGCAGCATTGCATTTGTTGGGAAACCAGACAAGGCATTTGTACTCAAGCAGTGAACATCCACCCAACAGAGTAAGAGCGCCTACACTATTTAAGGTGGCCACGAGGCAACAAAGTGAGGTGCAAAGAACTCAGGGATGGAAGTTTTGGAGCCTGGACTTCAGGTCCAGCCCAGCCATTTCCTTACTCTAAAACTTGGTCTCCACTTTCTCTACCCAGATGGTCCTTCAGTTACCTCTCAGTGCTGACATTCTCTGACAGGCTCATCACCTTGGTCACAGCTCTACAACATGACGAGCCTCCATGACCACCTCCTCTGCTGCTAAAGACCTCCCTTTCCCACTTGCCTTCATAGTTTTGGTTTCCTAGGGCCCGAGTGGGGCTTCCCTGGTAGCTCAGCTGGTAAAGAACTCACCTGCAATGCAGGAGACCCTGGTTCAATTCCTGGGTTGAGAAGGTCCCCTGAAGAAGGGATAGGCTACCCACTCCAGTATTCTTGGGCTTCCCTGGTGGGTCAGAATCCACCTGCAAGGCAGAAGACCTGGGTTTGATCCCTGGGTTGGGAAGATCCCCTGGAGGAGGGCATGGCAACCCACTCCAGTATTCTTCCCTGGAGAATTTCCATGGACAGAGGAGCATGGTGGCCTACAGCTCATGGGGTCACAAAGAGTTGGACGTGACTGAGTGACTAAGCACAGCACAGCACAGGGCCAGAGTAAGAAAGCAAAAGCAGAAACCATTCCAGAACACAGGGGTAGATATACTGACCACATGATGTCCATTAACCTCATAGGTAGATGTTATATGACCTCTTAAAAGTAGTTCAAAAAAGCAATCTTTTACAAAGGTTATATAAGATAATTTCCCAATTTCCTCTCAAACATCATGAAATAACCAATGTCCTAGCTACCAGGACTTATCAGATAATTGGGCCTGAAAATGATGTCTCATTGTTCAGCAGAAATATTTGTCCTTCACAGTATCACAGGAGACTTGGGAAATTTTGATGCTTTATCATTGACAATACTAGTAACCAGAGTCTCAGGGGTCAGTAAACTCTAGCCTGTGGACCAAATGAGTACCACAGCCTATAAAACTTAAAAAAAAAAAAAAATGACAGACACTACTGCACCTACAAAGCTTAAAATACTTACTCTCTGGCCCTTTACAGTAAATGTCTACTAACCACCGAACTAGAAGAAATTTGAGACTTTCATTACTTAAAACTTACATAGCGGCTATAAAGCTAGAGCCTTCTTTCATTCTTGACTCATTTCTAAGCAGATGGCTAAGATACTTGCTCAAAGAAAAGCACCCTGAACCTCCTTGTTGAAACAAAAGAATTAAAGTTAGAAGCAAGGTGCAAAAGGAAAAGTCATATCAGAGAATCAATAACATCAGTTGGGAGATGGGGATGAATTATCCAGGTGAAGAGAAGAAAATGTTCAGAAGTACGAAGGAACATAGGAAATTTGAGAAAATCCAAGTGGTCCAGCTAAGGTCAGAGCACAAAGGGAATATGAATGAGACTTAAGGCTACACAAGTAAAGAAAAGTTAAAAATGAAAGAATTTATACACAGAAAAGCATCTGGACCTTATCCTGAGGACACTAGGGAGCAACTGGAACAAGAATCCAGTGCTATCTTTAATATTTATCTCTAAGCCCAGAGCATCTGCAGACTAACGAGTCAGACCCCATCCTGAAAGTGAAGTTGTAATGGTGGTTTTTGAGTGGGAAACATGAGATGTTATTGGATCTCAGCTCCAATAGCCCCTCAGAGACCAAGATCCATAAAGCATCCATTTTCCCTCTCACACAGTCCTAAGGCCCTCAGGCGAGTTCAGACACTTCAGATAGAATTAGGGATATCAGCAAAAATACCCTCAAAATAAAAATCTGAGACTCAGGAGAATCTCCTAGGGAAACATATTTCGACAAAACACACACCAAAAGAAATAGCACATTGCTTGCTGTCAAGAAATGGTTATCGCACTGACCACTGTGGGACCAGAAGGAAGAGGTTATTTCATTTATCATGTATCTAGGTGGGGGTAGGGGGGGGAAGGTGGGAAGAAAAAAGCCTTTACTCAATAAACTGCAGTGTCAAAATATACGGCATTTTGCCTCCTCACAATTTGCCTTCAGACTGTTGAACCCACACCTGTTTTGACAAGATTTCAGCAAGCTCCTCTGTACTGCTCTGCCCCATTTTCTGCCAAATAACTAGCCACCCACAAAACTCAGCAAAGACCCCAGGAAAAAAGACAGGAAAAGAGAGAAAAAACAAGACACCCACCTGCACTTTTTTTGTAAGGGCCTTTAGGAAGTCACAAGCCTGCATTCCTGGGTCTCTCACAGTTCATTTCAGCCACTCAGTCATGTCCAACTCTTTGTGACCCCGTGGACTGCAGCACCCAAGGACTCCCTATCCATCACCAACTCCTGGAGCTTACAAAAACTCATCTCCATTGAGTCGGTGATGCCATCCAACCATCTCATCCTCTGTTGTCCCCTTCTCCTCCTGCCTTCAATCTTGCCCAGCATCAGGGTCTCTTCCAAAGAGTCAGTTCTTCAAATCAGGTGGCCAAAGTATTGGAGCTTCAGCTTAAGCATCAGTCCTTCCAATGAATATTCAGGATTGATTTCCTTTAGGATGGACTGGTTGGATCTCCCTGCAGTCCAAGCTACTCTCAAGAGTCTTCTCTAACACCACAGTTCAAAAGCATTAATTCTTTGGAGCTCAGCTTTCTTTATAGTCCAACTCTCACATCCATACATGACTACTGAAAAAAACCATAGCTTTGACTAGATGGACCTTTGTTGCCAAAGTAATGTCTCTGCTTTTCAATATGCTATCTAGGTTGGTCATAACTTTTCTTCCAAGGAGTAAGCGTCTTTTAATTTCATGGCTGCAGTCACCATCTGCAGTGATTTTGGAGACCAAAAAAACAGTCTGTCACTCTTTCCATTGTTTTTCCCATCTATTTGCCACGAAATGATGGGGCCAGTTGCCATATTAGTTTTCTGAATGTTGAGTTCTAAGCCAACTTTTTCACTCTCCTCTTTCACTTTCATCTAGAGGCTCTTTAGTTCTTCTTTGCTTTCTGCTGTAAGGGTGGTGTCATCTGCATATTGGGAGAAGGAAATGGTGACCCCCTCCAGCATTCTTGCCTGGAGAATCTCAAGGACAGAGGAGCCTGCTAGGCTATAGTCCATGGGGTTGCTAAGAGTCAGATACAACTGAGCAACTTCACTTTCACTTTTCACTTTCATGCATTGGAGAAGGAAATGGAAACCCACTCCAGTATTCTTGCTTGGAGAATCCCAGGGACAGAGAAGCCTGGTGGGCTGCTGTCTATGTGGTTGCACAGAGTCAGACACTACTGAAGCGACTTAACCACAGCAGCAGCAGTATCTGCATATCTGAGGTTATTGATATTTCTCCCGGCAATCTTGATTCCAGCTTGTGCTTCATCCAGTCCAGCATTTCTCACAGTGTACTCTGCATATAAGTTAAATAAGCAAGGTGATAATATATGGCCTTGATGTACTCCTTTCCCGATTTGGAACCAGTCTGTTTTTCTATGTCCAATTCAAACTGTTGCCTCTTGGCCTGAATACAGATTTCTCAGGAGGCAGCTCAGGTAGTCTGGTATCTCCATCTCTTTCAGACTTTTCCACAATTTGTAGTGATCCACACAGCCAAAGGCTTTGATGTACTCAATAAAGCAGATGTTTTTCTGGAACTCTCTAGTTTCTTCAATGATCTGGTCTTTCCCATTCTATTGTTTTTGTCTATTTCTTTGCATTGATCACTGAGGAAGACTTTCTTATCTCTCTTGCTATTCTTTGGAACTCTTCATTCAAATGGGTATATATTTCCTTTTCTCCTTTGCCTTTCACTTCTCTTCTATTCACAGCTATTTGTAAGGCCTCCTCAGACAATGATTTCGCCTTTTTCATGGGGATTGTCTTGATCACTGCCTCCTGTACAATGTCAGGAACCTGTCCATAGTTCTTCAGGCACTCTATCAAATCTAATCCCTTGAATCCCAATGACCTCACCACCAACCAATCAGAAGAATTTCTATGAGCTGATCACACCCTCCCCTTTAACCATTACTATAAAACTCATCACTACCCCTTCCAGGTCAGTTTTGAGGGCATTACCCCGCTGAGGTCCCCTTTGCGTAGCAAAGCAATGAAGCTATGCTTCTTCACCTGAAAATCTGTCTCTGAAATTTAATTCAGTGTCAGGGTTCAGCTTGAGAGAAGAGGGAACTGCATTTTCAGATTCGGCTTGAGAGAAGAGGGAACTGCATTTTCATGTCCTGAGAGAGCCAAAGCAGAGAGACTAGCTCAGAATCACCAAATGGAGGTGTGGTGGGGAGTGTGAGTATTAGGAAATTAACCTTGAAAGATACATCATGCCCAATCCATTGGCTGAATAAGATAAAACTGTGAGGTGATGATTGGTGAAATAAGGAACTGAATGAACCATTTACTTCTTAAATGGGCTAGAATTTGAAATGATCTGTAGTCATCTGCTATGCAGTAATTAAAGCCTCTTGGGACCACTCTTTTTTTCCAGCCATGATTGCATTGACCATTTCTACACAGGCTTCAACTAGCTTCAATGGTGTTATCTGACAGTTCTTCATGTCAGTCAGTACTTCCTGCCCTGGGCATCCCTCAGGGAACCACTGGGCACTCATTTATGTAACATCCAAAAGTGTAAGAGAGTTAAAGTCCATGGGATACCCCCTGACCACAGAATGGGTCATGGTGGCTAATATATCATTAGTCTTCTTTCTTTTTTTAGATGAACAATTCTGAGGCCTGTTTCATCAAGCTCCTCAGAAGCTCTCAGAATCAATTGACTGGTAACAGTACCTAAATCAATAAGAAAACTTTTTAATGGCCTTCCCACCTTTCCTGTCTTCATTTCCCGATCTCTCATGCCTTCTCCCTAGAATCACATTCCTAAATAAACTAACTGCACATCGGTCTCTCCCTTGTTTCTGCTCCCAGGGGAAGCCGAGTTAAGCTATGTGCCATTTACAGCAAGGACTCTGGCTCCTTCAGCCTCAAAGTTTCTCCAAGGCTGTGGCTGTGAAGAAGAGTGAGACCCGTGATGGGAAGCTGGTGTCTGAGTCATCTGACATCCTCTTCAAGTGAAAGGTTCCTGTGGCCCCTCCCAGCTTCCTACTTGCTCGCTCCTGCAGAAGAAGCTGAGCAGGGGAGCCTTGGAATGGGAGACTTGAGGCTCAGCCCTGGTCCTCAGCCCACCCTGGGGAGTGTCAATGCTCTGGGGTTCCCCTTCTTGCCCATGCCCTCAATTTAAAAAAGGCATTTCAAGTGTCTTTTTCAGAATAAAGCCTCAGTTAGCTCTGCCAACCTTCCACTCTCCACCACCAAAAAAAAAAAGTAAAATACAGGTGCCATTTGGTGCCCTCTTCAGTGTTTATTTTTAAGTTGTGACCACAGGACTCTGGGTTTATTCACTAATGCAACATATACTCACCCTGTTCCCATTGTGAAACCAGCACTTTTCTGAGTTTTGAGGATATGCTATAAACAATGTTCCTATTCACACAGAGTTTGCATGCAACATGGGAGAAACATGTAATAGTCAAGTAAACAGATAAACAAGATTATGTCAGAGTGATGAAGAAAACAGACAAGATGAACATGGCATGATCGAAGGGACTGTGGCTGTTTGCTGCTGCTGCTGCTAAGTCGCTTCAGTCGTGTCCGACTCTGTGAGACCCCATAGACAGCAGCCCACCAGGCTCCCCCGTCCCTCGGATTCTCCAGGCAAGAACACTGGAGTGGGTTGCCATTTCCTTCTCCAGTGCATGAAAGTGAAAAGGGAAAGTGAAGTCGCTCAGTCGTGTCCGACTCTGCGACCCCATTGACTGCAGCCTCCCAGGCTCCTCGTCCATGGGATTTTCCAGGCAAAAGTACTGGAGTGGGGTGCCATTGCCTTCTCCAGACAGCTGTTTAGATAGTGTAATAAAAGAAAACCTTTCTCAGGAGGTGACGTCTGAGCTCAGCTCTGAATCTCAAGAAGGAAATAGTCCTGAGAAGATCTTATGGAAATATGTTTTATGAAAAAAGCAGCAGTGAGTACAAAGACCATAAATTCCAACAGCAATGCCTGGGGTCCACACAGCAAGTGGGAGACTGTCCTGCCCTGAAGAACAGTTGGAGAAGGGGAGGGTTAACCCAAGTGGCCAACACCAGAGTGTACGCAGACTTACCCCTCCTCTCAAATCACCAAAATACCCTTACTGGGTAGAGTTCAACACTTTTGTCCTCTTCCCCTGAGGGGCCTTTTCCCTCACAGGAGGCAGTGATCAAAACCATCCTCAAGAAAAAGGAATGCAAAAAGGCAAAGTGGTTATCTGAGGAGGCCTTACAAATAGCTGAGAAAAGAAGAGAAGTGAAAGGTAAAGGAGAAAAGAAAAGATTTACACATCTGAATGCAGAGTCCCAAAGAACAGCAAGGAGAGATAAGAAAACCTTCATAAGTGAACAAGGCAAAGAAATAGAGGAAAATAATAGAATGGAAAATACAAGCGATCTCTTCAAGAAAATTAGAGATACCAAGGGAATATTTCATGCAAAGATGGGCACAATAAAGGACAGAGATTGTATGGACCTAACAGAAGCAGAAGATATTAAGAGGTGGCAAGAATACACAGAAGAACTATACAAAAAAAGAATTTAATGACCCAGATAACCACGATGGTGTGATCACTCATCTAGAGCCAGATGTCCTACAGTGTGAAGTCAAGTGGGCCTTAGGAAGCATCACTATGAACAAAGCTAGTGGAGGTGATGGAATTCCAGCTGAGTTATTTCAAATCCTATAAGATGATGCTGCTAAAGTGCTATACTCAATACACCAGCAAATTTGGAAAACTCAGCAGTGGCCATGAGACTGCAAAAGGTCAGTTTTCATTCCAATCCCAAAGAAAGGCAATGCCAAGCAATGTTCAAACTACCACACAATGGCACTCATCTCACACGCTAGCAAAGTAATGCTCAAAATCCTTCAAGCTAGGCTTCAGCAGTATGTGAATCAGGAACTTCCAGATGTTCAAGCTGGATTTAGAAATCCAGAGATCAAATTGCCAACATTCATTGGACAATAGGAAATGCAAGAGAATTCCGGGAAAATATCTACGTCTGCTTCATTGACTACACTAAAGCTTTTGACTGTGTGGATCACCACAAACTGCCGGGAGCCGGTGAGGCATTCCGCTCGTGACAAAGGTCATGAGGAAGGAGGCTCGGCATACGCAAAGGCAGGATCGAGCCTCAGGAGTCCGCCCGGATATTCTCAAGCATTTTCCCCCAAAAAACCGGAGTCTGCCTACTTTATTGCTTTGTGCTCTCACCTCTGACTTTACTGGGGGCTGTCGCCTACCACCATCTCGCTCTCTCTGTCAAAGAGTTAACTTACAGTTCCAAAAAATAAAGTTCCTGGGCAATTAGGAGTGTTTAAATCCAAACCCCTCAGATGGCTCTCTAACTCGCCTGACAAGTTTACCCGGACTCCTACAGCTATGCATACGATTGTTTACAGTCTCCCAGCCTCAAGAGGCACGGGAAGCTTAAGATATTCAAATAGTTTAGAGCCTCTCAGAGAGTTAGAAACTGTCAGAATAAACTAGTAAAGGGTTTCATTGATGAGCCAATGCTTGTTGCCAAGTTTTCACATCCCCTGAATTGTATCCTTGAATATGTATTAATTAATAGTTGGTATGTAGAAAAAATAAGTAGTGGCCTTGGTGTTAGTAACTTTAGACCCTTAAGGTAATAAATTCTTTTCTTTGTTGTAAACCCATTACACATCTGCCCTATAGGAATGCAATTTTATCTTCGGAAGATGGCGCCAAACCTTAAAATAATTACTCTTAGAGAAAATAAGTCTTTGTTGATAAGTCCTTGTCAAGAGTCATAAAATGTTAATAGGCCTTCTGGCCAGAAGATGATGTAAATCACCTAAACCATTTGTATACGATAAATTTGCAGGAAAGAAACCCTGGTTTTTGATAAGAATCAAAGACTGCTGACTTTGCATCCCCTATTATCCTCTATGTGTAACTTAGGGTATAAAAGCCCCTGTTAAAAATAAAGCTATAGGCCTTGCTCACCAATGCTTGGTCTCCCCATGTCATTCTTTCCTTTAACTTCTGGCTGAAGTCTCCATCTGGAGCGTGGATATCCTCTGTGACCACTTATTTGCCTGGGCTTCTAAGACCCACTCGAGAAGGTGGGGTCTTAGAAGGTGGGGCACCTTCTGCTATTCGAGAGGGCGCCTGCGGCCTCCGTGGTCAGAGCTAACCTGGTGTCATGGGTTATATTGATTTTCCACGTAAACCAAGCTACTCAGACTCTTTTCTCCACTGAGTTTTCCTACTGAGCTATCCTCATTCTATTACTCTTTATATCTCTAATTACCATTTGAATAGGTCGCCGACGCCGTCTCCCCTTCGAATACCCTGGATCAGCCGGGGCTGGTCCTCGGCAACAAACTGTGGAAAATTCTTATAGAAATGGGAATATCAGACCACCTGACCTGCCTCCTGAAAATCTGTATGCAGGTCAATAAGCAACAGTTAGAATTGGACATGGAAAAACAAACTGTTTCCAAACTGGAAAAGGAGTACGTCAAGGCTGTATATTGTCACCCTGCTTATTTAACTTATATGCAGAGTATATCATGCAAAATGCCAACTGGATGAAGCACAAGCTGGAATCAAGATTGCTGGGGGAAACAGCAATGACCTCAGATATGCAGATGACACCATCTTTATAGCAGAAAGTGAAGAGGATCTAAAGACCCTCTCGATGGCGATGAAAGAGGGAAGTGAAAAAAAAAAAAAAAAACTGCCTTAAAACTCAGCATTCAAAAAAAAAGATCATGGCATCCAGTTCCATCACCTTGTAGCAAATAGATGGGGAAGCAATGGAAACAGTGACAGACTATTTTCTTGGTCTCCAAAATCACTGCAGATGGTGACTGCAGCCATGGAATTAAAACATCCTTACTTCTTGCAAGAAAAGTTATGCCAAACCTAAACAGCCCTATCTAAAAGCAGAAACATCACTTTGCCAACAAAGGTCTGTATATTCAAAGCTATGGTTTTACCAGTAGTCATGTACAGATGTGAGAGTTGGACCATAAAAGAAGGCTGAGCACCAAAGAATTAACGTTTTTGAACTGCAGTGTTGGAGAAGACTCTTGAGAGTCCCTTGAACTTCAAAGAGATCAAACCAGTCAATCCTAAAGGAAATAAATCCTGAATATTCATTGGAAGGACCGACGCTAAAGCTGAAGCTCCAATACTTTGGCCTCCTTTTACGAAGAGCCAACTCATTTGAAAAGACCCTGATGCTGGGAAAAATTGAAGGTGGGAGGAGAAGGGGATGATAGAGGATGAGGTGGTTGGATGGCATCACCGACTCAGTGGACATAAGTTTGAGTAAACTCTCGGAGTTGGTGATGGAGAGAAGACTACACATGGACATCACCAGGTGTTTAACACCGAAATCAGATTGATTATATTCTTTGCAGCCAAAGATGGAGAAGCTCTACACAGTCAGCAAAAACAAGACTGGGAGCTGACTGTGGCACAGACCATGAACTCTTTATGGCCAAATTCAGACTTAAATTGGTCTGAATTCAGGTCATACCATTCAGGTATGAACTAAATCAAAGCCCTTATGATTATACAATGGAAGTGAGGAATAGATTTAAGGGACTAGATATGATAGAGTACCTGATGAACTATGGATGGAGGTTTGTGACATTGTACAGGAGACAGGGATCAAGACCATCCCCAGGGAAAAGAAATGCAAAAAAGCAAAATGACTGTCTGGGGAGGCCTTACAAATAGCTGTGAAAAGAAGAGAAGCAAAAAGCAAAGGAGAAAGGGAAAGATATAAGCATCTGAACGCAGAGTTCCA
>NW_011494863.1:6498686-6499179 GCF_000754665.1 Bison bison bison
TGCAAAAAAGCAAAATGACTGTCTGGGGAGGCCTTACAAATAGCTGTGAAAAGAAGAGAAGCAAAAAGCAAAGGAGAAAGGGAAAGATATAAGCATCTGAACGCAGAGTTCCAAAGAATAGCAAGAAGACATAAGAAAACCTTTCTCAGGGATCAATGCAAAGAAATAGAGGAAAACAACAGAATGGGAAAGACTAGAGATCTCTTCAAGAAAATTAGAGATACCAAGGGAATATTTCATGCAAAGATGGGCTCGATAAAGGATAGAAATGGTATGGACCTAACAGAAGCAGAAGATATTAAGAAGAAGTGGCAAGAATATACAGAAGAACTGCACAAAAAAGATTTTCACGACCCAGATAATCACGATGGTGTGATCACTCACCTAGAGCCAGACATCCTAGAATGTGAAGTCAAGTGGGCCTTAGAAAGCATCACTATGAACAGAGCTAGTGGAGGTGATGGAATTCCAATTGAGCTATTTCAAATCCTGA
>NW_011494863.1:6499279-6507831 GCF_000754665.1 Bison bison bison
GCAATGCCAAAGAATGCTCAAACTACCACACTATTGCACTCATCTCACATGCTAGTAAAGTAATGCTCAGAATTCTCCAAGCCAGGCTTTAACAATACATGAACCATGAACTTCCAGATGTTCAAGCTGGTTGTATAAAAGGCAGAGGAACCAGAGATCAAATTGCCAATATCCACTGGATCATCGAAAAAGCAAGAGAGTTCCAGAAAAACATCTATTTCTGCTTTATTGACTACGCCAAATTCTTTGACTGTGTGGATCACAATAAACTGTGGAAAAGTTCTGAAAGAGATGGGAATACCATACCACCTGACCTGCCTCTTGAGAAACCCATATGCAGGTCAGGAAGCAACAGTTCAAACTGGACATGGAACAACAGACTGGTTCCAAATAGGAAAAGGAGTACATCAAGGCTGTATATTGTCACCCTGCTTATTTAACTTATATGCAGAGTACATCATAAGAAACGCTGAGCTGGAAGAAGCACAAGCTGAAATCAATATTGCTGGGAGAAATATCAACAAACTCAGATATGCAGATGACACCACCCTTATGGCAGAAAGTGAAGAGGAACTAAAAAGCTTCTTGATGAAAGTGAAAGAGGAGAGTGAAAAAGTTGGCTTAAAGCTCAACATGCAGAAAACTAAGGTTATGGCATCTGGTCCCATCACTTCATGGAAAATAGATGGGGAAACAGTAGAAACAGTGTCAAACTTTGTTCTGGGGGGCTCCAAAATCACTGCAGATTGTGATTGCAGCCATGAAATTAAAGATGCTTATTCCTTGGAAGTAAAGTTATGACTAACCTAGATAGCATATTAAAAAGCAGAGACATTACTTTGCTAACAAAGGTCCGTCTAGTCAAGGCTATGGTTTTTCCAGTTGTCATGTATGGATGTGAGAGTTGGACTGTGAAGAAGGCTAAGCACTGAAGAATTGATGCTTTTAAACTGTGGTGTTGGAGAAGACTCTTGAGAGTCCCTTGGACTGCAAGGAGATCCAACCAATCCATTCTAAAAGAGATCAGCCCTGGGATTTCTTTGGAAGGAATGATGCTGAAGCTGAAACTCCAGTACTTTGGCCACCTCATGTGAAGAGCTGACTCATTGGAAAAGACTCTGATACTGGGAGGGATTGGGGGCAGGAGGAGAAGGGGACAACAGAGGATGAGATGGCTGGATGGCATCACGGACCCGATGGATGTGAGTTTGAGTGAACTCTGGGAGATGGTAATGGACAGGGAGGTCTGGAGTGCTGCAGTCCATGGGGTCACAAAGAGTTGGACATGACTGAGTGTATGAACTGAAAAGACCCAAAACCAGTACAGTATTATAAAGTAATTAGCCTCCATTAAAATAAATAAATTTATATTAAAAAAAAAGAAATATCCAAGAAAAGACCCTGATGCTGGACAAGATTCAAGGTAGGAGGAGAAGGGGACAACAGAGGATGATATGGTTGGATGGCATCACCGACTCAATGGACATGAGTTTGAGCAAGCTCTGGGAGTTGGTGATGGACTAGGAAGCCTGCTTTACTGCAGTCCATGGGGTCACAAAGAGTCAGACATGACTGAGCGATTGAACAACAACAAATTAAGGAGATGGAGCCCATCCTATGAACGTAGTTAACATCAATACCTTAGCTGCCATCTCATCCCCTTAGTTACCATCTCATGTGGTGATGGAATTGGTTAGATGGGATTGGTTAGATGGGGCTTAGAGAAACCAATGTCAAAGGCGCTCCCAATTAAGGAGTTGGTAGGAAACAGGGAGTTGTAGAAAATACATCAATACATGGAAATCACATACAAGAAAGATTTAAGATATCAGAAGATCAATTCCTATGTCCTGCTAAAACTATATATCTGATTAGTTATCTATTTTATACATAGTATCCATAGTATCCATGTGTCATTCTCAAATCTCCCAATTCCTCCCATCACCTCCTTTTCCCTTTGGTATCCATACGTTTGTTCTCTATGTCTTTTTTTTTTTTTTTAAACTTTACATAATTGTATTAGTTTTGTCAAATATCAAAATGAATCCATCACAGGTATACATGTTCTCTATGTCTTACGTCTCTATTTCTGCTTTGCAAATAGGATAAACTGTACCATTTTTCTAGATTCCACATGTATGTGGTAATATACATTATTTGTAAGGAAAACATACTGTATACAACAGGCAACTCTACTTAATGCACTGTGGGGACCTGAACAGGAATGAAGTCCAAAAGGCATGGGACAGATGTAGAAGTATGGCCGATTCATTTTGCTCTACAGTAGAAACTAACACTGGAGATGGAAACGGCAACCCACTCCAGTGTTCTTGCCTCGAGAATCCCCATGAACAGAGGAACCTGGTGGTGGGCTACAGTCCATAGCGCTACAGAGTCAGACACAACTGAAGTGACTGAGCACGTATGCACACAGAAACTAACCCAACATTTAAAGCAACTGTATTCCAATAAGAATTGATTTTAAAAACTATATCAAAGTTTTACATAATAACTTCTTTTTCCTCATATGATCAATATGATTCTATTACTTCATTTAGAATCCTAAAACTTCTCTTTCTCAAAAAAAAAAAAAAAATTCCAGTTGAATCTAATAAATACCTTGCTTTCCTTTATCAGCCAAATAGTGCAAGAGACCATTGGTCACCTATATGCATGTTTCTGGTGTGCCACAACTAACCTCACAAAAAGACTCTTTTCTCTCCTATCCCCTCATCTTCTGAAGACTCCATATCCTTATACTCTCCTTCATTTCCGTAATTCTGTTGAAAACTGGCTTTCTGTCTCATTTTTAGGTTAGACTGTGAGGATCTGGGGGCTTCCCCAGAGGCTCAGTGGTAAGGAATCCACCTGCCAATTCAGGAGACAAAGGAGATGCTGGTTTGATCCCTGGGTCAGGACGATCCCCTGGAGAAGGAAATGGCAACACACTCCAGTAGTCTTGCCTGGAGAATCCCATGGACAGAGGACCCTGGCGGGCTACAGTCCATGGGTCACAAAGTGTTGGACACGACTGAAGCGAATGAGCATGTATCATGCACATGAGGATCTGATAATGGTTGGAAATGTGAGCTCTGAACAAACTCAGGCATCAGCCATTAGGCAAGTAAGAATTGTTTTTGAGGTGTCTGGACACTGTCCACTCAACAATTGTGTTCAAGCTAGTCCTGATCACAAGGAGACAGAACAAAATAATTTGAAATAAAACTTTATCCCTCCTAACATAAACTTTTTCTTTTCTTCCACCAAGACCCCAAGAACTCTTAATGTGTAATAATGCACTTCAGGTTGAGGAAAAAGCAGAATCCCCAATCGAACTTTCTTCTTCCCATCTTTTGAAAGGAACTTTTCCCTGTTCCTATTTGAATTGTTAATCCTCTCGTGTTGCTGTTGGCAGAAACATATATCTTATGTCATTTTGATAAAGTTGTGTGTTTAATGTTCCTACAGTTAAGTGAGAGGGGAAAAAAATCCTAACATTCTTAAAATGAGGCACTTCAAGGAGCAGAGAGAACATGAGGTGGGAATGACTAATTCTGAGGTAGTAGGTTACCCCCAGGAACATACATCACTCTCCAACCTGCAGAAAATAGCAACATTTTTCATTCTCGTTTGCACACATGCTTGGTTTTATCCCCTACTCTGTGAGGAGAGTGTCTGGCTTTGTTTCTTTGGACTATCCACAGGCTAGAGATGAAATCTGTTCTCCCAACCTTTTTCTCCCAAAGAAAGGAAAGACACTCAGAGACCCAAATTACAATGAGAATTGAAGAGTCTCTGAGAGGTCAAATGAATTTCCCAGGGACACACCAATTTTCTTTCATATTGTGTTTTTCAGTCACTAAGTCGTGTCAACTCTTTGACACCCCACAGACTGCAGCAGGCTAGGCTTGCCTGTCCTTCCCTATCTCCCAGTTTGCCCAAATGCATGCCCATTGAGTCAGTGAGGCTGTCTAACCATCTTATCCTTTGCCACCCTCTTCTCCTTTTGCCTTAAATCTTTCCCAGCATCAGGGTCTTTCAGGGGGCCCTAGCAAAACTGGCTTCGAAGTGAGCAGGAAAAAATAAAGAAATCTGTATGGTACTTGATCTCTAAATTCATCAAGACTCAGCACAATCTGCCCTAAGCAGAGATTCTTAAGCACTCATGTTTGAAAGGTGACAAGGTACACCTATAAATATTTAGAACTGGTTTATCTCTAAAATATGTATCTTTAAAGTTAGAGCAAAAACTGAATTTATGCCAGGAGACATTTTAGACTTGATTTGAACTGGACCCAGGAAAATCATGAAAGACAACTAAAACACTCAGTATAGCCAAGTGTGTGCTTGGGAGCAGATCTCCTAGTTTTGAATCTATTCCAGTTCTCACTAGCTGTGTGACCCTGGGGAAAATGCTTCACCTTTCTAAGCCTCAGCTTCCTCACCTATGCAATAAGCATCATAGGGTGTACTATCATTAATTATGAATCATAGTACCTAATTATAATAGAGTCTGTGATAGAACTGTATGAGACAGCATCTAAAGGGTTTAGTGTGGTGTCTGGCAGGTATAAGTAGGTCTGACCAAAGGTCAGATGCCTGGTGGTGATGATTAAAATGTGAAAAGGAACAGGCACAAAAGCCTGAGAAGATACCAGATGTCTGATCCAGGCTTCCTGAAATTAAGTCCTTTCTAAGAAGCCTGAGTGAATCACAAAGGATTCAAAATGACCATGCTGGACCTTGCCGGTAGTCCGGTGGTCAAGAATCTGCCTGCCAATGCAGGGGACATGGGTTAAATCCTGGGGAAGACCTCACATGCCATGGGGCCACTAAGTCTGTGCACTGCAACCACTGAAGCCCAAGTACCCTAGAGCCCATGCTCCACAACAAGAAGTCCATGTGCTGTGACAAAGGTCCAGTGCGGCTAAACAGACATTTATTATTTTTAAAAAATGACCATGATAGGCCATGCAAAAACCATATGCTATGAGGAAGGGGGCTATTACCACCATTTTGCAGAAGGGAAATTAGAATTCAGAGATGCACTGACTCCAGAGGGCTCACCTTAGGATTTAAGTGGCAAAGGTGGGACTTGGACCCACTTACTTGCACCACACATGCTCTTTCCACTATAAAAATCCTCCCCAGAAAGTAGAGCTTTTCCAGGAGGCTGCAAATGGGAAGAAACCCCCAAAGGTCCTGACACTGTGAGGAGTCACCAGGAAGCAAAGCTTATCTGAGGTGAACCCAGAGAGTCCTTTCTTCTTTTTCTGATTATAATGAAAAGCTCACAGCTTCAAAAGTGGCTTTAAAAGGGGCAAATGCTTGAGTGCTTGCTTCACCCCTGTGCACTGGCAAGTGTAAACAGGGGGTCTTGTCAGGACTCTCTATATGCTGACCCCCTCACTCACTGGCCTGGTTCTCCTCCCAGGAAGAATGAGTGGCCTGCAGGGAGCATACCCGGTCTCATGGTAGGGATGCCCACCCAATTTCCCTGCCAGACACAAGCATCTTCACTTGAAAATAGGGGATAAAAGTCAAAAAACTTCCAGTCAGCTTTGATACACACCAAGTGTTATGCTGACCCATCACCGTGTCCCATCTTATCCAATCTTCTCAGCAATCCTCTGACATGGGTGTTATTAGGGCTGTTTTGCAGATGGAGAAACTGAAGCCCCACAAGAGACCAGTGTCATTTAAATGATGAGTGGGAGATCCAGGATTCAAACTCAGGCCCTCAGACCCAGATCCTATCCTCAAGATACTGTCACACCCCAAAGAGAAACTCTTAAAGAGACTGCATCATTGTAGCAGCTGATGTTAGCTCCCAGGAGAACCACATCCATCTCGAACCTTTTTATTAGGGCAGTGCATCTTTTCTGGGAGCGAGGTCAATTCTTTAAACCACCACAGCACTAGGACTGAGAGAAATGTGTGTCCCAAACTCTCTCGCTTGTAGATGGCAGTCACTCTGATTTGAAGGGGATTAACTATCAACAATGGCACCTGTGACTCCTGCAATTTCCAAAGGCCAGCCAGACAAATTCATTAGAACATCCTCTGCACCATCCTTTACCACGACTGAGTGGTGGACTCATTCACTCTGACTAATAGAGCAAACACAGAAAGTGAAAATGTATGATGTATTGGAAGCTTCAGCCTATGTAAAAAAGATGGCTTCTTTTTTTCTTCGCACATTCTGTACAGGTCCATGAGCTCAAGCACCAGCCACAGAGACGTCCTTTAAGAAAATAACACAAGGAGCAGAGACTCTGGGACTGAACAGACAAGGATTTCCGTATCAGTGTTGCCTTTTCCCCTGACGAACAACATTGGGCACCTGCATTCATTCATCCTCTAACTATTGCAGGCACGCCCAACACTGCACTGGGCAAAATACAGACACCAAAGTGAAGGAAAAACGCTCAGACCTCGAGGAGAAGGATGCAGTGGCATCACCAGAGAATGGACCAACAATTACAACACACAGTGCAGGGACTTCAGGAAGAAAGACATGTGAAATAATGTGCATAATGTTCTATTTCTCTGCACCTCAATTTCCCCATCTGAGAAATGGGAATGACCACAAAAATACCTATCTCACAAGGTTGGTGAGAGGCACATAAAGAATTCTCCACAGTTCATCACATCTGGCCACATGTAATTGAACTACTTATGAGAACAAGTTTTCTAATATTTATTTCCTGCAAAATCTTGGTTTACATTTGCTCAGTTGCTCTGGATCTAGCCAAAGGTGATGTCCTTTCATCATCATCCCATTGAAAGTAGCCCTTTGTGCCTCCTGAAAATTTATCCCATCCTCCAGCATCTCTCTGTCATAAAATCCCTTGGGATCTGCAGTCACCCTCTTTTTTATTTATTCATTATTATCACTGTTATTATTTTCTCTTCTACAAATGCAAGGGGCTTCCCTGGTAGCTCAGCTGGTAAAGAATCTGCCTGCAATACAGGAGACCCCATTTCAATTCCTGGGTTGGGAAGATCCCCTGGAGAAGGGATAGGCTACCCAGTCCAGTATTCTTGGGCTTCTCTGGTGGCTCAGATGGTAAAGAATCCACCTGCAATGCAGGATACCTGTGTTCCATCCCTGGGTTGGGAAGATCTCCTGGAGGAGGGCATGGCAAGCCATTGCAGTATTCTTGCCTGGAGTATCCCCATGGACAGAGGAGCCTGGCGGGCTACAGTCCATGAAGGCAAGAAATTCATTTGTCTTTTTATTTACTGAAGTTTCAAATGTCTAGAAGAATGGCTGGCACATAGTAGGTCTTCAATATGTATTTGATGAATGAGTGAATGAATGAATACATGATGTACCCACATCTCTAATATGCTAGACTTGCAAGTCAGATATTTCTCCTCTTTTACCTGAGATGTTTGCAGCATTTATTCATCAAGGGTTTCAAAAAATCACCCCTGCCTTCCAGCTCCAACCAGCTTTCTCTTGGAGACCAGAAACAGAGAGATGCAAGTCACCCAGCACCCCCATCATCATTATCATAATTTTATCTTGAGCTCATCTTAAGTCCTGCCACTCCTCCTTCCTTGCCTCTCGGAATTAAATGCACAGATTATTTTCCCCAAACATCCTACGAGGAAAAGAAGAGGCCTCTGTCAGAGCTAAGAGAGCTGGCAGATGAGAGAAGGGAAATAAAATCCATCTTTAAAGCTGTCCTGTGGTTTGCCTGCAGGACTGGTTCTGCTCTCCTCACGTCTCTCAGTGACGTCCAGCCCAAACATCTGAGCTCTCTAAGAGAGAAGTAAGCTGTCCCTCAAATTCAACATAGAAACAACTGACATTTCCTTCAGACACTGGATTTTTGTTCTAGTGAAGAAAAGACAGGGAACAGGGAGGAGGGAGAGTTTTCAGAGGAAAACTAACTTTCAGCCACACAGTAAATGTCAAGTGCTCTGGGCTTCCCTGGTGACACCATGGATAAGAATCTGCCTGCCAATTCAGGGGACACAAGTTCGATCCCTAGTCCAGGAAGATTCCATATGCTGTGGAGCAAATAAGCCCATGCACCGCAACTACAGAGCCCATGCTTTCAGTTCAGTTCAGTTCAGTTGCTCAGTCATGTCTGACTCTTTGTGACCCCATGAACTGCAGCACGTCAGGCCTCCCTGTCCATCACCAACTTCTGGAGTACACCCAAACCCATGTCCACTGAGTCAGTGATGCCATCCAACCATCTCAACCTCTGTCGTCCCCTTCTCCTCCTGCCCTTAATTTTTCCCAGCATCAGGGTCTTTACAAATGAGTCAGCTCTTCGCATCAGGTGGCCAAAGTACTGGAGTTTCAGCTTCAACATCAGTCCTTCCAATGAACACCCAGGACTGATCTCCTTTAGAATGGACTGGTGGAATCTCCTTGCAGTCCAAGGAACTCTCAAGAGTCTTCTCCAACACCACAGTTCAAAAGCATCAATTCTTCAGTGCTCAGCTTTCTTTATAGTCCAACTCTCACATCCATACATGACCACTGGAAAAACCATAGCCTTGACTAGACGGACCTTTGTTGACAAAGTAAT
>NW_011494863.1:6508148-6508309 GCF_000754665.1 Bison bison bison
ATGGGGTCGCACAGAGTCGGACACGACTGAAGCGACTTAGCAGCAGCAGCAGCAGCAGCAGTGTATATTTGGGAGAAGGCAATGGCACCTCAACTCCAGTACTCTTGCCTGGAAAATCTCATGGACGGAGGAGCCTGGTAGGCTGCAGTCCATGGGATCGC
>NW_011494863.1:6508409-6511516 GCF_000754665.1 Bison bison bison
TCTGCATATCTGAGGTTATTGATATTTCTCCCAGCAATCTTGATTCCAGCTTGTGCTTCTTCCAGCCCAGCGTTTCTCATGATGTACTCTGCATAGAAGTTAAATAAGCAGAGTGACAATATACAGCCTTGACGTACTCCTTTTCCTATTTGGAACCAGTCTGTTGTTCCATGTCCAGTTCTAACTGTTGCTTCCTGACATGCATACAGGTTTCTCAAGAGCCCTTGCTTTAGAGCCCACAAACTGTAGCTACTGAAGCCTGTGCGCCCCCAGAGCCCACGCTCCATAGTGAGAGAAGCCACCACAACAAGATGCTTGTGTACTGCAACCAAGAGAAGCCCTCGCTCTCCGCTCGAGAAAGCTCACAGGGCAACAAAGACTCAGTGCAGCCAATAAATAAATAAATAAACATTTCACTATAAAAGGTATGAATGGCAAGTGTTCCAAGATGAATCAGATATCTGAAGAGCTGTAGTTCAGTTCAGTTACTCAGTTGCATCCAACTCTTTACGGCCCCATGGACAGCAGCACACCAGGCTTCCCTGTCCATTATCAACCCCAGAGCTTGCTCAAACTCATGCCCATTGAGTCGGTGATGCCATCTAACCATCCCATCCCCTTCTCCTCCTCCTTTCAAACTTTCCCAGGATTAGGGTCTTTTCCAATGTGTCAGTTCTTCGCATCCAGTGTCCAAAGTATTGTAGAGTCAAAGAGCTGTAGACTCTGGTCCGAACTCTGGTGGAAACAGCCATGAAAGCCTGACTTGGAGGAATTATCCATATTATTCATTTCTTTTCATGTGTAACACAGAGGAAATCTCTCAAATAATTACAATAGTCAACATTTAAGATGTTTTTATCTGTATGTCAGGTACATTGCTAAACGATTTGCACCTACTATTAATTCTTTTGAAATCCTATATGATCTTTCCTATTATAGTGATTGCTCTGTTAAGGCCCAAACAGGTGAAGTCACTCACCAGAGAATACATAGCTTGTAAGTGGCAAAGTCAGGATCTGAACTCAGATCTCCTGACTGCAGGGCTCCAAATCTACATACACAACCTGGGACAGAAAGAATATGCAAAAAGAGAAGATTGGGAGGAAAAGGAGTAAATTAGGCACCTCCTCTCCACCAGGTAGCTCAGAGCTACCAGGAGGAAAGAATCTGCCTGCAATGCAGAAGACCCCAGTTTGGTCCCTGGGTTGGGAAGATCCCCTGGAGAAGGGAACACAACACACTCCAGTATTCTTGCCTGGAGAATTCCATGGACAGACCATGGGGTGGCAAAGAGTCAGACACAACTGAACAACTAACCCTTCTTTTTCTCCCCACCTAGGGTACCAGGATTTTGACTGAGAGGGTGTTACAGGATCTCACACCTGGAGGTAATCAAAGACAAGCAGTTCACTGTTCACTTAAAACTGAGGCTATTTTTTTTCCCCTGAGCCAAATCGCAGAGTAACTGAATTCACTTGCCTACATATCATAATCGGGGTAGGTACAGAGCAGCTCTGACCTACTTTAAAATCAATTTTGATGTGCCCCATGGACTTTTTCAAGCTAGTTTACAAACACAATTCAGTTTTTGTTAAATAAATCTAATTGCTCCTGGGGTGTTAACAGATGACATCGCCTCCCAGGAAGAGCTTGCCAAGATTGGAGCTTCTGTGCAACATTGTCTTACAATAAAATTTCTAAGCCCCAGCTTTGACAAGCTCACAAACAGCGCCCAGGGATGGATCAGAGCACCCTCATGTCTGACTATGAGATTTTGCCCTGTAATGTAATATGCTATTAAAAGGCCCCTGTGACACAGTCCTTTCATTAATCAGATGTAAGACTCTCTTCTCTCCTCAACCCTTTTTCCCAGGCTTAACTTTTTTTTTTTTTTGACACCAGGATCTGGAAAAGAATAACCACCACCAAACAGGAAAAAAAAAAAAAGCAAAAGTAATAAACAGTGTTTTAAAAGTGGTATACATTTGTGAACAACCGCCTTAGAATTAACTGGGGGCAGGAGTTAATCATATAGAAGCATGATCAGAGAACAGCATAATCTGGGTAAGACAGATTCATTTTTTCAATCTTGTATTCAGTCCCCAGTAGGCATTCAGAGTTGGCTATAAACCAGGTCCTGTGCTGGGCTCTGTGGATTTACTGATGAACAGAGCCAGCCAGCCTCCCTGCCCTCAGAGAGCTCACAGCCTGAGGATGGGGAAAACATGGTGAAAACAATCACAGCAATAAATGTAAAATTTGGGTTGTGATAAATGCTATAATGAAATAGTGAATGGTACTATGAAACAGTGTAAAGAGAATTTGGGTAGAAATCTAAAGAATGTGATTCTTACACCTAAATCTAAAGGAGGAGAGGTGTTAATTAGGAGGAAAAGGAGATAGAAATCATCAGTGAGTCACCAGTGAAGAAAATCATCACATTGAGGCACTAGTAAAGAGAACAGATTGGAAGGGACCAGATACCAATAAATCTCAGATAGAACTTCTATCCCATTGACATCATAAGCTATTTGAGCTCCATGACACCCCACTCCAGTACTTTTGCCTGGAAAACCCCATGGACGGAGGAGCCTGGTAGGCTGCGGTCCATGGGGTCGCTAGAGTCGGACACGACTGAGTGACTTCACTTTTACTTTTCACTTTCATACACTGGAGGAGGAAATGGCAACCCACTCCAGTGTTCTTGCCTGGAGAATCCCAGGGACGGGGAAGCCTGGTGGGCTGCCTTCTATGGGGTCGCATAGAGTCGGACACGACTGAAGCGACTTAGCAGCAGCAGCAGCAGCAACCTAGAGATCAGCAAAAACAAGACCAGGAGCTGACTGTGGCTCAGATCATAAACTCCTTACTACCAAATTCAGACTTAAATTGAAGAAAGTAGAGAAAACCACTAGACCATTCAGGTATGACCTAAATCAAATTCCTTATGATTATACAGTGGAAGTGAGAAACAGTTAAGGGACTAGATCTGATAGAGTGCCTGAAGAACTACGGATGGAGGTTCGTGACATTGTACAGGAGACAGGGATCAAGACCATCCCCATGGAAAAGAAATGCAAAAAAGCAAAATGGCTGTTTGGGGAGGC
>NW_011494863.1:6511616-6529136 GCF_000754665.1 Bison bison bison
AGGTTAAGGGACTAGATCTGATAGAGTGCCTGAAGAACTACGGATGGAGGTTCGTGACATTGTACAGGAGACAGGGATCAAGACCATCCCCATGGAAAAGAAATGCAAAAAAGCAAAATGGCTGTTTGGGGAGGCCCTACAAATAGCTGTGAAAAGAAGAGAAGCAAAAAGCAAAGGAGAAAAGGAAAGATATTTCCATTTGAATGCAGAGTTCCAAAGAATAGCAAGGAGAGATAAGAAAGCCTTCCTCACCTATCAATGCAAAGAAATAGAGGAAAACAACAGAATGGGAAAGACTAGAGATCTCTTCAAGAAAATTAGAGATAGCAAGGGGACATTTCATGCAAAGATGGGTTCAATAAAGGACAGAAATGGTATGGACCTAACAGAAGCAGAAGATATTAAGAAGAGGTGGCAAGAATACACAGAAGAACTGCACAAAAAAGACCTTCACGACCCAGATAATCACGATGGTGTGATCACCCACCTAGAGCCAGACATCCTGGAATGTGAAGTCAAGTGGGCCTTAGGAAGCATCACTATGAACAAAGCTAGTAGAGGTGATGGAATTACAGTTGAGCTAATTCAAATCCTAAAAGATGATGCTGTGAAAGTGCTGCACTCAATATGCCAGCAAATTTGGAAAACTCAGCAGTGGCCACAGGATTGGAAAAGGTCAGTTTTCATTCCAATCCCAAAGAAAGGCAATGCCAAAGAATGCTCAAACTACCACACTATTGCACTCATCTCACACGCTAGTAAAGTAATGCTCAGAATTCTCCAAGCCAGGCTTCAGCAATAACTGAACCGTGAACTTCCTGATATTCAAGCTGGTTGTAGAAAAGGCAGAGAAACCAGAGATCAAATTGCCAACATCTGCTGGATCATTGAAAAAGCAAGAGAGTTCCAGAAAAACATCTATTTCAGCTTTATTGACTATGCCAAAGCCTTTGACTGTGTGGATCCTAATAAACTGTGGAAAATTCTGAAAGAGATGGGAATACCAGACCATCTGACCTGCCTCTTGAGAAACCTATAAGCAGGTCAGGAAGCAACAGTCAGAACTGGACATGGAACAACAGACTGGTTCCAAATAGGAAAAGGAGTACATCAAGGCTGTATATTGTCACCCTGCTTATTTAACTTATATACAGAGTACATCATGAGAAACACTGGAAGAAGCACAAGCTGGAATCAAGATTGCCAGGAGAAATATCAATAACCTCAGATATGCAGGTAACATCACCCTTCTTCACCAGACAGTGAAGAGGAACTAAAGAGCCTCTTGATGAAGGTGAAAGAGGAGAGTGAAAAAGTTGGCTTAAAGCTCAACATGCAGAAAATTAGGATCATGGCACCCGGTCCCATCACTTCATGGGAAATAGATGGGGAAACAGTAGAAACAGTGGCAGACTTTATTTTGGGGGGCTCCAAAATTACTGAAGATGTTGATTGCAGACATGAAATTAAAAGACTCTTACTCCTTGGAAGGAAAGTTATGACCAACCTAGATAGCATATTCAAAAGCAGAGACATTACTTTGCCAACAAAGGTCCGTCTAGTCAAGGCTATGGTTTTTCCAGTGGTCATGTATGGATGTGAGAGTTGGACTGTGAAGAAAGCTGAGCGCCGAAGAATTGATGCATTTGAACTGTGGTGCTGGAGAAGACTCTTGTGAGTCCCTTGGTCTGCAAGGAAATCCAATCAGTCCATCCTACAGGAGACCAGTCCTGGGTGTTCATTGGAAGGACTGATGCTGAGGCTGAAACTCCAATACTTGGCCACCTTATGCAAAAAGTTGACTCATTGGAAAAGACCCTGATGCCAGGAGGGATTGGGAGCAGGAGTAAAAGGGGATGACAGAGGATGAGATGGCTGAATGGCATCACCAACTTGATGCACATGAGTTTGAGTGAACTCTGGAAGTTGGTGATGGACAGGGAGTCCTGGCGTGCTGTGATTGATGGGGTCACAAAGAGTCTTACACAACTAAGCGACTGAACTGAACCTAGAGATTATCTCATCCAATTTCTCATCCATTGTAAGAATCTCAGACTCTATTTTAGTCATTGATTGAAAAAATATTTCTAAGCTTTTCTAGGTTCTGGAGGTACAACAAGTAACAAAATAAAAATTCCCTGCCTGTCTGTAATTTATGGTCTAGTGTGGAGAATCAGATAATAAACAAACAGGTAACAGAACGGATATATGTATACACACAGCTGATTCACTTTGCTATACAGCAGAAACTAATGCAACATTGTAAAGCAACTACATTCCAATAATAACTTTAAATAAACAAAAATAAACAGGTAAATACAGAATATGTCAAAGACTGGAAGGGATATGAAAAAATTAAAATACAGAGTGATGTGTAGAGAGAGTTCAATGGGGATGGGTTGCTATTTAAATTCAGTAGTTTAGAAAGTTCTCACTGGTAAGAAGGCGACATACAAGAAAAATCTTGAAAGAAATAAGAGAGTGAGACATGCAGCTGGCAGGAGAAAGGGTGGTCCAGGCAGAGGCAAAAACAAAACTAAAGACCTTGGAGCAGGTGCACGTAGGTGTGCTCTAGGGGCTGGGAGGAGGCCCTGTGGCTGGAGCTGAGGGAACAAGAGCAAGAGGGGAATAGGAAATGAGGCCAGAATGGTAATAGAAGAGTTTGTAGAGCTTTGTAACCCCTTGTAAAAGGCTTTTACTTTCAGGGAGATGGGAAACTCTTAGAGGATCTTAAACAAGAAAGTAGTATTAAATGATTAATATATTGAAAAGAGAACTCTGGGAAAATGTGAAAAATTGACTGCAGAAGTCAGAGCAGAGGCAGGGAGACAAGAGAAAAGGCTATTGCAACAATCAAGGCAGGGACTTCCTTGGTGGTCCAGTGGCTAAGAATCAGTGCTCCCAGTGAGGGAGCCCGGGTTCAATCCCTGGTCAGGGAATTTGATTCAGCATGCTGCAATGAAGACTGAAGACCCCACATGTCACAACTAATATTCAGCACATCAAATAAATAACTATTATTCTAAAAAATCAAAGCAAACAAATGATGACTTGGACCAACTGATAATAATAGAAATGCTAGAAGTAATTATATTCTGGACACGTGAAGAAGGTAGGGCTGACAAAATTTGCTCATGGATTACACATGAAGTATGAGAGAAAGAAAGGAGGATTAAGATGCTCTCAAAGTGTTATGGGCTGAGCAGCGGGAACAATGGAGCTACCACTGACTGACATGGGAAAACTGTGGGAAGAGAGCATCTCAGGGAAAGGAACATGAGGAGCCCAGATGTACACCTATTGAACGTGACCTGCTTATTGGAGAGCTATAAGCAAGACATCACATAGGTATGTGGTTTGTTTAATGGTAGGAAGCTCAAGGAAGAGACCTGGGCTAGATATACACAAGCTGGAGTACAGGATGAGATGACCTGATGATAGAGTATTGTCAGGGAAGTAAAGTCTAAGGTCTGAGCTCAAAAAAGAAAAACAACAACCTGTTATCTAGGCAATCCAGTCCATTATTCATACAATTATTCCACAAAGAGTCAACACTTTCCCCATGCCAAAAATATGAGATAAGGAAGTGGAGATTCTTTCACCATCCTTTCAATTTTGCCTGGCTTTGTGACTCCCAGCAATAAAGAGAATGGGGTGCAAGTGGTAATGTGCTGACCTTGGACCTAGGCTCAAAGAGGCCTCATTTGCTCCCATTCTACCTCCGGTATCCTGCCATCAGATATACACCATCTATATAAGCCTGGGCTAGCCTGCTGGAGGGAGAAAGGCCATGTGAAGGATATCTAAGGCCCACCAACTTCCATATGTGAATAAGACCAACCTGAAACAGCCAGCCCCCAGCCAGCCCTGAAACTGCCTACAGATGCATAAGAGAGTCCAGCATGGGTTAGCTGAATCTAGCCCAAAAGAGTAGAACCATGTGGCTGGCCCATAGTCTCATGAAAAATACTATATGGCAGCCACCAAGTTCAACACTTCCCTGGTGGTGCCAATGCAGATGTAAGAGACAGGGATTCGATTCCTGGGACAGGAAGATCCCCTGGAGGAGGGCACAGCAACCCACTCCACTATTCTTGCCTAGAAAGAATAGAGGAGCCTCGCAAGCAAGAGTCCATAGGGTTGCAAAGAGTCAGACACAATTGAAACGACAGCACACACACATAACCACCAAGTTCAGGGGTTATTTTGCAAGTAATAACAAGGAACTGAAACAACCTTTGTCTTCCCAGCTCTCCAGTTGCAAATCCTATCCTTCCTATTTTATTATTTCCCCTCTTTCCTATTTTAAATGTCTCATCCCTCATGAAGCTTTGCCTGACGCCTACAGCAAGAAGTCAGCATTTACTCTTCTGAGATCCCATGGCATTTGGTTTGCATCTTTATGTATTTGTCAGAATAGGCTGGACTCTGCCATAGTAACAGATGTCAGTGGCTTAGTATAACACAAATTTAGTTCTGGTTCATGGTACTCAGCTGATGTGAGTTATCAGGGAATTCCACAGCACACATTCACTCAGGACCCACCCTGCCATGCTGTCATCTCAAACTGAGGCTTCTGAGAATGCATAGAGAACTCAGACCTGCCCTTCACCACTTCTACTCATTTCCCACTGCCCAGATCTGATCATACAGCCTCATATACGGCAAGAGAGCTGGGAATGAAAAGGAGCATGTGGATACTTGACCCAGTCTCTATCCTTCCTCGTGGCACCATTCCTTTATGCCTTTGATTTGCATGACCTTCTTTCTTATACCAAATGTGCTATCCCCAGGACAGGCTTGATGGGCACACATGCTATTCAGTAGCACTGGGTCCCCAGCTTAGGACCTCACACTTGTAGTAATGAGCTGCTGTCCCCATCTTGAAATCCTTAATAATTTTTGAACTAGGGGTGGGGGGTCTCTCATTTTCATTTTGTCCTGAGCCCCTCAAAGTATGCAGCTGATCTTATCCACAGCTGACCTAGGAGTTTTCAGCCCAAGGTGCTCACTGGTATTACCAGGGGAACGTTAAAAAATACAGTACCCAAGACCCCCTGAGAACAATTAAATCTGACTCCTGGAATTGGACACTGGAAAAGGTAATTTAAAAAAAAAATACCTCCATATGATCCTGATGTATAGCTAGAGTTGAGCCTCACTCCTCTAATGCGATCTTGAAAATAACTGTTTTTGGTACTCTCTCAAAAGAAAAAAAAAATATGGTAAGAAATAAGAAATTGTGGGCTTCCCTGGTGGCTCAGACAGTAAAGAATCTGCCTGCAATGCAGGAGACCCAGATTTGATCCATGAGTGGGAAAATCCCCTGGAGAAGGAAATGGCAACCCACTCCAGTATTCTTGCCTGGAGAATCCCCATGGACAGAGGAGCCTGAAGGGCTACAGTTCATGGGGCTGCAAAGTCAGACATGACTGAGTGACTTTCACTTTTAGGAAATAAAAATCTGGTAAAAAGAGATAAAAATAACTGCCCTTCTTAGTTTTAAAAGTGTCAAAGCCATGAAAATAAAGTGTGGAGAACTACTTCAGATTGAAGAAAACTAGAGATAAGACACTAAATGCAACATGATTCTGAACTGGATCCTTGTGTAAAAGACCAATGTCCCCATGCCCGTCTTTTAGAAATTATGGCACATATGTGTAAAGATAGAGGTGCAAGACAGCCATTCACTATGGCATAGTATCTGATGCAAAAGAGAAGGATACAATCGATCTCAATATCCAGTACTGGGCAAAGTTGAATAAATTATGAGAAATCATGCTGTGTGAAATAGGGAGCAATTTACATGTAATGAACTAGAAAATCTCTCTATTATTACCTGAAATTTCAGACTAATATATACATCGTAGTTCTATTTTTAATATATACATGTATATGTGTGTACACCCATGTATATAAAAATCTTATAATGCTGATAAGTTTACTTCTGAGAAGAAAGAAACTTAATTGATATATATGTTGAGTTAGCCAAAAGCTTTGTTCAGGAAAAACCTGAACAAACCTTTTGGCCAACCCAGTATATTTTTTAAGTCTCCTGTTGGCAATTTTAATTTTATTTTTTAAGTAGTAAATTTGTATGTGAGATTGACCACTGACCTTCCTTTTGGCTGTTGTAGTTTAGCCAGTCAATAATTCCTTGCAACCGCCTTTGAAGAAATCCATGAGCGCTTTTAACTTTAAGGAACTGCCTGCCTAAGTCTTCTGAGTGAAATAGCATAAAATATAAATGAAAAACCTGAATTAGAAAAATAAGCTCAGGTTGTTTTAGAAAACCTAGAATAAAAGGAGTAAAGTATTTGTAACTCACATTTCAGCAAAGAATCAATGTTCTTAATTTCAAGAAGTTCAAAGCTGCCTGTGTACTAATTACTGTGCATTGAATTCCTCCCAGTGCTGATCTATTACACATTTGCATGTATCTCTTTAGACATAAAATAGAGAAATTGGGGGAGGTGAGGGATACTGCTATAAATTGTTTTCCTCCCTCTTTCCTCAAACAATAATTTGAGTGTGATAAGGAGTTGCAAAACAAACACCAAGTTGCATAGGGCTTTGTGTTTTGAAGCCAAAGCATGAAAATCCATTTAAGCAACTATCTTTCTGCCTGCAGAGATAAACATGTTCTAAGTAACGTATATAAATCTCCAAACCATGGAAGAAAATAACCCCAAACTTTTTTCCTTATTTGGCCCCAATTAAAGTTCAATATGGGGGATTTAAAATCCCCATCTAAACAGGGCATCTGCAATTTATAGCCTGACATAAATAACCAACTCTAACGTTGGAAAAGGACAAAGGGTCAATTCCATATATTTATACAGAAAGGAAAAGGATACCAACATTCAGCACTTTGCCAAGACAGCTCTTACTAAAAGGCCAGAGTAGATGATTGGCCTTCTGCTCCTCCAGCATCCATTTCTTCTGTCTACTATTACCTGTATTTCTTCATGGAGAATTACTTCTTCCCCATGGGTACTCCCCCAGGGGCTTCCCAGGTGGTACTAGTGGTAAAGAATCCACCTGCCAATGCAGGAAACGTCTGAGACACAGGTTTGATCCCTGGGTCAGGATAATCCCCTGGGGGAGGTTATGACAACCCACTCCAGTATTCTTGCCTGGAGAATCCCCATGGACAGAGGAGCCTGGTGGGCTACAAACCATAGGGTCGCCAAGACCCGAACGCGACTGAAGCCATTTAGCACACACAAATGCCATGGGTATAGCACTGAGCAACAGTTCCAGTAGGTCATTTTTAGTGACAAAAGAAAAAGGTCATGTTTCTCCCCTATTCCTGCTCCAGCAAGACAGAAGGTGAGCACCTGGCCTAAGGTCTGCCACGAGATGCTCTAGGATTTTGAAGTTACTATCCCTCAGCATTAAACTCACTTCGTTACCCAATTTGTAAAGCAATACCTGGGGTTCTGCTGACCATGTTTCCCCATTCACAGGGGGATTCTGACATTCAGTTCAGTTCAGTCGTTGTCATGTCCGACTCTTTGCGAACCCTTGAACCACAGCACGCCAGGCCTTCCTGTCCATCACCAACTCCCGGAGTTCACTCAAACTAATGTCTATTGAGTCAGTGATGCCATCCAGCCATCTCATCCTCTGCCGTCCCCTTCTACTGTTGCCCCCAACCCCTCCCAGCATCAGGGTCTTTTCAAATGAGTCAGCTCTTTGCATCAGGTGAACAAAGTATTGGAGTTTCAGCTTCAGCATCAGTCCTACCAATGAATATACAGACCTGATCTCCTTTAGGATGCCCTGGTTGGATCTCCTTGCAGTCCAAGGGACTTTCAAGAGTCTTCTCCAACACCACAGTCCAAAAGCATCAATTCTTCAATGCTCAGCTTTCTTTATAGTCCAACTCTCACATCCATACATGACCACAGGAAAAACCATAGCCTTGACTAGACAGAAAGTTGTTGGCAAAATAATGTCTCTGCTTTTTAATATGCTGTCTAGGTTGGTCATAACTATCCTTCCAAGGAGTAAGAGTCTTTTAATTTCATGGCTGCAATCACCATCTGCAGTGATTTTGGAGCCCAAAAAAATAAAGTCGCCACTGTTTCCACTGTTTCCCCATCTATTTGCCACGACGTGATGGGACCAGATGCCATGATCTTCGTTTTCTGAATGTTGAGCTTTAAGCCAACTTTTTCACTCTCCTCTTTAACTTTCATCAAGAGGCTTTTTAGTTCCTCCTCACTTTCTGCCATAAGGGTGGTGTCATCTGCATATCTGAGGTTATTGATATTTCTCCCAGCGATCTTGATTCCAGCTTGTGCTTCTTCCAGCCCAGCATTTCTCATGATGTACTCTGCATAAAAGTTAAATAAGCAAGGTGAGAGTATACAGCCTTGACGTACTCATTTTCCTATTTGGAACCAGTCTGTTGTTCCATGTCCAGTTCTAACTGTTTCTTCCTGACCTGCATACAGGTTTCTCAAGAGACAGGTCAGGTGGTCTGGTATTCCCATCTCTTTCAGAATTTTCCACAGTTTATTGTGACCACACAGTCAAAGTCTTCGGCATAGTTAATAAAGCAGAAATAGATGTTTTTTTCTGGAACTCTCTTGCTTTTTTGATGATCCAGTGGATATTGGCAATTTTGTCTCTGGTTCCTCTGCCTTTTCTAAAACCATCTTGAACATCTGGAAGTTCACGGTTCACTTACTGCTGAAGCCTGGCTTGGAGAATTTTGAGCATTACTTTACTGGCATGTAAGATGAATGCAATTGTATGGTAGCTAGAGCATTCTTTGCCATTGCCTTTCTTTGGGATTGGAATGAAAACTGACCTTTTCCAGTCCTGTGGCCACTGCTGAGTTTTCCAAATTTGCTGACTT
This sequence comes from Bison bison bison, assembly GCF_000754665.1. Lineage (NCBI taxonomy): Eukaryota > Metazoa > Chordata > Mammalia > Artiodactyla > Bovidae > Bison > Bison bison. The sequence goes on from NW_011494863.1 coordinate 6,520,486, forward strand.
ACTGAGTGCAGCACTTTCACAGCCTCATCTTTTAGGATTTGAATTAGCTCAACTGTAATTCCATCACCTCCACTAGCTTTGTTTGTAGTGATTACTGCTAAGGCCCACTTGACTTCACATTCCAGGATGATTGGCTCTATATGCATGATCACACAATCATGATTATATGGGTCGTGAGATCTTTTTGTACAGTTCTGTGTATTCTTATCACCTCTTCTTAATATCTTCTGCTTCTGTTAGGCCCATACCATTTCTGTCCTTTATTGAACCCATCTTTGCATGAAATGTTCCCTTGGTATCTCTAATTTTCTTGAAGAGATCTCTAGTCTTTCCCATTCTATTGTTTTTCTCTATTTCTTTTTTTTATTTATTTTATTTTATTTTTTTACATTGATTGCTGAGGAAGGTTTCTTATCTCTCCTTGCTATCCCTTGGAACTCTGCTTTCAGATGGGTATATCTTTCCTTTTCTCCTTTGCTTTTCACTTGTCTTCTTTTCACAGCTATTTGTAAGGCCTCCTCAGACAGCCATTTTGCTTTTTTGCATTTCTTTTCCATGGGGATGGTCTTGATTCCTGTCTCCTGTACAGTGTCATTAACCTCCATCCATAGTTCATCAGGCACTCTATCTATCAGATCTAGTCCCTTAACTCTGTTTCTCACTTCCACTGTATAATCATAAGGGATTTGATTTAGGTCATACCTGAGTGGTCTAGTGGTTTCCCCTACTTTCTTCAGTTTAAGTCTGAATTTGGCAATAAGGAATTCATGATTTGAGCCACAGTCAGTTCCCAGTCTTGTTTTTGCTGACTGTATAGAGCTTCTCCATCTTTGGCTGCAAAGAATAGAATCAATCTGATTTCAATGTTGACCATCTGGTGATGTCCATGTGTAGAGTCTTCTCTTGTGTTGTTGGAAGATGGTGTTTGCTATGACCAGTGCATTCTCTTGGCAGAACTCTGTTAGCCTTTGCCCTGCTTCATTTTGTACTCCAAGGCCAACTTTGCCTGAGGTGTTTCTTGACTTCCTACTTTTGCATTCAAGTCCCCTATAATGAAAAGGACATCTTTTTTGGGTGTTAATTCTAAAAGGTCTTATAGGTCCTAATAGAACTGTTCAGCTTCTTCAGCATTACTGATAGGGGCATAGATTTGGATTACTGTGATATTGAATGGTTTGCCTTGGAAATGAACAGAGATGATTCTATCGTTTTTGAGATTGCATCCAAAGTACTGCGTTTTGGACTCTTTTGTTGACTATGATGGCTACTCCATTTCTTCTAAGGGATTCCAGGAGTGGCGGCTGCACAGGAGCCACCAAGAGGAGCTACCCCACGTCCAAGGTCAGGAGTGGCAGCCAAAAGGAGATACCCCACATTCAATGTAAGGAGCAGCGGCTGCACTTTGCTGGAGCAGCCGTGAAGAGATACCCCACATCCAAAGTAAGAGAAACCCAAGTAAGACGGTAGGCACTGAGAGAGGGCATCAGGGGGAAGACAGACTGAAACTACAATCACAGACAACTAGCCAATCTGATCACACAGACCACAGCCTTGTCTAACTCAATGAAACTAAGCCATGTTGTACAGGGCCACCCAAGATGGGACAGGTCATGGTGGAGAGGTCTGACAGAATGTGCTCCACTGGAGAAAGGAATGGCAAACCACTTCAGTATTCTTGCCTTGAGAACCCCATGAACAGTATGAAAAGGCAAAAAGATAGAACCCTGAAAGATGGACTCCCCAGGTTGGTAGGTGCCCAATATGCTAGATCAGTGGAGATCAGTGGAGAAATAACTCCAGAAAGAATGAAGGGATGGAGCCAAAGCGAAAACAACACCCGGTTGTGGATGTGACTGGTGATAGAAGCAAGGTCCGATGCTGTAAAGAGCAATATTGCGTAGGAACCTGGAATGTCAGGTCCATGAATCAAGGCAAATTGAAAGTGGTCAAACAGGAGATGGCAAGAGTGAACATTGACATTCTAGGAGTCAGAGAACTAAGATGGACTGGAATGGGTGAATTTAACTCAGGTAACTATTATATCTACTACTGTGGGCAGGAATCCCTTAGAAGAAATGGAATAGCCATCATAGTCAACAAGAGAGTCCAAAATGCAGTACTTGGATGCAATCTCAAAAACGACAGAATGATCTTTGTTCATTTCCAAGGCAAACCATTCAATATCACGGTAATCCAAGTCTGATGTTCGGTCACAGGGCAACTGGAAGCAGGAGGAGGAGAAAACCGACTTGCTTCTTCCAATTAGCTAGCTTTTCTTCCAGCATCACCCAGATGTCTCTCTTCACCTTGGCAGCTGAAGTTCATTCTGACAGCAGCTAGTTACTTTCCAACTTCTGTCCACAGTCCTAGAACCATCCTCATCTCACTCCCCAGAGGTACCAGCCAGGCAGTGCCTGCTCCTCTGAGATCTGAGCCCCAGTTCTGTGGGATCCATTTCCAGTCCCTGAGATACCAGCAGAGGCTGACTAGTGCCTTCCCATCAAAGATCTGGGATTCAGCTCTTCCATGCTTCTTACCCAAGCTTTTTGATTCTGAGAGCAACACTGTTTTCTCTTGTTTCCCAGCCCTAGCACAGTAGCTTCTTCCTGCAGCTACTAAATCTGAGTTGCCTTGGTGTACATTTTCACTACTGCAACCCTCAAACCTCTGTTTTAACCAACCAATCCCTACCCTACATTAAAGTCTCTCTGTTAAAATAGCTAGCATGCTTTTGTTTTTCCTCACGAGTGCCTGATGGGTCCAGGCACTCTGTTCTAGAATTTGGACCCCTGAGAAGTTGATGAGAAGTGATTGGAGGTTTTCACTACAAAGTGGATGTGGTTGAAAGATGGTCTTGACTCAACTATTCTTGTGAGAGAACCGCTGCCATTTTTCCTCTTTCTAAATCTTCCTCTACTCTTTTCCTGCTCATGCTCATGCCTGATCCTCCAGCTTCCTTTGGATTCTGTAGACCCACTAAAAACCTTCCAAAACATTCCTCTTCCTTGGTTTAGCTAAAATTAGTTTTTGTTGCTTTCAGAAAATAAGACGATACCAAGACACTAAGCAGGAAAGTTTGCAATAACATCTTCATTCGCTCCTTCTTTCAGTCCACAAGGATTCACTAAGCAGTGCACTTGAAACAAATGGAACCAACCCCCCAGCTATTCTGAGTCCTTCTCAAGACTTCAAACTGCAGCATTAGTTTCTGATATCCTTCTAATACCACCACGTGTGCATACACACATGTGCACACGTACACACTCACACATGGCATACCCAGACCCAGCATTACCAACCTTGTATTGAAACATCCATCTAGTTGTCATTTGCTCATAGGTTATTGAGATCATTCCCCTCGTTTAATAGGTCCAGAAAGGAGATGAGATGGACCCAAGGTCATACAGCAAGAGCCACTACCATGACTCAGACGTCTCATATACAGTCTACTCCCCAACCCACTTCTACCCTGTCAATCTAGGATCCATATTTTAGAAAGGGAAATCTATCTGAGAATTAAAGGAAGATGAATAAATGAGGTGTATTCAGTAGGGGATGGAGGAATTATAACCCTAGTCATTAGAGAAACCATTTATAATCTAAGAATTCCATCCCCAGTTGAGAGTCAGAAGGGAAGGAAAGCAGGGGACCAGCAAATAGTTTTCCTGAATAGGGACCCACAGTAGGAAAGAAGACTCAGGTTCCATTATTGACTCTTGCATTTATTTTTATTATTTGAACTTGAACATGTTGTATTACCACAAAGAGCCCCCATTTTACTCTCTGCAAAATGAAGATTACCAAAAAAATGCCTATTCTACTTCTCAAATTTATTTCAGCCATCAAAAACATTCATTCAACCAATATGTGGGCTAAGCAGTATTTTAGGAGCTGGAAACACAGCAGTAAGCAAAACAAAACCCTCATCCTCTTAAGGCTTACATCTTAGGAGAGGGAGGCGGACAGCACACACATAGCTGATACATAAATATGACATTTCAGAGAGCAATACAGGTTATGGGAACATTAAATAAGGTTACTTGATGAAGATTTGGGGGCTCATTAGGTCATGGAAAACTCTCTGAGGAGGTTAATTATGAGGTGATGGAAATAAGATGTAGAGGGAGACCATTCTAGAAGAGGCAAGAATGAGTGCAGAGACCCTCAAGTAGAAGTAAGTGTGGTGTTAGGAGCAAAAGAAAAGAGGGCCAGTGTTGCTGGACCTGAGTGAGTGAGTGATGGAGAGAGTATGGTCAGGTGGATCCTATGGGAAAAAAAGCAAACTATTCACAATGTTCATCTGTTTGGGCATACTTTAAGCCTTGTGTTAATCCAGTTGTCCTATTCTTCCTATTTTCTTACTTTATATTGCACAATTTCCTATTCATTTCCAATTGTCACTGACTACTGATTACTTCTACTTTCCATTTTCTCTCTTCTTCCTCACTCTTTACCAAATAGGTGCACACATGTTTCCTATAAAGAGACTATGAGATTTTTCTGTTTTTAGGAAATAATCACAAAAATGTATGTCTTGTGAGCCAGAGAGGCAGTATACTAGAATGGGTAAACTGCTGAGCTTTGGAATTGGGTCTTGGATTTGAATCCTATCTCTTCCAGACAGTAGCAATATTAACTGGTCTTCTTAAAGAGGTTTTTCACATATAGAGTTAAAAGATACGTAACTTACAGGGTTGTCGTGAAAATTCTGTGAGTGAATGCATGTAAGGCATAGCTTAGTGAAGGGAAAGCACTGGATGAATGCTAACTAAAGGTCCTCCTTTGCACACTGATGTTCCCTCTTTCCTCTGATTGCTTCCTCCCATCCCTTCAAAATTCATGTCATCTCCTGCAGGTTGCCTTCCCTAGACTTCCAGGCAGAGTTAAAGGCCCACGATATTTTACAGCTTACTACTCATCACATCAGATTAAAATTTCCTATTTCTGTGTCTGTCCCTCTTTCCTACTAACTTCTTGTTGTCAAGCAATGTGTTTTACTTATCTTCGCACCATAAGCACAGAGCTCCATATCTTGCAGATAATGAATTCCCAATGTGCTTGATAAATTCCGTGGTGAATTCTTCTTGATTTCAAGAATTGAATTCTTCTTGAATTCAACCAGATCAATACTCTCTGACTTGGACATCTCAGTAACTCTCTGGAGAGAGCAGCCCATGTTGGGGCTTGGAGAAAGGAAGAAGGAAGAAAACTGGACCATCTGGGTTAGGGATGCCTTTAATCCGTTGTTTGTAACTTGAGGCATGTACATAATTGCACTGTTTTCTGACTTGTGTAACAGTAACTGTTTCTGTGAACCCAGAGGAATAATCCTGTGATTGCTCTAATGCTTGCTTACTTACTTTATCACTGAAGGAAGAGACAGAATCTTTTAATAGAGGAAATTAAAAAGAAAGAATTCACCTAATACCCAAAGAATGTTTTAAAATCTGACTTTTCAAAGTCATCCAGAAAGCAATTAAATGTCATTAGTATTTTAGCCTTCTCTGAAATGAGACTTTTGACCACTCTCTCAAGTACTCATTGACTGTGTACAGCGGAAACTGTCTCTCCTGTAATAGAGAAGACAGTATCGCTTGGGAAGGACATTATTTTGGCTCTAAGGACTCATATGAGAACCCTGGGTTTGATCTACCACGTACATCATTGGATGTGGAACTGGCAGTCCCAGACGAAGCTGGTGGGAACAGCGCCCTCTAGAGTTTTGCACCGTGGTCCTCTTCCCTCTGGTCCATTCCTTCCCATTCCCTCTGTTCGCAGAGAGAGCAGCCCGGCATTTCAAAATTGCATCAGGTATGAGAATCCATGCTGTTGTGAGACAAATATGGTTGTATTTTCTTTTACCAAAACATAATGGAAATTGGGTGGAAAGGCAGGAGATGCAAATCTCTACCTATTTACAGAAAACAGTGCATCTTCCCTCTGAAATGGTTTCCTTCCCCAAGAACAATGCCTGCCCAAAGCTGAACAGTGACAAATGTCATGCTGTTTTCTGTGTGGCTGTTACACTCTCAAATCCTCCCTCGCAGATGGGGAAACACAAAAAAATATATATTCTCGGTCCTCCTCACCTGAGCCTGGAAGCTGCTTTCAGCAGTAATTGAACTGAAGTAATCAAATGTGGTTCACAAATTGATTCTGCCTATCAGCAAAAAGCTTATTTAAATGAAATGATTGATACCAAACCCGGACAAAGACACTATTTTCTTTATTCCCCCAACAAATAAATTTGTTCTCATTACTAATGTCAGAGATTTGGGGCAGGGTTGGGGGAGGGGGGCGGTATAGCAAAGACTAGAAAAAGAGAGACAAGAAATCAGGAAGTAAATACAGTATATTATCGGGCAAAATGCTATTTGACATTCTGCTGTATCCCCAAAGCCGAGTTATGAAAAACATGATAAATCTCCCCTTTGGAGAATCCTCCTCTATCCTAAGAGTCTTACTGTCCTGTTCACCTCTTTTCACACCCCTCGGGCAAGCCGAACTAAACCAACAGTGGAGGAGATGCTCTGGCTTCAGGGATTATCTCTCTCCTTTTGGAGAGAATGTGTTGTCTCCTAATGGAAACTGTTAGGGCTTTTTAAAAATTTTATTGATTTTTAATTCTTAAGCTAGATGCCAGGGGCCTAGCTATTGGAACAGAAAAAAATATTTCAAAAATAATATGAGAGAAGTAGCTCAAACTGGTCGCTGAGTGATCATTAGTGTGGAGCCAGGTTCCACTTGTAATTTCTTCTTCCCACCTGCTCTCAGAAACTCCATGGCTGCCTCCCAGGAGGAAACAGAACCTGTTGAATTGCAGTTATTGACTTGGAAATGGAGCTTGGAGAAAATTCTCTAGTTCTTTGTGTATCCCCTGCCTCCTCTTGAAAAAGCCCTTCTTCATCTATTTGAGAATCAGAGCTTTCATTTCATCTCCCTTAAGTCTTCTGGTCAATGCTCATCTCTCCATTTCTTGAAATCATATTATCCACAGCCCTTGATCACCAAGCATGCTGCATTCTTCTCTGGCTGTTTCACTGGCCTGGCAAGCCCAGCTGTCAGCTTCTGGAGGACAGCGGCCGTAGATTACATCTACCACTGTTGCTAGCATGGGCTCACAAACTTACAGCTGCTCAGAAAAGACTTCTCCCAGTGACCCATCTTTAGCTGCGTCTTCCCCTTCTGCATCTCTCCATGGTTATGCAGATTAGTTCATCAACCTCAAACTCATTGCCCTCAGGGCTGCTCTGCAGACTTGCCTGGGATAGGCTTACTTAGAGTTTTAAGAAAGAAAGAAAAAAAAAAAAAAACAGAACTGAATGGAATCAGTTGCCAACATTTAAGAACCAGGAGACTTTATGTAACATTTGATTTCTGGCTTCTCTTAAGGAATTGGATGATTGGACAATCCTGGCCCCATTCTTACCCAGCAGCAACGTGCTAGAGCAGAGGGGTAGCTGCCCCTTTATATGGAATACGTTCTCCAACCCAAACGGCCCTAAATTCCAGCCAGCCTTATTTATTTATTTCCTGGCTGGTTCTGAAAATAAATGAGTTTGACCAATATCTTCTGTACAGGAAATTCAGATTATTCTCCCCAGAAGTCCATCACATTTAAAATCAGCATTATTAAAAAAAAAAAAATCAGCATTATCAAACACATGTACACCTAAGAATTTTAAAAAAGAAAAAATAAATAAAATCAACATTAGCTATTTGTCTAAAACCAAGCCCATTATCTTAGATTCTGGACATGAGCTGTGGCTCTTTGTTCCCTTCCTATCTCACTTGATGACCTTACTGTCTGAGTTATCCAAGACCAAAGCTTCAGGGTCTCTCCAAGTACACCCCCATTCCTCACTAAATCCTGTCCATTTCAACCCAGAAACATTTCCAAAATCCCAGGTGCCTCAGATGGTAAAGAATCTGCCTGCATATAGGTCTTTAGTTTCTTTAGGTAGATATATTCCTAAGTATTTTATTCTTTCCATTGCAATGGTGAATGGAATTGTTTCCTTAATTTCTCTGTTTTCTCATTATTAGTGTACAGGAATGCAAGGGATTTCTGTGTGTTGATTTTATATCCTGCAACTTTACTATAGTCATTGATTAGTTCTAGTAATTTTCTGGTGGAGTCTTTAGGGTTTTCTATGTAGAGGATCATGTCATCTGCAAACAGTGAGAGTTTTACTTCTTCTTTTCCAATTTGGATTCCTTTTATTTCTTTTTCTGCTCTGATTGCTGTGGCCAAAACTTCCAAAACTATGTTGAATAGTAATGGTGAAAGTGGGCACGCTTGTCTTGTTCCTGACTTTAGAGGAAATGCTTTCAATTTTTCACCATTGAGGATAATGTTTGCTGTGGGTTTGTCATATATAGCTTTTATTATGTTGAGGTATGTTCCTTCTATTCCTGCTTTCTGGAGAGTTTTTATCATAAATGGGTGTTGAATTTTGTCAAAGGCTTTCTCTGCATCTATTGAGATAATCATATGGTTTTTATTTTTCAATTTGTTAATGTGGTGTATTACATTGATTGATTTGCGGATATTGAAGAATCCTTGCATCCCTGGGATAAAGCCCACTTGGTCATGGTGTATGATCTTTTTAATGTGTTGTTGGATTCTGATTGCTAGAATTTTGTTTAGG
>NW_011494863.1:6529236-6529926 GCF_000754665.1 Bison bison bison
AGTCAGAATGGCTGCGATCCAAAAGTCTAAAAATAATAAATGCTGGAGAGGGTGTGGAGAAAAGGGAACCCTCTTACACTGTTGGTGGGAATGCAAACTAGTACAGCCACTATGGAGAACAGTGTGGAGATTCCTTAAAAAACTGGAAATAGAACTGCCTTATGACCCAGCAATCCCACTGCTGGGCATACACACTGAGGAAACCAGAAGGGAAAGAGACACGTGTACCCCAATGTTCATCGCAGCACTGTTTATAATAGCCAGGACATGGAAGCAACCTAGATGTCCATCAGCAGATGAATGGATAAGAAAGCTGTGGTACATATACACAATGGAGTATTACTCAGCCATTAAAAAGAATACATTTGAATCAATTCTAATCAGGTGGATGAAACTGGAGCCTATTATACAGAGTGAAGTAAGGCAGAAGGACAAACACCAATACAGTATACTAACGCATATATATGGAATTTAGAAAGATGGTAACAATAACCCTGTGTACGAGACAGCAAAAGAGACACTGATGTATAGAACAGTCTTATGGACTCTGTGGGGGAGGGAGAGGGTGGGAAGATTTGGGAGAATGGCATTGAAACATGTATAATATCATATATGAAACGAGTTGCCAGTCCAGGTTCGATGCACGATACTGGATGCTTGGGGCTGGTACACTGGGACGACCCAGAGGCA
>NW_011494863.1:6530026-6534663 GCF_000754665.1 Bison bison bison
TTTTTAATGTGTTGTTGGATTCTGATTGCTAGAATTTTGTTTAGGATTTTTGCATCTATGTTCATCAGTGATATTGGCCTGTAGTTTTCTTTTTTTGTGGGATCTTTGTCAGGTTTTGGTATTAGGGTGATAGTGGCCTCATAGAATGAGTTTGGAAGTTTACCTTCCTCTGCAATTTTCTGGAAGAGTTTGAGCAGGATAGGTGTTAGCTCTTCTCTAAATTTTTGGTAGAATTCAGCTGTGAAGCCGTCTGGACCTGGGCTTTTGTTTGCTGGAAGATTTTTGATTACAGTTTCAATTTCCGTGCTTGAGATGGGTCTGTTAAGGTTTTCTATTTCTTCCTGGTCGAGTTTTGGAAAGTTGTACTTTCCTAAGAATTTGTCCATTTCTTCCTCGTTGTCCATTTTATTGGGATAGAATTGTTGATAGTAGTCTCTTATGATCCTTTGTATTTCTGTGTTGTCTGGGCCAAAGATCTAAATAGACATTTCTCCAAAGAAGACATACAGATGGCTAACAAACACATGAAAAGATGCTCAACATCACTCATTATCAGAGAAATGCAAATCAAAACCACTATGAGGTCCCATTTCACGCCAGTCAGAATGGCTGCGATCCAAAAGTCTAAAAATAATAAATGCTGGAGAGGGTGTGGAGAAAAGGGAACCCTCTTACACTGTTGGTGGGAATGCAAACTAGACAGCCACTATGGAGAACAGTGTGGAGATTCCTTAAAAAACTGGAAATAGAACTGCCTTATGACCCAGCAATCCCACTGCTGGGCATACACACTGAGGAAACCAGAAGGGAAAGAGACACGTGTACCCCAATGTTCATCGCAGCACTGTTTATAATAGCCAGGACATGGAAGCAACCTAGATGTCCATCAGCAGATGAACGGATAAGAAAGCAGTGGTACATATACACAATGGAGTATTACTCAGCCATTAAAAAGAATACATTTGAATCAATTCTAATGAGGTGGATGAAACTGGAGCCTATTATACAGAGTGAAGTAAGGCAGAAGGACAAACACCAATACAGTATACTAACGCATATATATGGAATTTAGAAAGATGGTAACAATAACCCTGTGTACGAGACAGCAAAAGAGACACTGATGTATAGAACAGTCTTATGGACTCTGTGGGGGAGGGAGAGGGTGGGAAGATTTGGGAGAATGGCATTGAAACATGTATAATATCATATATGAAACGAGTTGCCAGTCCAGGTTCGATGCACGATACTGGATGCTTGGGGCTGGTACACTGGGACGACCCAGAGGGATGGTATGGGGAGGGGGGAGGGAGGAGGGTTCAAGATGGGGAACACATGTATACCTGTGGCGGATTCATTTTGATATTTGACAAAACTAATACAATTATGTAAAGTTTAAAAAAAAATAAAAAATAAAAGTTATGTATTACAGCAAAAAAAAAAAAAAAAGAATTTAAGTCAAGTAGATTAAATTTATCTGAAAATTAAAAAAAAAAAAAAAAGAATCTGCCTGCAATCCAGGTTCAATCCATGAGTCAGGTAGACTCCCTGGAGAAAGGAATGGCAGCCCATTCCAGTATTCTTGCCTGGCCTGGAAAACCCCATGGACAGAGAGCCTGGTGGGGTCACAAAGAGTCAGACACAACTGTGCAACCAACACAACACACACTGACTAACCCCTCCTTGCCACTTCCACTGCCTGCTCTCTGGCCATCCCTACTTTTTATCTGGATCTCCTAACTTGCCTTCCATCCTTCAGTCCCCCTCTCCAAATTCACCCTTCGTATGCCACCAAGTGACACCATTCAGACTCTGTCACTCTTTTCTTCAAAAACCCCCAAAGTCTCCAAAGCCTAGAAAGCTAAGTCTAAACCCCACGGCCTCCACCATTTGTCCCCGGTTTACCTTGACGGTCGTACTGCCTCTGTATCTTCATGGGTCACCTCCATCCCATTCTTCAGAATCTCTCTGTACCCGTTCACCTGCAGGCTGAGCTCAAAGGAGTAAAAGCCCTCCTGGGTGAACAGACCATTTAAAGACCTGGAGAAAGTAACTCAAGGATGACCCTTCTATCATGGTGGAATTCTAGCCTGGGTGACTTGGGCTGAAAAAGCTACTTCCTGGGAGAATAGAACTTTTTCAAAATCCCTGAAGCATCCCCAGCAGGCATTGATTTTGCTTAAGCAAACCAACCATTTCTGAGCTTCAATTTCAGTCATATCTCTCTGATTCAGGGGAGTACTTTAGAATTCACTTTGGAGACTTCCAGTGGGAGAGAAAAATTATAGTTGATTTCTTACTTTCAGAAAAATAGAATATGAAGTAATGTGCCTTTTAGGAATCATATTAGTTGTATCCTGATTTATGCATTGTGTTTAGTTTCTAACAAGATATGATTTTCAGTGGCCAAATTGTTAAGCACTTGAAAAGTTCTTACAACCAGCTGAGGAAAATGTGGTTTTCAGACCTCCTTTCTTTTGCTCAGCTTTCTATTTCTGTTAATCAGCTTAAAACTAATTAGAGTAAATTAATTCATCAGAATAATAACAATTGCCAGGGAGTCACACACTAACACTTTATTCCTAGAGACAAGAGCTTCCTGGGGGTTGGGAAGCAATTACAATTTCTTAATAATTTACAGAAGAAAAGGAGATGGTATCTGTATCAATTATATTTTATTTGTTTGAGAAACTTTTAATGAATTTAAGGGGAGAAATTAAACATCTCAGTAAGAAGCGATTACCATCTCTGCACTGTGCTCCACCCCTTGCTCATGGGTGGCTTGTGAGGCTGGCCTAACTGCATCCAGAATGGTGAGAAAGCACCAAAGAACATTGCGATGAGCTGTGCTCATGTATTCGGGAGCACTCTTCTTTCATATTTAGCATTTGCAAAATACTTGGATGTCATCAGCATACAGGACTCCTGGAAAAAATCTGTCTCACCAACTTGAAAGGACAAAAGTGGAGAAAGCTCTTACCCTACCTAGACGTGGGAATCCAATCTTGAATTTTACCCCCTAGTTGTTCTTTGACCCATTTTAAAAAATATGCAGCTGAATTGTACTACCCGCAGTCAAAATACCTCTAGCTGGGTAAATATTAATAGCATTAGCATCTAAAGCCAAGAAATCTCAGTATTTATGTACTGTACATGATCTAACGGCTGAAGAAACTGTCCTGTCAATTTCACCTGCAATATCTCTCTCATGTTCCTTTCTGCTAGAGAGACATACTACCAACCCATATTGCCCTTACCACATCTCACCATCCCATGTCACTCAACACAGTATTGACCAGAGGGTGTTGCAGAAACTAATGCCTGTGACTGGTGATTTGTTATGTAAATGAATATTGAAACACCTGCATTTGAATAAATTTCAACAACTTTTTCTCACTTAATGTTCTTATGTGAAACATGTTTTATGAAAGCATTTTAATATTTTGTTAGAGTGTGAGAGACAGGCAGTATAGAAGGCCCCTATGCCAAAGCCTTTGACTGTGTGGATCACAATAAACTGTGGAAAATTCCGAAAAAGATGGGAATACCAGACCACCTGACCTGCCTTTTGAGAAACCTATATGCAGGTCAGGAAGCAATAGTTAGAACTGGACATGGAACAACAGACTGCTTCCAAATAGGGAAAGGAGTACGTCAAGGCTGTATATTGTCACCCTGCTTAATTAACTTATATTCAGATACATCATGAGAAACCCTGGGCTGGAAGAAGCACAGCTGGAATCAATATTGCCAGGAGAAATATCAATAACCTCAGATATGCAGATGACACCACCCTTATGGCAGAAAGTAAAGAGGAATCAAAAAGCCTCTTGATGAAGGTGAAACAGGAGAGTGAAAAAGTTGGCTTAAAGCTCAACATTCAGAAAACGAAGATCATGGCATCTGGTCCCATCACTTCATGGGAAATAGATGGGGAAACAGTGGAAATAGTGTCAGACTTTAATTTTGGGTGCCAAAATCACTACAGATGGTGACTGCAGCCATGAAATTAAAAGACGCTTACTCCTTGGAAGGATAGTTATGACCAACCTAGATAGCATATTCAAAAGCAGAGACATTACTTTGCCAACAAAGGTCCATCTAGTCAAGGCTATGAGTTGGACTGTGAAGAAAGCTGAGCGTCAAAGAATTGATGCTTTTGAACTGTGGTGTTGGAGAAGACTCTTGAGAGTCCCTTGGACTGCAAGGAGATCCAGCCAGTCCATTCTGAAGGAGATCAGCCCTGGGATTTCTTTGGAAGAAATGATGCTAAAGCTGAAACTCCAGTACTTTGGCCACCTCATGCGAAGAGTTGACTCGTTGGGAAAGACTCTGATGCTGGGAGGGATTGGAGGCAGGAGGAGAAGGGGACGACAGAGGATGAGATGGCTGGATGGCATCACTGACTCAATGGACGTGAGTCTAGATGAACTCCGTGGGTTGGTGATGTACAGGGAAGCCTGGTGTGCTGTGATTCATGGGGTCGCAAAGAGTCGGACATAACTAAGCGACTGAACTGAACTGAACTGATGTGCAGTGGTAAAGAACATCTGTGACAAATAGACTGTATTTTACTGTTCTTTCCCCTGGAAGAGCAGACTCTGCACTTTTCTGGTGGCATTTTTTTTTTTTTTTTTTTT
>NW_011494863.1:6534763-6551656 GCF_000754665.1 Bison bison bison
TTTTTTTAGTTCTGTGGGTATTATTTCCTCTAGAATATGTTCTTTTTTGTACCTTGTAGTTGACAAGGTGGATCTTTGTGGGGGGCTCTTTCAGAAATGAGAAATTTTACAATGTGTCATTTTTGAAAATTTTACAGTAACAAACTTGCATTTACAATATACACAAAAGTGAAAGTGAAGTCACTCAGTCGTGTCTGACTCTTTGCGACCCCATGGACTGTACCCTACCATGCTCCTCCATCCATGGGATTTTCCAGACAAGAGTACTGGAATGGGTTGCCATTTCCTTCTCCAGAGGATCTTCCTGACCCAGGAATCTAACCTGGGTCTCCTGCATTGTAGGCAGATGCTTTACCATCTGCGCCACCAGGGAAGTCACAAGATTGCCACAAAAACCTAACGGAGCAAAATGTGAATGATAAACAACAATCGTAAGTTGTATAATGAATCCTTGATTAATTTTAAGTTCTAAAAACTATGCACAGTAATGTTATTAATAATTGTATCACTCTCTTAAAAAGTACTGGAGACTTCCCTTGTGGTCAGTGGTTAAGAATCCCTGGTCCAGGAACTAAGATCATAAACATCTTGAGGTAACTAAGCCCACACACCTCAATTAGAGCCCATGTGCTGCAGTGAAAAATCCTGAGTGCAGCAACTAAGATCTGACACAGCCAAATAAATACATTTTAATGAATAAATATATTAAATAAGTTAAAATGTATTAATACATCTATATTAATACACATACACATGATGTGTGTATGATCACACATACTATTCTCACTTCCCCATCAACCCCTCTTCTATTCTCTACATTACAAACTGAAAGTGGTTATTTTTTTCCATACAACACAGGTCTTATCATCATCCATTGAGTACACCAGAAAAGAATGTTCTCAGTGGATACTGGGTAATTTCTAGTATTCCTTAGGAAACCCAGAGAACCACATATCTGAAGTGATTCAGCCAGGAATCCTGTCTTCTCGGGGACAGTCTGCTGAGGGTACGCAGCTTCCACTGCCAAACGGACTCTGCAGTTTGCACTGTCAGCCCCTGTCAGGCAGTGCTTTGGATTTTGCTGCCAAAACTGCTGTCCCTGCCTACTCTAAGATCGCATGCACCTGCCACCCTACACCACTCTCCCCAGACAGAAGTTCACACGGTTGGCATTTCATGGCTTAATGTGTTTCAGACTCAAAGTCTGTGTCAGAGGCATCGATTTGTGATGCCTCAGCCAGGAGTACAGGCCCAACTGCATGGGGGCTCACTGCCAGCCTCTAAATGGGCTCTGACTCCTAAGGGGGAGATTCCCCAAAGGAAAGGGATTTAGATGTCAGGTGGCCAAAAATAATGACTAACGTCCACTTTAATATTATTTATTTAGCACCTACTATATGCTAAAGATTGTGAAGACATTAATTTCACAATATTTCAGCCAAACAGGTATGTTTGCCCATTTTATATATTAGGAAATCAAATCCTAGATTTCAGGATCAAGAGAGAAAGCAAATTAAGAGAAGTTGAATGAAAAACTTAACGGCTTATATAATAGAAATGTGAATTCCAGAAGAGAAAGACTTACTTGTTTCATACAGTGATGAATCCTTATGCCTCTGGTTGTGTCTGACACAGATCAGGCACTCAATGAAGCATTTAGAGCTGAATCAGTAGGCCGGATCCAGGGTCTTAAAAGATGTCTTTCCAGCTCATCATTACCCTCCCCTGTCTGTTCTGCACCACTGTTTATACCCCACCAGATTGCATTGCTAATGGCAAACGTTTTCTCGTTTTCCTCATCACAGAATGAAGTCTCATTGTCCTGGTCCCAGTCACATTCCTCCTGTGAACTGATCACTGAGGCCAAGGTAAAGAATGCTCAACGGGCCAGACCTGGGTCATGTAACCATTTCTGAACTTTTAGGAATAGCGGACTGACCTATGTGGACTAAAATAAAGGAAGAAGCATTTCCTCAAAATGAAGGGTAAGGTCTTTTATCATTAATAAAAGCAGTAGAAATGACACTAGACAGGTGAAAATCAACAAATGCCCACTGCAGAGAGCATAGTTCAACACTGATGTATTATGCTTTTAATGTTCTTAATCACCAGTTTCCTCCATTGAGCCCTCAAGGACACCACCAGAGCAACACAGTTTTTTGTCTTTACAAGAAACTGAAGCTGAAGATCAGAGAGGGTAAATGACCTGTCCAAGATCACAGAGTAAGGCAATAGAAAGTCAGGACTTAAAGCTAGAGTTTCCAAGTTTCCACTCTCGCACAGTGCCTTTTCTCTTAGACCCTGGAAATCTAGGAAAACGTAAGAGGGGTGGGGAATAATTAGCCTTCTCAAGAGCAGACAGCCTTTGAACTGAGGAATCTGTGTTTAGGTAGTATTTCTATTGTGAGAATGCTTTCTTTTCCTGAAAATAATCCGTGTAATTAATTTAGCTCACTTTATTAGCTAGAGCAACATCTTACTGCCTTCCCCATTTGCAGCCACAGTACCGATTAGCGCCTTTCATATCTTATTTAGGGAAGGATGCTGTATGTATTACCATGCCCTCAGTGTAATAAATTTGACATTTCAGATGGCAACAAATGGCTAGAAAATTGGCCCCTTGAGACTAATATCCCAGAAGCATTTACATGTAATTATTCTGCCTGAGAATTTAATTTTGCTGGGCACAAAAATTATACTGAGTGAAGAGACCCAGAACAGTGAACCCTGGACTCAAGTGGTAGACATTAGCATGAACACTGGATTCTGGAATATTCTTTCTAATACTTAAAGACAGTTCCCCATGGCGGAGTGTATTTCTGCAACAGATTTTGATAATGTTTCACTCTGTGTGGCACTAATTACTCTGCAAATGTTACAAGTGGGCTCTTTCTTGGTCCCCACACTGTCATTTTTGTCATCGGTTTGTAGTTCTGATCGCCTGCCTCCTGAGTCATGGGTCATGAATTACAATTTTCCCTGTGTATTTGCACTGCTCTTGCCCCTTCTAGTTAAGGGTCTTGTGATCCTGCTCCCTGGGGAGGGCAACATGGTCGCCATTATCTCCTTCCCTCTTTTTTTGGAGAACAAAATCAAGAGAGGTTCAGTGACTTAGTCAGTGACATATAACTAGATAAGGAGAGTGCAGGTGGTCTGGTTCTCTAACTATACTGTTCCTCTCACCATGTGCTCAGGTGTTCATTCAGCTTACACAATCACCGAATGCCTACATTGTGCCAGGCACTGCATTTTGTAGGGAAATACAACTAAAGGAATAAGGGATCTGCTTTCAAGAAACTTATATTCTAGAGGGAGACACAGGAAAGAAGTCAGAAAATTCGTATATAAAAATCTCAATTTGAGATAAGAGCTATAAATAGAATGATATGATAGAAAGTGACTGGCAGTGGAAAGAAGTACTGATTTAGACAGAGCAGACTGGGAAGAGCTTTGGGAAGAGAGATTTTTTAACTGAGAACTGAAATATAAGAAGAAGCTAGCCAGAGAAAGAACGAGGGAAATCACATCAAGATTAGAAACCTCAGGAACAAATGTCCTACAATCCATTTAGAAAAGGATGAGTTACTTGCATCAATCAAAATGAGTTTGAGATAGCAGTTTACTCACTTATAAGTAACTCCTCTCTTCCTACGAAAGGAAGTTGTAGACTTAAAACAATTATATAAGAAAACTTTCTCAAACTTTCAGCTATAAGATGAATAAGGTCTGAGGATCTAATGCATAACATGGTGCTTATAGTTGATAACACTGTATTGTACAATGAAAATTTGGTAAAAGAGTAGAACTTAAATGTGTGTGTGCTCAGTCATGTCCAGCTCTTTGCAACCCCATTCACTGTAGCCCACCAGGCTCCTCTGTCCCTGGGATTCTCCAAGCAAAAATACTGGAGTGGATTGCCATTTCCTCCTCCAAGAACTTAAATGTTCTTCTTAAAAAGAAAAAAATATAAATATGTGAGGTGATGGATGAGAAGAATTAACTAGATGGTAGATGGGAAGAATCCTTTCACAATATATACATATATTAAATCATCATGGTATATACTTTAAATATCTTATACTTTCATTTGTCAAGTATACTTCAATAAAGCTGAAAAAAATAAATGTCCTAGTACACAAAAGGGTTTGGAATGTCCCAAGAACCTGTAGAAGGCTAATGTGGTGAATAATTTTCAGATACAATTTATAGACAGAACTGGCAACCTGCTGGTGAATGGGACACAGAGAAAGTGGGGAGAGGAGAGACCAGGGAGTTCTCCTTCACTATGATCTTGAGAAGCCAAGTATTAATATTTGGGGGCTGTCATTGATTGAAATGGGAAAGCCAGCAAGAGGAGCAGGTAGAGGTGGCATTCGGGAATCATGAATCCTGGTTTTGGCATGTAAAGTTTGAGATTCCAGGGAAACAACTAACTTGAGACATCAAAGAGGTACTTGGTGATGTAGGTCTAAAACCAGAGAGATCTTTTGCCTTTGTTGCTTTGCAGTGTTGGTTGAGATTGAAAACTCTTTTAGAGTAGTCAACATTTGATGATGTTTAGATTTTAAATGGTGATACTTCACATGAGTTAACCTAGGGAAAAGGTATGTCTCCTAAAAGGGAGAAATTGCTGCTTTTTCCTCTCCCTTGCAGAAAATATATACGGACATATAGAGAAACTGGTTATGATTCTCAAGTGGGTACTGTTACTTTGTCAGTATAATGGAATCTTTTCTTACTCTAAGGAAGTTGGGTGAAACATGGACTTTGGAGTCAGGCTGCCTAGGTTTGAATCCTAACTGAATCTCACTTAATTCATCCATAAATTGGGGATCATCATAACTATGTCATAGGATTGTTGAGAAAATTAAATTTAAATAAAGCATGGCACCTTATACATGGTGAGAGCTAAATAAATATTTATCATCATTGTCAGTCATTAACTCTGTTGATCTGATTTCTCAGATAATTATTATTTGAAAGAGTTCTTATTTGCAAGTGACAGAAAACTGAACTCAAAACTCACTTAAACAGAAAGGAATATGTTGGATTGTAACTGAAAAAGCTAAGGACATACAGATCAGATTAATGATGTCATCAGGAAGTTTTTTCTGTGTCTCTTAGCTCTGCTACCTTCTGTTACCTTTGTTCTTAGGCTGACTCCTATTCAACAGTAAAATAAACACCAGAAGCTACAAAATTACTATTTTTTCTGCCAAAATTCCAGGATTTTGAAAAAAGACCATCTCCTTCTCAGTAGTTCTGATTAAAGTGCTGAGGCTGGGTCCCCTTTTCAGAGTGCTTTAAGTAAACAATGTGGCCATGGAGATAGGGGAGGGAGGATTTTTGTTTCAGCCTTCTGTGAACCCAGAGTGGTAGACAAGTAGTTCTCAAATGAAACTTAAAGTGCAGTTAGCAAAGGAGATGTGACTCCTGCAAACACTTTAAAAAGAGAGTTCTTAAGTCCAAGTAACAAACCAACTCTCATATGAAGCTAGTTCATCAACAGATGATAAAAGTATAATTTGGTAAATGCTAAGTTACATATGGGGACTTCCTGGTGGTTCACTGGTTAAGAGGCAGTGTTTCCAATGCAGAGATGCAGGGCATGCAGTTTTGATCCCTGGACTGGAAACTAAGATCTCACGTGTGGAACAGTGTGGCCAATAAATAAATAACTGGTGCGCCCTGCAGTGGCAGCATGGAGTCCTAATCCCTGGACCACCAGGGGATTCCTTTCCAGCCCTTTGGGCTTCCCAGGTGGCGCAGTGGTAAAGAATTTGCCTGCCAACGCAGGAGATGCAAGAGATGCAAATCTGATCCCTAGAGAGGGAAAATTCCCTGGAGGAGGAAATGGCAACCCACTCCAGTATTCTTGCCTCATGGACAGAGGAGCCTGGAGGCTGCAGTACAAGGGGTCACAAAGAGCTGGGCATGACTGCGTGACTGAGGATGCACACACAAGTCACCTATGGTCAAAGTCACATCTTCGAAGATACAGTTAACTTAGCTAAAAGGAATGGGGAACTACCAGGAAACAATTTGGCCACCAGAGATAATATGATTGGAGTTGAAATAAAGTAAAGCTACGTATTCCTTAGCTCTCCCACTTCTGGGCATTCCTTCCTCTTGAAGAGCTAGCTACATTTACAAAATCATTGACAACTATGAATCCAAATGCTTACTCTTCATTAACAATGGATGTAACTGCTTCCTATTGGCTTGGAAAGAGGTTGGCACGTTGACCACATCTGATTGCCCATCCTACTTCACTTTATGTGCCATACCAAGAAACTTGGGTATTTTTGATACTTCCCTCTCCCTCACCCACTACATCCACTGCTGCTGCTGCTGCTAAGTCGCTTCAGTTGTGTCCGACTCTGTGTGACCCCATAGACAGCAGCCCACCAGGCTCCCCGTCCCTGGGATTCTCCAGGCAAGAACACTGGAGTGGGGTGCCATTTCCTTCTCCATTGTGTGAAAGTGAAAAGTGAAAGTAAAGTCGCTCAGTCGTGTCCGACTCGTGGCTTGCCATTGCCTTCTCCAACTACATCCACTCAATCCCTAAATACTGCCATTTCACTTCCTAATTATTTGTCGTAAGTAGTCACTTTACTCTATTTACATGGCCAACTCCACTTCAACCCAGCATCACCTCCAACCCAGACTACAGTGATAGAAATCTAGAGCCAGGGGTCTCCTTTAGAAACACCAAGCAGATACTGCCACTCCACTGCTTCAGTCTCTATGGTGACTTCCTTCATACTCTGAAGAGAAAAATAACAATCATTTCAATGGCCCCCTAGGCCACCATATAATCCAGTCCCTGTCTAGCTCTTCAGGCTCAACTCTTATTTTCATCCTCATCCTCTAAGTGTCAGATATGTTACCCCTCCCCACTTTTATTTTCAGTTTCTTCCAACCTCAGGGAGTTCATTTATTCTGTGTATTCTTCCTACGCACAACGTTTCCCCCTTTTTCTTCTTTATCTTATTAAATTCTATCATTTGTATAGATGATTAGTTACACTTCTTCAAGAAGTTCTTCCTAGAGCCCCCTGGACTGGATGATTTCTCAGTATGGGCTCTAACAACTCCTAGTATTTCCCCTACATAGCAATTATCATCGTTATAATTAAAGAAGCAGACTCTTACTGGCCTATTATCTCCCTGAGGGTAAAGACAGGGTTGTCTTGACACATCCTTATATTTACAGGGCCTAGAGCAGGGTCTGCCATGCTTCCCTTGCTTGGTGAATATTTGTAGAATGGATGCAAGAATTTCTGACATTGGTCTGCCCCCCTCTGGATAGTGCAGGTCACTGTTTCAGGGTAGGCTCATTTGCAAATGCCTAAAAATAAAAATGAAATGCAAACAAAATGTTCCTTGTCAGAATGAAGCTGTTGAGAAAGAGCAGTTTAAAAAGCTGATTCTGAGCAAAAGAACGTGGAAACCTAATACTCTTTAAATAGCTTCTTAAATACAGTCATCAATCAAAAGTCATGTCTTTGTGGATCTTCATTACATGGGGAACCTACTGAAAAATGCACAGCCCCTTACTGCAAAACACACAGAGCAGTGACTTGCAAAGAATTTGTAGAAATTGAGGATTACAACAGACACAGCTGAGCCCAAGAAGTTATAGTCCTGTAGTCAACCAGAGGCAATAATCGAAGTCACCCAACTAAATACTATTTTTGATAACATCTTGGCCATCTAAAAATATTAGCTGGAGGCCATGATGGAAGAGCTACTAAGCTGACACTTTTCAGCACACAGAGAAGCAACAATCTACCTCCTGGCAGTCAGTCAGGAACTTGAATAGGAAAGCCATCGGTTACTAAGGTTGTGCAACACCCTGTTGGGAACTTTGAAAGAAACACAAACCTCAGGTCATGACCATCAAATCCTCATGCTCAGATCAAAAATTAAATATTAATTTAGATCAAACCACCCTGCTGTCTTCAATGCTGAATTCAGCTTACAGTGTGTTCTTGTGGATTGTTTAATCAGACTGGGTCCTGTCAAACCAGATATGTATAAGGTACTAGAGATGAAATGTATCAAAGGACACAATTGACTAGAGCTAGACGGAGATTCTATAAGGCAGCCTGGTAAAGCAGAGGATGACTGGCAGGAAGGAAGTGCCCAGAGGCAGCTATTTAGACTGAATCAAGAGCGATCTGGTCAAAGATGGGGAAAATGTGAAAGTGGCTGCCACGGTGGCAACAATAATTAGCGTCTCTTGGCACTTTTCCATCCACACTCAACAACCACCAATACAACCCATTCATTTATCCTCCACATGTTCAGAGCACCAGGCCTCCAGCCTACTGTCCTCTGCCCACCAAGGCTTAGCTTACCTCCAAAAGGGTTTTTCCTGACTACTTGTTCCTCTTTGTTTTATGAACAACTGGAATATTACACTTTTAAGCATATAACTACAACACATTCTTAGATACTGTTTCAAGCGGCTTGATGTTTTCATATATGTCTACTTTTGTCTTTTAAACTAGACAGCTTCAGGGCAGAGACAGTGCCTTATTTCTCTTTGTTGTCCCCAGGTATTTCATTCTGTGTGGAGCTCACAATAGTGCTGAACACATTTTTTCTTTGATTGATCCCCTTTCTTTCCATCATGGGTGTGTGTTGAGAAAAACCTTAGGGGGACAGATTAAAATCTGCAAGTCTTGGTACAATAGAATTTCAGGACAAATTTCCAATCATTCCCTTGACAGCTGGCTGCATAATATCCCATTCATTATTTTTAAAAGTCAGTTTATCTTTTAATGCAGCAAGAGAATATTGGACAGTTCCTGAGAGTAAAATTATCATCAAAGAGAAACTCCCCATTTTTAGAAAAACTCAGGCTTTTGGGGGGTAAGTAAGGGGGCAGGGAAGAGAATGAATGATGATTGGGCTCAAAATGGCTCAAAATGGAAAAGCAACACACAGATTGGAAGGTCTGGCCTCTGTTCCTCCTTTTCCAAACTGCCTTTGTCCCCTAGAAAATCAGTCATCAGCTTTCTAAGCATCTAAGTAAAGAAAATATCTCATCACCTGCATGTATAGTGTTCTAATTCTGTTCATTCCACATTGTTATTTGCACGTGTATAATTCTCTATGGTCTCCTAACTCCAACCTTACCATTCCCTTTAATCCATTTTCCTTCCTAGATCCAGTAGGTTATTGTTAAGTCGCTAAGTCGTGTCCAACTCTTTGCAGACCCTATGGACTGTGGCCTGACAGGCTTCTCTGTCCATGGGATTTCCCAGGAAAGAATACTGGAGTGGGTTGCCATTTCCTTCTTCAAAGGATCTTCCCAACCCAGGGATGGAACCAGCATCTCCAGCATCACCTGCATTAGCAGGCAGATTCTTTACTGCTGAGCCACCAGGGAAGCCCAGATCCAATATAACTTCCCTAAAAAGTAACATAATCATAATCACCTGCCTTTTGAAATCCCTCAGTGATACTCTCTCACTTTAAAGATAAAGTCTGTACTCATTAGGTTGGTGTATGAGGCCCTTCATGATTTGTTTCTTATTTACATTTCCTACTTCTTCCCTCTCCAACCCCTTCCCTCACTTTACTCCAAAGGTCTAGTTACACTTAATTAATTAATTTATTTACAGTAACTCACATTTGTACTATCTCGTCTCCAAGTTTCACACATGAAATTTTTACTAAGAACACTCCACCCACCTCCAAACTTATGTTCTTTGGACCTCAACTTCGACATTCTCTCCTCTCAGAAGCTGTCCTGACTCCAACTGTAAGTTAGAGGCCCAGCTGATCTTATGCAATATATACTCTATATTTTCCCGCACATGGCATAGATCACACTAGATTATAATTATAGTTCTAGTTACTCATTTGTGTCTCATCAAAGCTATAATCTCCTTCTACACAGAAACTAAGTCTTTTTGACTGAGGTATTTCCAGAGCCTTAGCCTTTCCAGTAAATAGTCTGGAAAGAAGGAAGGGAAAGAGGAAGGGAGTGGAGAAAGAATATCATGAAATAATAAAAATTAAAAAAAAAGGAAGAGAGGGAGGAGAATAAGGGAAATAATGACCAATTCTGGGGCCAACAAATCAATGCCATAGCTTTCCAAAAAATGTAGCCATTTCCTGTGTAAGAAAAAAAAAAAATGAACTCACCAGTTTGCACCATGAAAAATACTAAAACTCTCATTGTGAATGAAGTGTAGATATGAAGTTTCTAGATCTTAGGCAGTTGTTCTTTTTAGCAAAATATGTACAAATTGGTAGTAAGCTCTGTAGGTGTGAACATGAAATACTAATGCTGCCAAAAGTACCTTTATTTTGAGATGTGAGACCCCAGAGCTAGAGGCATATAATTTATTTACTTTCTAAGCATGGAATTTCATTTGAATTGGAAAGAGATAACTTCAAAATCATGGTGCATATATTTTGCTACAATAAAAACAAACAAATAAAAAAGAAAAAAATATTGCAAAATGCCCTCAAGAGATTCATGACATATGTTGTTTAGACCAGTCCAGGAGGAGACTGTTGGCAGAATAACTAGAAAAGCTCTGATTGAATGAGATGAGGTTGTCAAAACTCACATTCATCATCACTTTACAGTCTATTGTATGGTTTCAAGTGCATTAGTGCATCTGTTTCTCTCAAGAACAGATCATTCTACTCTCTTGCTTAGATTACCCCAGTGGTTTCTCCTTGTTCTCAGAATAAAATTCAGAAACCTTATTATGACCTCAAGGTTCTGCATGGTCTAGCCCTCGCCCTTTACAACCCTTCAACTTCATCCTATCAGTGCTACTAAAAGAAGCCAGTCTGCAACCTGTTACTGGGATGATGAGATATGGATACCAGAATGTACATCTACTATATAACTAAGCATACTGTTAAATCCAGCTGACTTTCTGGGAAAGAGTTTCTCAATGAAGAAAGAATCACATTGATTTACACTCTTATGCAAGCTCCTAAGCCTGCTTCAGGCCAGTAACAGAGTGTGGAGATGGAATAGGCTATGGACCACATGTTGAATAGCAAGGCGTAGAGTCCTCTTGTCTTCTGTCAATATCTTTTAGTAACACAGGTCTTCACTCTCTAGAAATACCCTTTTGAGTGACCTCACAAACTTCAACTCTAAGCTCTCCATCACCTCATTAGAAAGGTTTTCTCTGGCTACTCTATCTAAAGCAGCAGCCCCCATCTCCAATCCAATTTCTTCTTTATTTCTTTCATGGTATTTATCACAATTATCATTTTGGTTTTTCTGCTTGGTTATTATAATACATATCTACCACAACTACCTCTCCCTCAACAAAACACTACTATTAGTGAATAGTAGATGCACATTAAGTATTTGTTGAATGAACAATTTAACAACTTTATGAAACAGAAGTTATAATTGCAATTCTATATATGAGGAAAGGAGAAGGCAATGGCACCCCACTCCATACTTTTGCCTGGAAAGCCCCATGGATGGAGGGGCCTGGTAGGCTGCAGTCCATGGGGTTGCCAAGAGTCAGACACGACTGAGCGACTTCACTTTCACTTTTCACTTTCATGCTTTGGAGAAGGAAATGGCAACCCACTCCAGTGTTCTTGCCTGGAGAATCCAAGGGACAGGGGAGCCTGGTGGGCCGCCGTCTATGGGGTCACACAGAGTCGGACACGACTGAAGTGACTTAGCAGCAGCATATGAGGAAAATTAAGCTTGGGGGGTTTAAATGTCTCTCAAAATGGCAATCTTTTATACTTTTGTTTTGCTTTAGAGTTAAGAAAGCAATTGCATAAATATGAACTCTTAATATCAGATACTAAATACCTTAGCATCTGTGGTAAAAAGAAAACCAACATTCAAAGAAAACTAGTGACTAGCCAAGTACCATTCATAAGTAAGTGGAAAAGGGCAAGAAGACAAAGCCTGATCTTAAAAATCCAAGATTACTGTCTACTAAAGTAGATAAACCAACCTCCCTGACTTCAGATTATACTACAAGTCTACAGTCATCAAGACGGTGTGGTACTGGCACAAAAGCAGAAACATAGACCAATGGAGTAACACAAAAAGTCCAGAGATAAACCCGCACATCTATGAGCACATTATCTTTGGGAAGCAGGCAAAAATATACAATGGAGTAAAGACAACCTCTTCAATAAGTGGTACTGGGAAAACTGGACAGCTACATGTAAAAGAATAAAATTAGAACACTTCCTTACACCATGCACAAAACCAAACTCTAAGTGGACAATAGGCTTAAATATAAATCCAGAAACTATAAAGTTCTTAGAGGCAAACATAGGCAGTACACTCCTTTGACATAAATCACGGCAAGACTCTTTCTGACTCACCTCCTAGAGTAATGGAAATAAAAACAAAAATAAACAAATGGGATCAGCAGATGAATGGATAAGAAAGCTATGGTACACATACACAATGGAGTATTACTCAGCCATTAAAAAGAATACATTTGAATCAGTTCTAATGAGGTGGATGAAACTGGAGCCTATTATACAGAGTGAAGTAAGCCAGAAGGAAAAACATAAATACAGTATACTAATGCATATATATGGAATTTAGAAAGATGGTAACAATAACCCTGTATAAGAGACAGCAAAAGAAACACTGATGTATAGAACAGTCTTTTGGACTCTGTGGGAGAGGGAGAGGGTGGGGAGATTTGGGAGAATGGCATTGAAACATGTATAATATCATGTATGAAACAAGTTGCCAGTCCAGGTTCAATGCACGATACTGGATGCTTGGGGCTGGTGCACTGGGACGACCCAGAGGGATGGTATGGGGAGGGAGGAGGGAGGAGGGTTCAGGATGGGGAACACATGTATACCTGTGGCAGATTCATTTTTTGGCAAAACTAATACAATATTGTAAAGTTTAAAAATAAAAAAAATTTAAAAAAATAAATCTTATTAATTAAAAAAACCTAATAAAACTTAAAAGCTTTTTGCACAGCAAAGGAAACTATAAACAAGATGAAAAGACAAATCTCAGAATGGGAGAAAGTACTTGCAAATGAATCAACTCACAAGGTGTTAATGTCTAAAATATATAAGCAGCTCATACAGCTCAATGTCAGAAAAACATCCCAATCAAAAAATGGGCTGATGACCTAAACAGATATTTTTCCAAAGAAGACATAGAGATGGTCAATACACACAAGAAAAGATGGTCAACAATGCTCGTTATTGGAGGAAAGCATATCAAAACTACAATGAGGTATAACCTCATGCCAGTCAGAATGGCCATCATCAAAAACCTACAAACAATAAATGCTAGAGAGGATGTAGAGAAAAGGGAACCCCCTTGCACTGTTGGTAGGAATAGAAACTGATACAGCCATTATGAAAAACAGTATGGAGATTCCTTAAAATGACTAGAAATATTGGGGAGGGAGATGGGAGGGAGGTTCAAAAGGGAAGAGATATATGTATACCTATGACTGACCCATGTTGAGGTTTGACAGAAAACAAAATTCCGTAATGCAATTATCCTTCAATTAAAAAATAAATAATTTTTTTAAAGACTAGAAATAAATTTTCCATATGGCTCAGCAATCCCACTACTAGGGATATACCCTGAGAAAATCACAATTCTTTTTTTTTTTTTAATTTTATTTTATTTTTAAACTTACAATATTGTATTGGTTTTGCCAAATATCGAAATGAATCCACTACAGGTATACATGTGTTCCCCATCCTGAACCCTCTTCCCTCCTCCCTCCCCATACCATCCCTCTGGGTCGTCCCAGTGCACCAGTCCCAAGCATCCAGTATCGTGCATCGAACCTGGACTGGCGACTCGTTTCATATATGATATTATACGTATTTCAATGCCATTCTCCCATATCATCCCACCCTCTCCCTCTCCAACAGAGTCCAAAAGACTGTTCTATACATCAGTGTCTCTTTTGCTGTCTCTTATACAGGGTTATTGTTACCATCTTTCTAAATTCCATATATATGCATTAGTATACTGTATTGGTGTTTTTCCACTATTTACAAAATCCAGGACATGGAAGCAACCTAGACGTCCATCGACAGATGAATGGATAAAGAAGTTGTGGTACATTTATGCAATGGAATATTACTCAGCCATAAATAGGAATAAATTTGAGTCAGTTGTAGTGAGGTAGATGAACCTAGAGCCTCTTGTACAGAGAGAAGTAAGTCAGAAAAACAAATACCATATATTAACACACATATATATATGGAGCCTAGAAAAATGGTACTGATGAACCTAATAGAGAACAGACTTGTCGACACAGTGGGGGAAGGTGAGGGTGGGATGAATTGAAAAAGTAGCATTGATATGTACACACTATCATATGCAAAATAGATGGTTAGTGGGAAGTTACCAAAATAGGGAAAAGAGTCTGGAGCTCTGTGATAGTCATTATATATATAATGACTTATAATAATAAGTCTTATTATTATATAAGACTTATAATAATAATGACTTATTATTATAAGTCATTATATATATAATGACTTATTCTAGTTGTTGTACAGCAGAAACCAATACAAAATTGTAAAGCAATTTTCCACCAATTAAAAAATATATATTTTTTAAAGTAGATAACATGA
Source organism: Bison bison bison (assembly GCF_000754665.1). Classification (NCBI taxonomy): domain Eukaryota; kingdom Metazoa; phylum Chordata; class Mammalia; order Artiodactyla; family Bovidae; genus Bison; species Bison bison. The sequence goes on from NW_011494863.1 coordinate 6,549,364, forward strand.
TGTTCTAACAGTGTTTAAGAAGAATCTTCAAAAGTGATATGCCTGTCTTTAAGGAGATGCACACAGCAAGGGCCATGCTTTATTGGCAGTGGGGGTAGTAGGGTATTAAAGAAGATGCAGGAAATCTTGATTCTGCCTTCCTTGGGTAGCACAACTCAATGAAAAGACCATGAGCTTTCTCCAGGTCCGCACACCACTGGCTCTCCATTAGACACTGGATTTATATGCATGTGCTTAGTCACTTAGTCATGTCTATTTCTTGTGACCCCATAGACTGTAGCCTGCCAGGCTCTTCTGTCCATGGGATTCTCCAGGCAAGAATACTGGAGTGGGTTGCCATTTCTTTCTCCAGGGAGTCTTGCCAACCCAGAAATTGAACTCTCATCTCCTGCACTGCAGGTGGATTCTTTACTGACTGAGGTACTAGAGAAGCCCCATGACACTTGGATTAACCATTTAAATTACTATTAAACAATGGTAGCTGGAGAAGACTCTTTAGAGTCCCTTGGACTGCAAGGAGATCAAACTAGTCAATCTTAAAGGAAGTCAACCCTGAATATAAATTGGAAGGCCTGATGCTGAAGTTGAAGCTTCAGTACTTTCTGATGTTAGCTGACTCATTGAAAAAATCCTGATATTGGGAAAGATTGGGTTAGGCTGCAGCTTCACTGTCTCCTGGAGGACGCTCAGACTCAGGTCCATTGAGTCAGTGGTGCCATCCGACCACCTCGTCCTATGTCGTCCCCTTCTCCACCTGCCTTCAGTGTTTCCCATCGTCAGGGTCTTTTCTGATGCATCTGCTCTTCGCATTGGATGGCCCGGGTATTGAAGCTTCAGCTTCACCATCAGTTTTTAAAATGAATATTCAGGGTTGATTTCCTTTAGAGTTGACTGTTTTGATCTCCTGGCGGTCCATGGGACATTCGGGAGTCTTTTGCAACACCACAGTTCGGGGGCATCGGTTTTTGGTGCTCAGCCTTCTTTGTGGTCTATGTGAGACTACTAGAAAGGCTATGGCTTTGAATATGTGGACCTTTGTCGGCAAATTAATGTCTCTACTTTTTAATATGTTTAGGTTTGTCATGGCTTTTCTTCCAAGGAGAAAGTATCCTTTAATTTGATGGCTGTAATCATAATCTGCAGTGATTTTTGGAGCCCAATAAATAAAATCTCTCACTCAAAAAAAAAATAAAGATTGAGGGCAGGAACAGAAAGGGGAGACAGAGGATGAGATGATTGGATGGCATCACCGACTCAATGGACATGAGTTTGAGCAAACTGCAGGAGATAATGAAGGTCAGGGAAGCCTGGCACACTGCAGTACATGGGGTCTCAGAGTTAGACACAACCTAGTGATTGAACAATAACAGCAAAATAATGGTAATATCAACTATATCCCAGAGTTATTGTGAGGATTAAATAAAAGTATGGCAGCAAATGGTGAACAGTGTTTGGCAAAATGTAAGGGTTCAGTTGAAGTATATACTATTTACTTTCCCTTTCTTTTCTTAATTTCCATCTTATATTGAAAAGCAATGGCCATGACCATCATCAGTTCAGTTCAGTTCAGTCGCTCAGTCATGTCCGACTCTTTGCGACCCCATAAACCACAGCACACCAGGCCTCCTTGTCCATCACCAACTCCCGGAGTTTACCCAAACTCATGTCCATTGAGTCGGTCACATCATCCCACCATCTCATCCTCTGTCATCCCCTTCTCCTCCTGCACTCAACCTTTCCCAGCATCAGGGCCTTTTCAAATGAGTCATCTCTTCACATCAGGTGGCCAAAGTATTGGTGCTTCAGCGTCAACTTCAGTCCTTCCAATGAATATCCAGGACTGATCTTTAGGACTGACTGGTTGGATCTCCTTGCAGTCCAAGGTACTCTTAAGAGTCTTCTCCAACACCACAGTTTAAAACCATCAATTCTTTGTTGCTCAGCTTTCTTTATAGTCCAACTCTCACATCCATACATAACCACTGGAAAAACCATAGGCTTGACTAGACAGACCATTGTTGGCAAAGTAATGTCTCTGCTTTTTAATATGCTGTCTCAGTTCAGTTCAGTCACTCAGTTGTGTCCGACTCTTTACGACCCCATGAATCGCAGCACGACAGGCCTCCCTGTCCATCACCAACTCCTGAAGTTCACCCAGACTCATGTCCATTGAGTCAGTGATGCCATCCAGATCTCATCCTCTGTCGTCCCCTTCTCCTCCTGCCCCCAATCCTTCCCAGCATCAGAGCCTTTTCCAATGAGTCAACTCTTCGCATGAGGCGGCCAAAGTACT
>NW_011494863.1:6551756-6554077 GCF_000754665.1 Bison bison bison
CTGTTGTTCCACGTCCAGTTCTAACTGTTGCTTCCTGATCTGCATACAGGTTTCTCAAGAGGCAGGTCAGGTGGTCTGGTATTCCCATCTCTTTCAGAATTTTCCACAGTTTATTGTGATCCACTCGATCAAAGGCTTTGGCATAGTCAATAAAGCAGAAATAGATGTTTTTCTGGAACTCTCTTGCTTTTTTTTTGATGATCCAGCAGATGTTGGCAATTTTGTCTCTGGTTCCTCTGTCTTTTCTAAAACCAGCTTGAACGTCTGGAAGTTCATGGTTCATCATTATCATTGTATTATAATTTATAATTCACTTCAGAGAAAATTTCTCATAGAAATTATTATTTATCAGTCTACAATGGCAAGTAAATTTAGCCTCATGGAAGTAGACAGATGGAGATAAAAGTTCTGGGAAGCCTCAAGTTTGGTACCAGTTTTATTTTCACTGGATACTGCTGGCAGTATTAGAAAAGGACTTCACAGGTGGGCAAGACAATTCAGGAAACTCAGATTCCAATTGTCCAATGCCACCACAGATCTAAAGGATCAGAAAAAAAAAAAAAATCTCACTTTTGAGTCTCCAAAGATTTCTTCAATGTAGCTCACTAAGTTTTTAAAGGCTCATTGGCACCAGGTTTTTGATTCTGACACAGAACCAGATTAAAGGTTATAGACATGCCCCTTAATCTTGATTTACTATGCTTTTCATGACTATTATAACATGCCTCATGCCTACACCTTTATAAACAGTATGGTAGGGATCAGGTGTCTTTATAACAGGATTTCTCAATCTAAAGTCTTGAACTGTTCTTCATAAATCCACACCCCCTAAAATTGTGCACAAAATCATATGTGTATATGTGTGTGTGTGCAACAGTTTGTAACAATGTATAAATTTTTTTAAGGTGTAAGTGCCCTTAGCTTGCTTAGGCTAAGGATTGCAAGTTCAAGTTCAAGTTCTTGAATCTTTATTCAAAACTGATTAAGAACAGATTCAGAGATTTTTAGCTATTGACTTGTTGTGACTAGAACATATGTATGTTGTTGTGTTCTTTTTTTGCTAGGTCATGTCTGAATTTTTTGTGATCCCATAGACTGTAGCCCACCAGGCTCCTCTGTTCATAGGATTCTCCAGGCAAGAATACTGGAGTGAATTGCCATTTCCTTCTCCAGGGGTCAAACCCTGCTTGTCCTATCACTCTAGAAAGACCTCCAAGTTCTAAAAAATTACTTATTAGTTTCAGAAGCACTTCATTTTTGTTTTTAAATAAGATTATGGGTTTGAAAGACATTAGAAATTTTCTGATCAATGATGGGGTCAAATATTGATGTATAAGAATGTTTATTAAATTTTTCAGTTCATTCCACTCACTCAGTTGTGTCCAACTCTTTGCGACCCCATGGACTGCAGCACACCAGGCTTCCCTGTCCATCACCGACTCAAACTTGCTTGCTCAAACTCATGTTCATCGAGTCAGTGGTATCATCCAACCATCTCATCCTCTGTCATCCCCTTCTCCTCCTGCCTTCAATCTTTCCCAGCATCAGGGTATTTTCAAATGAGTCAGTTCTTCACATCAGGTGGCCAAAGTATTGGAGTTTCAGTCTTTCCAATGAACACCCAGGACTGGTCTCCTTTAGAATGGACTGGTTGGATCTCCTTGCAGTCCAAGGGATTCTCAAGAGTCTTCTCCAACACCACAGTTCAAAAGCATCAATTCTTCAGCACTCAGCCTCCTTCACACTCCAAATCTCACATCCATACATGACCACAGGAAAAACCATAGCCTTGACTAGACGGACCTTTGTTGGCAAAGTAATGTCTCAGCTTTTGAATATGCTATCTAGATTGGTCATAATATGCTGTCTAGGTTGGTCATAACTTTCCTTCCAAGGAGTAAGTGTATTTTAATTTCATGGCTGCAATCACAATCTGCAGTGATTTTGGAGCCCCAAAAAATAAAGTCAGCCATTATTTCCACTGTTTACCCATCTATTTGCCATGAAGTGATGGGACCAGATGCCATGACCTTGGTTTTCTGAATATCGAGCTTTTTCACTTTTTCACTCTCCACTTTCACTTTCATCAAGAGGCTCTTTAGTTCTTCTTCACTTTCTGGTGAAGAAGGGTGGTGTCATCTGCATATCTGAGGTTATTGATATTTCTCCCAGCAATCTTGATTCCAGCTTGCGCTTCTTCCAGCATAGTGTTTTTCATGATGTACTCTGCATATAAGTTAAATAAGCAGGGTGACAATATACAGCCTTGGCATACTCCTTTTCCTATTTGTAACCAGTCTGTTGTTCCACGTCCAGTTCTA
>NW_011494863.1:6554177-6561194 GCF_000754665.1 Bison bison bison
CAAATGAGTCAGTTCTTCACATCAGGTGGCCAAAGTATTGGAGTTTCAGCTTCAGCATCAGTCCTTCTAATGAATACTCAGGACTGATTTCCTTTAGGATTGACTGGCTTGATCTTCTTGCAGTCCAAGGGACTCTCAAGAGTCTTATACAAAATGAAGTAAGTCAGAAAGAAAAACACCAATACAGTACATTAATGCATATATATGGAATTTAGAAAGATGGTAACGATGACCCTATATAAGAGGCAGCAAATGAGACACAGATGTAAAGAACAGACTTTTGGATTCTGTGGGAGAAGGCGAGGGTGGGATGATTTGAGAGAATAGCACTGAAACATGTATATTATCATATGTGAAATAGATCGCCAGTCCAGGTTTGATGCATGAGACAGGGTGCTCAGGGCTGGTGCACTGGGATGACCCTGAGGGATGGGATGGGAGGGAGTTGGGAGGAGGGTTCAGAATGGGGAACACATGTACACCCATGGTTGATTCGTGTCAATGTATGGCAAAAATCACTACAATATTGTAAAGTAATTAGCCTCCAATTAAAATAAATTAATTTAAAAAATAAACTAAAAGGAAGTTAGAAAACAACCTAATGGGTCAACAATGAGAAGAGAGCTAAATAAGTATTCTATCTATATAAGGGAATACAGTCAACAGGGATTAGCATTTCAAGGCTCTTTAATGATACAGGAAAATTTCCAAAATGCAACATTAGCTTAAGAAGCAGAATATAAAATTGTACAGACAGTAAAATTCCAATTTTGCTTTCATATTTAGACATACTTCTCAGCTGAGGACAATTTTGCTACTCAGGGGACATTTGGTAATGTCTGGAGACATTTTGATTGTTATGACTAGGTAGGGGGGAGATTCTGCTGGTATCTCTACTCTGCTGAGTAGAGGCCATGGACCCTTTAAACATTCTAGAATTCAGAGGTCATGTCCCAGTGACAATTATTCTGTCCAAAATGTCAACAGTGCTAAGGCTGAGAAAGATCCCCTGAAGTGTAGGGTGAATTTGGGAAGAAAGTATACTCTAATTATAAAATTTTATCTGTGATTTATTGATTCTGTACATTTTTGCATTTAAAAAATATTTTGCAAACCATATTTTTCTTTTATAATTTGTCAAAAATAACAAAGAAAAAATCCAAATTTGCCCTTCCTGTTTGAAATAAGTCAGTAAATAATGAGGTCAGCATAGAAACAGATTGAAAATTTTGTTAGAACATCAAAGGAGGAGGATCAACATTGCATGAATACAAATTATTATGGGGTTTCATTTCTGCTCTGACTCCTTGGGTAGTGAATGGGTGAAATGCCATCAGCCACTTGGGGTGTCAGGAATAAAAAGCAGCTTGCTATTATGTGATTTAGATACTGATCTTCATCTTGACTCAAACAGGCAATCACAAGAGGGCTAGAACAAAGACTCCTGGGCTGTTTTGAGTGAATGTCTAGAACACCCCCAGAAAACTCAGATGTCCCTTGGGAGCTGTGCCCTGGAATTTCTGAGGGACTCAATAATTAGGAGTCCATACAATTTTCAAATTATACATCCTGCATCTGTTTTTCTCAACATGCTACACCACAATTGAAAACTCTGTTGTGTGAAAATTGTACTAATCTTAATTATGTTGATTTGGTTCATGGGCCTTTTCAGGTCTACTATACCCTTCTACTTTTCCATATAGTCATTCTAACAATTTTGGAGAGTTTGATATTGAAACTCCAAATAAAAATCTTAATTTATCTACTTTAAAAATAAATGTAATATATAGAACTATATGTAAATTTGTTCCATATTTCCCAAGTCTCCTGTAAATGTGTTATTATACTTTCATAATTTAAAAAATTAAAAAGAAAGAGAAAAACATAATTTTAAAAAAGGAAAACGCTTTAGACATTACAATTGTCCCTTTAATCTGAGCAATAGCCCTTTTCATTTTCCATTGAAAAGGTTCCTTAAACTGATTCAGAAAACATTTTTTCTTAATGTAGTAGAAGAGAAAAAAAGAAATGTATATCTCCTTTCCCCATAAAGTCCATTTCGCCACATAAATTTATCATTAATATAGATATTAACTATGATTCCCAATAAACAATTTAGAATTACTTAATTAACAGGGCTTCCCTGATGACTCAGATGGTAAAGAATCTGCCTGCAATGCAGGGTACTTGCGTTCAATCACCGAGTTGGGAAGATCCTCTGGAGAAGGGAATGGCTACCTACTCCAGCATCCTTGCCTGGAGAATTCTATGGACAGAGAACCTGGGAGGCTACAGTCCATGGGATCACAAAAAGTTAGATATGACTGCACATGTGCACGTGCACGCACATACACACACACACTCTGAAATGCATGATGATTGAAAGAAAAACAAACTTAAAAGGCATGGTCATATCTCTGACATCTGCTGGATACACCTTCTTGCTTTTTCTTTGCTTTCTGAAATTTCCAAAAGGAAATTTGTAGAAAATAATTGCATAATTACAATTTAACACTTTAAAAGAGATATTACTCCACCAGTGCAAAAATGACCAAATGTCGCAAGTCATGTTGATCGCAACACCCGACTGTAGTTCCCTATCATTTTCCAGGCTACCCAGTCAGGTCTCTCTGGCTGGGCCAGTGATTTCAACGAAGGATGCTGGCTGGTCACACCACACCATGCATACCACCCTGATCACAGCAAACTGTCCTCGTTTATTATCATGGTAAGGCATACAACATATATTTGGATATTTCTGGTGGACAGATTCCAAGATAGAAGAATCTATTCTATTAGCCTATAAACTTATATTACATAAAAATGACTCTGCTTGAAATGCAAGTTTTTTATTTCCTCTACTTGTTTCCAATATGCCAATTTTTCTTCCCTTCACTTACCCTCCCCAGGACCCCGCTGCAGTTTTACAAGTCTTTTCTATCTTTCCTATACCAAGATTCTGCCAGACATGTCAAAAACATTATTTATTCATTCACTTCACAAATATTTTTCAGTCCTGACCATATACAATACATCTTCAATCTTCACCAAAAGATATAAAGTGGGCATTGTTTACTTCATTTTACAGATGAGAAAATTAAAAGTACAGAAATTTAAATAAGTTGTTCAAGGTCACATAGATACCGTAAGTATAACATAGATTAAATTCACTGCAGAGTCCAAAGTTCATGCTTTCTATTGTACTACACTACTTCCTAAGACCACACTGCTAACGGTTCTATAATATTAGCGATAATAGTAACATGTCTTTGTTCAAATAAGCTCCTTCAAAAATGTTTTCTATACCACACCTAGAGATTTATTCTTCCTCATTGTTCTACCTTTAACAAATTAAAAAGTCTGACAAGTGAAAGAAACTAGTCAATCATTTTTACTTAAACATGAGTGACTTTTCAGACTTTCTTGTGAAAGCAACTCGGTAATGTAAATAGAAAATGAGAGCTTAGGGTGCATGAATATAAGTAAACGAAAGTAATGCAACTCAGCACAAGAAGAATTTTTGGGCAGCATGAAAAATCAGTTAATCCTTTTTCCAACTGATCTGAGATTTGGTGGTTGTTGTTATTTACTGGTCAAGTTGTGTCCAACTCTTTTGTGTGACCCCATAGACTGTAGCCCACCATGCTCTTCTGTCCATAGGATTTCCCAAGCAAGAATACTGGGGTGGGTTGCATTTCCTTCTCCAGGGGATATTCCTGACCCAGGGATCGAAACCACATCTCCTGCATTGGCAGGTGGATTCTTTACACTGAGCCACCAGGGAAGTCCAACCTGAGATTTATCCTTTCTTTTATTCTCTTATTGTCCAACAGATTAGATGGATAGGTAATAAGAGTAAGCATCTTTTAATTTTATGGTTGCAGTCACCATCTGCAGTGATGTTGGAGCCCAAAAAAATAAAGTCAGCCACTGTCTCCACTGTTTCCCCATCTACATGCCATGAAGTGATGGAACCAGATGCCATGATCTTAGTTTTCTGAATGTTGAGCTTTAAGCCAATTTTTTTGCTCTCCTCTTTCACTTTCATCAAGAGGCTTTTTAGTTCCTCTTCACTTTCTGCCATAAGGGTGGTGTCATCTGCATATCTGAGGTTATTGATATTTCTCCCGGCAATCTTGATTCCAGCTTGTGCTTCTTCCAGCCCAGTGTTTCTCATGATGTGCTCTGCATATAAGTTAACAGCCATGAAATTAAAAGACGCTTACTCCTTGGAAGGAAAGTTATGACCAACCTAGATACCATTCAAAAGCAGAGACATTACTTTGCCAACAAAGGTCCGTCTAGTCAAGGCTATGGTTTTTCCAGTGGTCATGTATGGATGTGAGAGTTGGACTTTGAAGAAAGTTGAATGCCAAAGAATTGATGCTTTTGAACTGTGGTGTTGGAGAAGACTCCTGAGAGTCCCTTGGACTGCGAAGAGATCCAACCAGTCCATTCTAAAGGAGATCAGCCCTGGGATTTCTTTGGAAGGAATGATGCTAAAGCTGAAATTCCAGTACTTTGGCCACCTCATGCAAAGAGTTGACTCATTGGAAAAGACTCTGATGCTGGGAGGTACTGGGGGCAGGAGGAAAAGGGGATGACAGAGGATGAGATGGCTGGATGGCATCACTGACTCGATGGACGTAAGTTTGAGTGAACTCCAGGAGTTGGTGATGGACAGGGAGGCCTGTTGTGCTGCGATTCATGGGGGCAAAGAGTCAGACACGACTGAGCAACTGAAATGAACTGAAGAAGTAATATGAGTTTGGAATTGATTGGTTCAAATCTTACTCCACCTCTTGTTGACAGTGTATTCTTGGACAACATATTCAGCATCTAAGTTTTATTTTTCTCTCTATAAAAGGGAAAAGATACTACCCATGACAAGATGGTCATAAATATTAAATTAGAAAGTATAGCTTTAATGATTGTTCTTCTATAAGTGGCATTCAATAAATGGCAATAGCTATTAGAAGATGGAGAAATATAGATGAGATAACAGTAATGTCAGGTGGATTCAAAACTGGTCATAGGACATCATATAAAAGGCACTAAAATTTAATGTTCACTAAATATTCTTGTATTCCCCCACATTTTTAACTGCCTTATGGTTAGATTGGGGTCATAAATCTAGTTCCAGTGAGTGAACTATGAATAGAAGGACATGGAGTAAGCATGAAGCAGGAGTGAAAAATATAATGTGGTGGAGAAAGTCACTGAGATGTCAGGGGTTAATTTGCTACTGCAGCACAACTTAGTCTAATCTGAGTAATGAATGAATGGCAGTACAAATTACTGCCATCCTAGAGGCTGCAGTAGTGTATGTCAAGAGTCCATCCACAACCATGCCCAAAATAACATTCTTATCAATGATGGATGATCATTTTCAGCTGATCATATTTAAGCATGACAAAAAGCTGGGAGGAGCAGCTAATAAGATAAATGATAAAATATCAGGCTCCAGAAAGATCACAGAAAACTGAAACTATGATCCAAATTGAAACTCACAAAACTTCATTTGAATAGATATCATCTTACTCATATCTCCAAACTGTCAACTTCCCAAATGCAAAACTGGAGAGGCAGGATGGGGCAGCAGTGTGAATGAACAATTCTGAAGGCTATTACCATGTTAGGAATTGCTTAGTAAAGGTACACATTGTGAGCATAAAAGTGAGTTTACTCTTACTAAATTTAGAGTGAAGGCTAACAGAGTTTTGCCAAGAGAATGCACTGCTCATAGCAAACACCCTCTGCCTACATAAGAGATGACTCTACACATGAATATAACCAGATGGTCAATACCAAAATCAGACTGATTATATTTTTCTCAGCCAAAGATGGAGAAGCTCTATACAGTCAGCAACAACAAGACTAGGAGTTGACTGTGGCTCAGATCATGAACTCCTTACTGTCAAAATCAAACTTAAAATGAGGAAAGTAGGAAAAACCACTAGGCCATTCAGGCATGACCTAAATCAAATCCCTTACAATTATACAGTGGAAGTAACAAATAGATTCAAAGGATTAGATCTGATAGAGTACCTGAAGAACTATGGATGGAGGTTCACAACATTGTACAAGAGGCCATGATCAAAACCATCTCCAAGAAAAAGAAATGCAAAAAGGCAAGATGGTTGTCTGAGGAGGCCTTACAAATAGCTGAGAATAGGAGAGAAGCAAAAGGCAAAGGAGAAAAGGAAAGATAAACCCATCTGAATACTGAGTTCCAAAGAATAGGAAGGAGAGATAAGATAGCCTTCCTAAATGAACAATGCAAAGAAGTAGAGGAAAACAATAGAATGGGAAAGACTAGATGTCTTCAAGAAAATTAGAGACACCAAGGGAACATTTCATGCAAAGACAGGCACAATAAAGGACAGAAATGGTATGGACCTAACAAAAGCAGAAGATATTAAGAAGAGGTGGCAAGAATACATAGAAGAACTAAACAAAAAAAAGATCTTAACGGCCCAGATAACCACTATGATCTGATTACCCACCTAGAGACAGACATCCTGGAATTCGAAGTCAAGTAGACCTCAGGAAGCAACACTACAAACAAAGCTAGTGGACATAATGGAATTCCAGCTGAGCCATTTCAAATCCTAAAAGATGATGCTGGTAAAGTGTTACACTCAATACACCATCAAATTTGGAACACTCAACAGTGGCCACAGGGCTGGAAAAAGTAAGTTTTCATTTCAATCCCAAAGAAAGTCAATGCCAAAGAATGTTCAAACTACCACACAATTACACTCATTCACATGTTAGCAAAGTAATGCTCAAAATTCTCCAAGCAAGGCTTCAATTGTTTGTGAACCAAGAACTTCCAGATGTTCAAGCTGGATTTAGAAAAGGCAGAGGAACCAGAGATCAAATTTCCAACATCCATTGGGTCAAAGAAAAAGCAAGAGAATTCCAGAAAAATATCTACTTCTGTTTCATTGACTACACTAAAGCCTTTGACTGTGTGGATCACAACAAATTGTGGAAAATTCTTAAACAGATGGG
>NW_011494863.1:6561294-6561794 GCF_000754665.1 Bison bison bison
ATGGCTGCAGTCACCATCTGCAGTGATTTTGGAGACCCAAAAGATAAACTCTGACACTTGTTTCCACTGTTTCCCCATCTATTTCCATGAAGTGACAGGACCAGATGCCATGATCTTAGTTTTCTGAATGTTGAGCTTTAAGCCAATTTTTTTGCTCTCCTCTTTCACTTTCATCAAGAGGCTTTTTAGTTCCTCTTCACTTTCTGCCATAAGGGTGGTGTCATCTGCATATCTGAGGTTATTGATATTTCTCCCAGCAATCTTGATTCCAGCTTGTGCTTCTTCCAGCCCAGTGTTTCTCATGATGTACTCTGCATAGAAGTTAAATAAGCAGTGTGACAATATACACCCTTGACGTACTCCTTTTCCTATTTGGAACCAGTCTGTTGTTTCATGTCCAGTTCTAACTGTTGCTTCCTGACCTGCATATAGGTTTCTCAAGAGGCAGGTCAGGTGGTCTGGTATTCCCGTCTCTTTCAGAATTTTCCACAGTTTATTGT
>NW_011494863.1:6561894-6575875 GCF_000754665.1 Bison bison bison
GAATTCCAGAAAAATATCTACTTCTGTTTCATTGACTACACTAAAGCCTTTGACTGTGTGGATCACAACAAATTGTGGAAAATTCTTTAACAGATGGGAATACCATATCACCTTACCTGCCTCCTGAGAAATCTGTATGCAGGTCAAGAAGAAACAGCTAGAAATGGACATGGAACAATGGACTGGCTCCAAATTGGGAAAGGAGTACATCAAGGCTGTATATTGTCACCTTGCTTATTTAACTTATATGCAGAATACATCATGCAAAATGCCGGGCTGTATGAAATAGAAGCTGGAATCAAGATTGCCCAGAAAAACATCAATAATCTCAGATATGCAGATGACACCACCCTTATGGCAGAAAGTGAAGAGGAATTAAAGAGCCTCTTGATGAAAGTGAAAGAAGAGAGTGAAAAAGTTGGCTTAAAACTTAGCATTCAAAAAAGGAACATCACAGCATCCAGTCCTGTCACTTCATGGCAAATAGATGGTGAAACAATGGAGACAGTGACAGAATTTATTTTCTTGGGCTCCAAAATCACTGCAAATGGTGACTGCAGCCATGAAATTAAAAGATGCTTGCTCCTTGCAAGAAAAGCTATGACCAACCTAGACAACATATTAAAAAGCAGAGACATTACTTTGCCAACAAATGTCCATAGAGTCAAAGCTATGGCTTTTCCAGTGGTCATGTATGGATGTGAGAGTTGGACCATAAAGAAGGCTGAGCACCAAAGAATTAATACTTTTGAACTGTGTCTTAGAGAAGACTCTTGACAGTCCCTTGGACTGCAAGGAGATCAAACTAGTCAATCCTAAAGGAAATCAATACTGAATATTCATTGGAAGGACTGATGCTGAAGCTGAAGTTCCAATACTTTGGCTACCTGATGTGAAGAGTTGAGTCATTAGAAAACACTTTTATGTTGGGAAAGAAAGATAGAAGACAGGAGGAGAAGGGAATGACAGAGGATGAGCTGGTTGGTGACATCATCAACTCAGCGGACATGAGTTTGAGCAAGCTCCAGGAGTTGGTGAAGGATAGGGAAGCCTGGAGTGCTGCAGTCTGTGGGGTGGCGAGGAGTCAGACACAACTGAGCAACTGAACAACAACAACAATAAATAAACCATTCACTTATTCACATATCCTAAATTTATTTACGTATCCTAAATAAACCATTAAATGTCCCATTATTTTATGCTGGCCGAACATGGTGAGCACAGGATGCCACCTTCTTTATCTGCGAACGATAGGTCTGAAAACAAATTCTATTTAAAAGTAATCCATTTCAAAGTGTGTGCTGGAATTTTCCATAGCCCATACAACTTCTACTCTCCATCCTGCTTTGTCTAAGAAAATGAATGTATTTGCATTCTGGCTTCTCACTAGCTTTGGTCATTCGGAGGCACTGACAGGAGATTAGAGTGCAGGAGAAGAGTGAAGCAAGAGTTTTTATTTTCTGGCTTCCTGCCTGCTTGATCATCATGAGTTGGAAGTGCCCCATTTCCTACCAGTGGTGGCACTTTCCATACAATACTCTATGAGTTCAAGGCACTGCTCTCTCCAATTATTTCTCAGTCCTAGATAAGAGTTGTGACTTTCCACTATGTTAGCTCCAGGGTACTGTACTATCCCTTGAGAGTTTCTCTAAAGCCTCTCCAGACCTTGGTAAACAGTGAACTCTCCTCAGCTACCAGTTGGACAATGCTGTCTGCTTCTAGCCGAGACTCTGACTGATACAAATTAAACACAACGCCATCATACATGGTGAACAAAATGATAGTTTGATTGGGGATTTTATGTTGAAAAATAAACCTGAACATAAGGAATATAACTTCATCTTATGTGCACTGAATTTAAAACTGCAACTTCATACCTTTTTTAGAATAAACAAAGAAAAAATAGCATTTTGGGGTTTTTTGGTGCAATTTAACCAACACAATTTTATGGCATTACTATAGAACAACCGTCATTTTTGTTTAAACTTTCTTCACAATCATAAATCTGAAAAAAAAAATTGTAATGTCTTTTGAAATTCTCAAAAATATATCTCCTAATCATTTTTTCATCAAATCATCCTCTTTGAAGCATGTATTATTCTCTATTTTTTTTTCACTTTAATGGACTAAAATCCTGACAAATTCTCCTTTTACAATAGTTTATCATGTGATTGGAATATTTCTCCACTTTCACTTTAATAAATTTCATAGAATTCTATGTTCTGCATAGTTCTCAGTTTCATTTTGCAACAACTTTGCATTGGATAAATGATTACATAAATTGTAGTTAATTACAGAGTATTATCACATTATGATCATTGTGGGGCTTCCTGGGTGGCTCTCATGGTAAAGAATCCACCTGCCGATGCAGGAGACACAAAAGACTCAGGTTCAATCCCTGGGTTGGGAAGATACCTTGGAAGAAGAAATGGCAACCCACTCCAGTATTCTTCCTGGGAAATTCCATGGACAGAGAGGCCTGGCAGGCTACGGTCCATGGGGCCAGAAAGAGAGCGCAACTGAGTACACACACACACTGCATTGTGTATGGGCTTCCCTGGTGGCTCAGACAGTAAAGAATCTGCCCAAAATGCAGGAGACCCTGATTCGATCCCCAAGTTGGGAAGATCCCATGGAGAAGGGAATGGCTACTCATTCCAGTATTATTGCCTGGAGAATTCCATGGACAGAGGCGCCTAGCAGGCTACAATATCTGGGGTCACAAAGAGTCAGACACAACGGAACAACTAACACTTCCAACACATGACCATTGTGCTCCCCTAATCAACTTTGCAACTGCAGTGACTGACATGAGTCCTGGATAAATGAGAATCACTGTTTATTGTGACCCATTCTGGGCAGGAAACTTTGAGAGGGACAAAACAAACAGAATGCAATCAGCAGCCTACAGACAGCTGGATGAAGGTGCTGCCAGTGTTAAGGCTCTTCATATTTGCAATGATGACCCTGTAAAGACCCAAAGATAAACCAAGTAGAGTTTGGCTAAGAGAACCCTCAGAAGCATTCTATTCCACATGGTATCTACTATGTACAGGAGTCAAGCAATGACTTAGTCCTCCACTCTTAACTCAGAGAAAAAATAATACCAAAATTTTATACACACTAGTATTAAACAACAGCTTCTCAAATTCCAGCCTTCTCTGACTACCACAACAAAATACATTACAAAAGGCTAACAGGCAGAATTTTACATTTTCTAGGAGCCTTACTGTGACTGTGTATAGCAGTCCCTTCTTATCTGCAGGGGAGATGTTCCAAGAGCCCCAGTGGATGCCTGAAATCATGGATAGTACTGAACATTATAACATGCGCCATGTTTTCTCTTATATTAAGGGGCAGATAGCATGTACAGTGTGGATGTGCCAGACAAAGGGATGCTTCACATCCCTGCCAGGACAGAGCAGGCAGACACTAGATTTTATCACACTACTCAGAATGGGCTTGCTTTGTGGCTCAGCTGAAAAAGAATCTGCCTGCAATACGGGAGACCTGGGTTTGATCCCTGGGTTGGGAAGATCCCTTGGAGAAGGGAAAGGCTACCCACTCCAGTATTCTGGCCTGCAGACTTCCATGAACTGTATAGTCCATGGGGTCACAAAGAATTGGACACAACTGAGCAACTTTCACTTTCAGAATGGAACACACTTTAAAATGTATGAATTGCTTATTTCTGGTAAGTTTCAGACCATGGTTGATCATGAGTAACTGAAGTCACAGAAAGCAAAACCACGGATATGGGGGGTGGTCTACTGTCATTCAAAGAGACAAAAGGCAAATACTCCTGGGCCCTCAACAGTCTCCTCTGTTCATGGAACTCTCCAGGCAAGAATACTGGAGTGGTAGCTAGTCCCTTCTCCAGGGGATATTCCCGACCCAGGGATCGGACCTGAGTCTCCCACACTGCAGGCAGATTCTTTACCATCTGAGCCAACAGGGAAGCCCCAACAGCCTACACCAAACATCAAAAATAGTAAATCTACTAGATTTTATGTCATAGGGAGAACCATACTTTCTGTAATTTTTCTAATATGTATGCTGATTCAGAGGGCCCTTAATCACCCCAAGCAAAGATGCTTCCAGATAAAGCTGAGAAAAGACAGAAGTAAAGCAAAAATAGAGGAGCCAATATGCTAATATATGGCCATTTGAGGCTCTTGCATTGAGGAAATAATGTTAGAATAAACAGAAGCAGGAAAACTATTCACTTTTACTTTGTGCCCATCCTGTTATAATATGAGAAACTTGGCATTAACCCTCTGCTACTATATAGTCTCAGGCCTTAGCAAGCTTAATATTTAAATATTTTTCAATACCAGGAAACGGAAATATTTTTTTCTTACAAAATGATAAAACAGTCTGTCTTCAGACATCTGCAGTTCATCCTATAGAAGGGTGAAGTGAAGTGAAGTGAAGTGAAATCGCTCAGTCATGTCTGACTCTTTGCGACCCCATGGACTGTAGCCCACCAGGCTCCTTGGTCCATGGGATTTTCCAGGCATGAATACTGGAGTGGGTTGCCATTTCCTGCTCCAGGGGATCTTCCTGACCCAGGGATCAAACCCAGGCCTCCTCATTGTAGGCAGACGCTTTACCATCTGAGCCACCAGGGAAGTGTAACTCTGTCCCTCCTCATAGAGGTAGTCAGTAACCCGTCCTCATTATTCAGTATTCTTTCACAGACTATACAGTATGTCAGGTCTTTAGAAGTCTTCTCAATCAGAATCAAGGTCTCTCACCTCTTTGTCCCCATGAGACTTCTCATAGCTTTCCAGAGTCCTGGTCTCAGTCTATTTCATATTGAAATAAACAGTGTAGTTACCTGTCTTCTTTCTGATCTTATATGGCAAGCAATGTATCAGAATCACCAGAGAAGCTATTTAAAGTCAAAGATACCCAGTCTGCAGCCATCAGAGAGTCTGATTCAGAAAGTCCAGACTGGAAACAATTTTTTGTTTTCTCATTGGAGAGTAATCAACTAATACATCTGAGCCCCTAAAAATCAGACATGATATACTGAGGAAAGTAAGTCCAAAAGAGAAAAACAAGTATCGTGTAATATTGCTTACATGTGGAATCGAGAAAAATGATGCAGATGAATGATGAGAAAAATGATACAGTTTCAATGCAAAGCAAACATAGAGACACAGATAAAGAGAACACGCACAAGGATACCGAGGGTGAAGGAGGGGTGTGGTGAATTGGGAGATCGGAATTGACATATATATATATATATATATAAACTTTGTATAATACAGATAACTAAAGAAAACCTATGAGTAAGCACAGGGTACTCTACTGGGTGCTCTGTGACCTAAATGGGAAGGATATCCTGAAGAGAGGGGATATATGTATACAAATATCTGACTCACTTTGCTGTACAGTAGAAACTGACATCATTGTAAAGCAATTATATTCTAATAAAAATTAATTTAAAAAATCAATCATGACAAAAATAAAGTATTCAAATAAAATTAGTAAGAGACGAGAACCAGGCAATGAATTCCATTTTGTGATACTATCCTGACAAATCCAGATCCAAACCTAGTCATAAAGGACCCTGAGGATGAGCAAAAGTAAAATTTGATGCCTACAAGCATGATCTCAGGAGTTGAGCTGCCTGGGTTTGATCTCTGACTCTGCAACTTACTACTTGTTTGACTTCGGGCAAGCTACTTGACTTTTTCACATACCAGTTTCTTCCTTGGTAAGGTAATCATTGTAATCATAACTACCTCATAAGTTTTATGGGAGAACTCTGAGTTATCCGAAATGCTCAGAGCAGTGCCAAACAGTGAGTGAGTGAGTGACTGCAACGTTGAAAGTGAAAGTGAAGTCGCTCAGTTGCCCCATGGACTGTAGCCTACCAGGCTCCTCCATCCATGAGATTTTCCAGGCAAGAATACTAGAGTGGGTTGCCATTTCTTTCTCCAGGAGATCTTCCTGACCCAGGGATTGAACCTGGGTTTCCCACATTGTAGGCAGACGCTTTACCATCTGAACCATGTTAGTTAATAATAAATACTGACTGAGAAAGTTTATTAGTGGCTGAATTTACTTTTATTTATAGCCTTCAAAACTCCACGGGTGACTCGGATGCTAAATCAGAGACAGAACAGCGGGTTTCAAACTTTTCCAAAATAAAATGGAGCTTTCCCTACAGCATTATGAGAGCATTTATAAATATGATTTCTGACAATCTGACCATCATGAATTCAGCTTTAGCGACATCTATAATTATCCTTTGGAAATTTGCCCTGAGCTGAGACTTGTCAGAATCTGTATAAGCAGATTCTGCCTCAAAGATTTTTCTTCCTGCTGCTGTTCCAAGTAACTTAGTCATTAAAAGCACTGGAGAGAAAAAAAAAAAACAAAAAACTCCTTAGAAGTTGAATAGTTGGCCATGATTAATAAAATGAATAAGAAACAAAGATAAGAAATATCTAAATAGATTCTCTCCATAGGAAATGCATCTTACTTTAGGAAAAAAATATAATAAAAATATGTATGCCTGCTTGGCAAGATTGATATCTTGAGAGAAATGATGATAATTAATATTGGCTTTCATTATCATTAATATAAAAACATAATGAAAAATGGTGGCTTGGTGACACAAATAAATAATTATGCATACAGTTTACTATATGGCAATAGTAAGCAAACTAACATTAATGTAAATCATACACTAATAATTAAAGTCACATTAGAATATGTACTATGTTAATATATACATGTATATATATGTATACATACAGATGTATGTAGATCTATCTCTCTATCTATGTGAAAAGCATGGATAATGCAATTGACAAATTGTTTCTCCACTAAAGAATAATGTAAAATTTCCATCTCATTTTAATATTAACTGGTGGTTTAACTGCACTGAGTTGAAAATCTAAAACCACATTGACATCACTGGATAGAACATTTTGGTAAAATATAAAGAGCTTTCTCCAGGAAATAACACTTTTTCTGGTTAAGCAAGCCATGAAAATAATGAAGTCCAATACAGAGTATTTCAGGACAGATTTCTAAAATGCACCCACTCAGCACTAGATCAGCTGTCTCATTAGTCTTGACCTTTTTGGAGCCACTGGCAAGTCTGAAGGGTTTCTGATGGCCAACAGAACCTCACAGGAGTAGTATTCACAGACATTGTAGAGCCCAAGCCCCTTTGCACAACGGGATATACTGCACAGTTCTCTTCTGACTCAATCCACTATCCCGGTCCATAATTGACAGTAATATTGAGGACCATTGTGGGGCAAAGGATATTTGTCCTTGGGGACAGAACATGGTGCTGCTCACCAGCACTGACTCCATCTGTATCATAGAATTCCCACGGCTCTGGCTTCTGTTATGCTCAGACTTTTCTGGGCCTTTCACAAGTCCAGTCACCAAGCAACAACACTACAGGATTCCATAGTGACTATCTAATAAATAGGGATACAGCAAATACTCCCAGCTCTAAACATGTGCTGAGAGAATAAAAGAAGTCTAGATCAAAGGTATATTGCATGATCTTTTTCACAAATGACAAAACAATTTTACATCCCATTAGCTAACATGCATTAAGTACCAGCCATGCATTTTGTGTGTGTGTTAGTTGCTCAATCATATCTTTGCAACCCCACGGACTGTAGCCCGCCAGGCTTTTCTGTCCACGGCATTCTTCAGGAAAGAATACTGGAGTGGGTAGGCATTCCCTTCTCCAGGGGATCTTCCCAACCCAGGGATTAAACCTGCATCTTGCATACCGAAGGCAGATTCTTTACCATCTGAGCCACCAGGGAGCCATACATTAGGGCCAAGCAAACTACTTTACACACCTTTTCTCATTTAGTCTTCAGAATGAGAATGGAGGCTTTGAGAAGTTATTCCCACTGCTGGTATGTCTATCTGATGACAGAGCCCTCAGTCTTAAGGGGAATTCCCAATTATTCATGGCCTGAGTTGTGAATTCCTTATCCTGAGCCATTCTCACAGTCAACAATCCTAGCTATAAGGACATTTTTTTTTACTACAGACAAAACACTATACATTGTTACTTGTGATCTCCATGATTGGCCTACATCCCTGACTATATTTTAAGTTCTTCCTGGAATTCTAATGTGCTAGTTTGCTTTAAAAGGTTATCTTTCTAGTCTTGTGACCTCCTACTTCACCCCAGCCCTCCTCAGTTCTGCTACTAATTTCTAAAGTAAAGATCTCAGGCTGAGAGCTTACAAATGGGGTTAAATCAGCAGACATATTTTAATTGGCCTAACGTTTATGTTTTTGATCTTGAAGTAGTTGCAAATTTTAAAACTTGGAAGAATTTCACTCTTCTTTTGGAAAAATAAGGTAGTGTAGCAACAAATGGCCAGGACCCCAAAGCAGCCACTCCCTTCAGATGGACACAAACTCTCTAATTTGCTATAACTCTTCTATGCCTGGTCCCTATTGGCTTTAGAGTTGTTTTTGTTCATTTGTTTGCTGGATTCTTTTTGCCCATGCCACACAGCATGTGTGATCTTAGTTCCCCAAACAGGAATTGAACCCTCAGCCCCTGCATAAGAAGTACAGAGTCTTAACCACTGGACCACCACAGAAGTCCTTACTTTTGAGTTTTAGGCTTTAGAATTAACAGAACAATTTGTTTTCTTGTTTTAAAATACTATCTGGACATAGTCAGTGAAGTTTTACAATCTATTAATCAATATATTGATAGTAGATTATAAAGATTCACTGACTATGTCCAGATAGTATTTTAAAACAAGAAAACAATATATTGGGCTTCCCTGGTGGCTGAGACTGTAAAGAATCTGCATGCAATGTTAGGAGACTTGTATTCAATCCCTGGCTTGGGAAGATCGCCTGGAGTAGGAAATGGCAACCCACTCCAGTATTCTTGCCTGGAGAATCCTCATGGACAGAGGAGCCTGACGGGCTACAGTCCATAGGGTTGCAAAGAGTCAGACCCGACTGAGTAACTAAGCACAACAACAAATCAATGCATCATAATCTTGTGCAGCAATAGTGAATCCTCAGCTATGTCTTTGCAAGCAGTGTCATCACCTGAGGTATGACAAAAGAAAAACAGAAGGGTCCTTTACTAAGAATAAAACTCATGTTTTCACAGTCAGGTCTTCTTAGAGGCATGTTTCACAAAGGACTCAAGTTTTAGGAACAACAAAACCTCGTATAAAAGAATTCTACTACTGTTCCCTTATCCAGAGTTATGCAGTCATAAGTCTTTTATGGACAGCAGATGTGATGATCCAGATGGAGAATTACATTAAGCCTGGCGACTCTATCCAGACATCCTATTATTAGGCCCAAAGGCAGCGATCTGAACTGAGAGATGGAAGCAACAACCAGCCAGAAGATTCCTTGTGATGGGTAGGAATCTTGACAGCTAACCTCATCTGACAAGTAGTCAATTCCTTGAGCTTCACTGTTGTGTTTCTTCCTTTGGGGACGGCAACCTCTGGCTCGATCAAAGGAGCTAATTAATGATAAACTCTGTTACAGGGAATTAGAACTGACAGCTCACTTCTGTACTCGGTTCTGACAACTTTGGTAGTGAGAATATTCACTATGTCCCCTCAGTAATCTGCAAGTACATCAATGGAGGCAACCCACACAGTTACCCCTCATATTTCATGTATAGGGACCCAGCCTACAGATATAATCACATATATTCTGTGTCATTTATTGAAGAACTATTTACAAATGAAAAAAAAAAAAAGAAATCTTCCAAATGTCTATTAGTTATCAATGAGGTAAAGATTAAATAAATTCAAGTGCAACCAAACTATTACTAAATGTAAATTACATGAATTGGGCATTTGTGTCAGTTTTCTTGTGAAATACCAGGGGTTGGCACATTTTTTCTATCAAGGGCCAGACAATAAACATTTTAAGCTTATGTGCCATAGGGTCGTATTGTAATGAATCAACTTTCCTTTCATAATATATCCACAGCCATTGACAATGTATAAATGGAAGAGCACAACTATGGTCCAATACAACTTTATAAACTAAAACACAAGGCAGGCTAGATTTGATTCAGGGTCCGTAGCTGGTCAAACCCCCACTAATAAGAATCCTAAAAGTGCATCTAATCTACATAGCATGCATGCACGCTCAGTGCCTCGGTCATGTACGACTGTTTACAATCCCATGGACTGTAGACTGCCAGGCTCCTCTGTCCATGGGATTCTCCAGGCAAGAATGCTGGAATGGCTTGCCATGACCTCCCCCAGGATATCATCCCAGCCCAGGGATTGAACCTGCGTCTCCTGCATCTCCTGCATTGCAGGTGGACTCTTTACCCCTGAGCCACCGGGGAAGCCCCAATCTCCATAACACCCATCCACAAATATTGTCATGCCCTTCTGCTAAACAGTGTAGCTAACGCTTACTAAATACTGATGCTACTAAGCCTGTCACAGGCACTAATTAGAGTCATTTTTTTTAACATAACGGTGAGGTGAGTGTTGTCGTTATCCTCATTTGCCAACTGAGGAAGTAAGACATAAAGGGTCACATAACTGTCCCTGCTTAGAGAACTAGGAGGTGATAGAGCAAACATACATCATCTCATTAAATCTGCAGCCCGTCTGTGATAAGCTGGGCTGTAGGAAGATGCAGCCTCAAACGATTAAGCATGATGCAAATGGAAGTCAAGTTATGAATAATTGCTCTTTCTCTGTAGAGGAGAAGATGGAAACAAAAGCGGAGTTGCAAGATCTGCACAGCAAGTGGGTTTAGAGTCACTAATAAACTCCCTCCTCTCGATCCTGCTGCAGTTCATTATCACACTGTCTTCCAATTAAGTCACTGCCACCGTCAACTCAAAACAGGGACTTGGAAAATTGTTTCTTTAGGGCCTGTCTTTTGTCTTCAGTGAAACAGCCCCAAATCCTCACTCCTCCTATGGCTTCCTGGTTGTCACCCTCACCTGATCCTAACCTCAGAGGTAAATTGATGGTTCTGATGGGGCAGCAATGAGAATTACACAGCAGGGAACAGTGATCATGAATCTATTAATCAAGGCTGCCAATGCAGATTTACACGTCTTAGTAATAAATTATAAAACACACCTAAGAATTAGCAGCTTAATAAAGTTGAGTTTGATGAGAAGCCAAATTGACAAGCTCCTCCCCCCACATTAAGGCTAATTTTTCACCAACTGTATGAAGGAAGCTATAAAAAGCTCTCTCAAAGGTAACTTCCCATTAGTTGTATCCTCAGAATAACTTCAGAGTGCTTCTTTCTACTGTTGCATGCTATTTTCCTGCAAACCTCCCACTCACTGTAAACTGGAACTGCCTTCACCTTCTGGAAATTAGTTGGCAGCCAGTACTGGATATGTTTCACACCAAAAGACAATAAATTCAGGAATTCTCAGAGAAGCAATCAAGAGAATTTTAGAATGGACTCCTCTGGCACACTTCCCTCACTCCTCTGGGTTTTCTGCACATAAAATTCTCAGTTGTTATAATTATTATATTACTATAAATTATTGACAATGATAAAATGTCATATTTCCTCAGTTCTAACACACACATTTTTTCACATTCCACTTTTCATGTTTCACACTGCACCAATTAAGGTGTGTGTGTGTGTGTGCGCGCGCGCACGCACTCGCTCAGTCATGTCCAACTCTTTGGAACCCCATGTACTATAGCCCATCAGGCTCATCTGTCCATGAGATTTCCTTAGGCAAGAATCCTGAAATGAATTGCCATTTCCTCCTCCAGGGGATCTTCTCAGGGATTGAACCCATGTCTCCTGCATCAGCAGGTGGATTTTTTACCACTGAGCCACCTGGCAAGCCCTACTAATCCGGGCTCATCTTGCCTATTGGTCTTTGGTATAATAGTATGGGGTTGGCCAGAAAGTCCATTCAGCTTTTTCCATACCAACATACAGAAAAATCCAAATAAACTTTAGCCAACTCAGTATCATAACTATCTAATACTATGCAATGCTGCTTCCTTTTTTCCCCCTGAAAATCAGCAGTACATATTAAAGCTGTGGCATCCTGAACTTGAGGAAATGTGATACAAACTTGAGAATATGATAGCTAAGGACTCCTTCACTGCAAGTAAAAGAATCCAACTCTGGCTAACTTCATAGAAAAAAATCAGTATGAGAATGAATTCCTATTGAATTACTGGCTAAGATACAGAACTCAGATCCAAAATGGAGCAATAAACTATTTACTGCGTAGACAGCTACTTCTCTGTCTCATGAAGGAGCTGTCGTGGAATCAAGTGATGAACTTGTGGGAATTATTTCTTCTCTCTCTGTCTCTCTGCAGGGGATTCAGGAAGAAAGAGTCCACATGGCTGACCAAGGTCCCGTGGCTACACTGATATGGGGTTAGATGCTCTTAACAGCCCAGTAGGATAATAATGATAAGTATTATCATCCTCATTTTCTGTAAGAGGAAACGTAGGTCCAGATAGGCTATATGACTTAGTTTATTACCTGGTACGTGGCACAGCAGGACTGGAAGCCAAGCGCTGACTCACAGTATAACAAGTTTAGATTATACTAACTAAATTGAAGACCAACACAACTAGGGTTAAAAGTGAAAGAAAAAGGAAACTTTCCCCATTGTAATCCTTGCTAAAGCCTTGGGGGAAAAAATCATCCACAAATTTTATCAGCCTAAGAAATAGCCTTATCCCTATGTGCCTGTTTTATGGTCACAAACTTGTTTGGGATACAGAACCAAATTCCACTTGCTGTGTCATTTTTGATGGGAAATTTCACTCCTCTGGGCTCCCCTTCCTCGGTTGTGAAGTGTGTGAATATTTTCCTTGACTACCTCCCAGATTTATAGAGGAGGCGAGATGTAAGAATAGAGGTGTAAGTTCCTCAAAAAGCACTAAAGCTCTTTAGCTGTAATCCTGAATCACCATGTGCTGGTCTGCTAAGTACAGAATTACAATTTTGTGGGGCATAGTTTAGATTTTCATTAATCTATTTTTTTTCCCAAAGCACGTTTTTTAAAGAATTTGACCTACTTTTTTTTTTTTTAAAGAACCTAGAATAACACATATGAGTTCATTAGTACAAAATGAAACATTTTCATTCACAGCAACCAACTGTCTATGCGAAATGGTAAAATTCAAACTTCTGTTACTCTGCGTACCTCTTTGTACACTGTAAGTTCTACCGTAAGTGTGACATGGACTTGGTACACAGCGAATGTCAAGGATTTGAGGGAATTAACTGAGAGTTGATTTCAGGTGAAGTTATTGCCTGGGATCCTTTAAAGACTGCCATCCTTTTTCCTTTATTGATGCAACTTGGCTTACAGGCTTTTAGTTCACCAACCACAGACTGAAGTCCGTAAAAGCATGGAATCCTGACCGCTGGACCACTAGGGAATCTCCCCATCCTTTTCAAAGAAAAGGATGCTTTACAACTACTAAACAAGAAAAGAACATGGGTTTTGTAGCCAGGCTGATGTGGGTTCAAGTCCTAACACAGGCTCATGCTGGCCATTTAATCTAGAATCAGTTACAAAAGTATTCAAGCCTTCTTTTCCCCACACATCAATTAGGAAGTAAAATACATATTTCACAGAATTATTACAACACCAGAGATAATATATGTAAAATATCTGGCACTTACTATATACCTAGGATCCCAAGTCAACAGTCATCACCATCATCCCACTATTGTTATTACATGGATGATATAATTTAATCTTTACAAATATTAAGAGATGGGCTTCCCAGATGGTCCTAGTGGTTAAAAACCCACCTGCCAATGCAGGAGACAAATGCAGGTTCGATTCCTAGGTTGGGAAGATCCCCTGGAGGAGGGCATGGCAACTCACTCCAGTATTTACTTAGTGCTTTCAATAGGTGTGGACTGGCAAACAACTTCAGTATTCTTGCCTTGAGAACCCCATGAACAGTATGAAAAGGCAAAATGATAGGATACTGGAAGAGGAACT
>NW_011494863.1:6575975-6580594 GCF_000754665.1 Bison bison bison
CCAATATGCTACTGGAGATCAGTGGAGAAATAACTCCAGAAAGAATGAAGGGATGGAGCCAAAGCAAAAACAATACCCAGTTGTGGATGTGATTGGTGATAGAAGCAAGGGCCTATGCTGTAAAGAGCAATATTTCATAGGGACCTGGAATGTTAGGTCCATGAATCAAGGCAAATTGGAAGTGGTCAAACAGGAGATGACAAGAGTGAACGTCGACATTCTAGGAGTCAGAAAACTAAGATGGACTGGAATGGGTGAATTTAACTCAGATGACCATTATATCTACTACTATGGGCAGGAATCCCTTAGAAGAAATGGAGTAGCCATCATGGTCAACACAAGATCCGAAATACAGTACTTGGATGCAATCTCAAAAACAACAGAATGATCTCTGTTCGTTTCCAAGGCAAACCATTCAATATCACAGTAATCCAAGTCTATGCCCCAACCAGTAACGCTGAAGTAGCTGAAGTTGAATGGTTCTATGAACACCTCCAAGACCTTTTAGAACTAACACCCAAAAAAGATGTCCTTTTCATTATAGGGGACTGGAATGCAAAAGTAGGAAGTCAAGAAACACCTGGAGTAACAGGCAAATTTGGCCTTGGAACGCGGAATGAAGCAGGGCAAAGACTAATAGAGTTTTGCCAAGAGAATGCACTGGTCATAGAAAACACCCTCTTCCAACAACACAAGAGAAGACTCTACACATGGACATCACCACATGGTCAACACCGAAATCAGATTGATTCTATTCTTTGCAGCCAAAGATGGAGAAGCTCTATACAGTCAGCAAAAACAAGACTGGGAACTGACTGTGGCTCAGATCATGAACTCCTTATTGCCAAGTTCATACTTAAATTGAAGACAGTAGGGAAAACCACTAGACCATTCAGGTAGGACCTAAAACAAATCCCTTATGATTATACAGTGGAAGTGAGAAATAGGTTTAAGGGCCTAGATCTGATAGAGAGAGTGCCTGATGAACTATGGACGGAGGTTCGTGACATTGTACAGGAGACAGGGATCAAGACCATCCCCACGAAAAAGAATGCAAAAAAGCAAAATGGCTGTCTGGGGAGGCCTTACAAATAGTGGTGAAAAGAAGAGAAGCAAAAGCAAAGGAGAAAAGGAAAGATATAAGCATCTGAATGCAGAGTTCCAAAGAATAGCAAGGAGAGATAAGAAAGCTTTCCTTAGAAATCAGTGCAAAGAAATAGAGGAAAACAACAGAATGAGGAAGACTAGAGACCTGTTCAAGAAAATTAGAGATACCAAGGGAACATTTCATGCAAAGATGGGCTCGATAAAGGACAGAAATGGTATGGACCTAACAGAAGCAGAAGATATTAAGAAGAGGTGGTAAGAATACACAGAAGAACTGTACAAAAAAGATCTTCATGACCCAGATAATGACAATGGTGTGATCACTCACATAGAGCCAGACATCCTGGAATGTGAAGTCAAGTGGGCCTTAGAAAGCATCACTACGAACAAAGCTAGTGGAGGTGATGAAATTCCAATTGAGCTATTTCAAATCCTGAAAGATGATGCTGTGAAAGTGCTGCACTCAATATGCCAGCAAATTTGGAAAACTCAGCAGTGGCCACAGGACTGGAAAAGGTCACTTTTCATTCCAATGCCAAAGAAAGGAATTGCCAAAGAATGCTCAAACTACCACACTATTGCACTCATCTCACACGCTAGTAAAGTAATGCTCAAAATTCTCCAAGCCATGCTTCAGTAATACGTGAACCGTGAACTTCCAGATGTTCAAGCTGGATTTAGAAAAGGCAGAGGAATCAGGGATCAAATTGCCAACATCTGCTGGATTGTCGAAAAAGCAAGAGAGTTCCAGAAAAACATCTATTTCTGCTTTATTGACTATTCCAAAGCCTTTGACTGTGTGGATCACAATAAACTGTGGGAAATTCTGAAAGAGATGGGAATACCAGACCACCTGACCTGCCTCTTGAGAAATTTGTATGCAGGTCAGGAAGCAACAGGTAGAACTGGACATGGAACAACAGACTGGTTCCAAATAGGAAAAGGAGTACGTCAAGGCTGTATATTGTCACCCTGCTTATTTAACTTATATGCAGAGTACATCATGAGAAACGCTGGGTTGGAAGAAACACAAGCTGGAATCAAGATTGCCAGGAGAAATATCAATAACCACAGATATGCAGATGACACCACCATTATGGCAGAAAGTGAAGAGGAACTAAAAAGCCTCTTGCTGAAAGTGAAAGAGGAAAGTGAAAAAGTTGGCTTAAAGTTCAACATCCAGAAAACTAAAATCATGGGATCTGGTCCCATCACTTCATGGGAAATAGATGGGGAAACAATGGAAATAGTGTCAGGCTTTATTTTTGGGGGCTCCAAAAATCACTGCAGATGGTGATTGTAGCCATGAAATTAAAAGACGCTTACTCCTTGGAAGAAAAGTTATGACCAACCTAGACAGCATATTCAAAAGCAGAGACATTACTTTGCCAACAAAGGTCCATCTAGTCAAGGCTATAGTTTTTCCAGTGGTCATGTATGGATGTGAGAGTTGGACTGTGAAGAAAGCTGAGTGCAGAAGAATTGATGCTTTTGAACTGAGGTGTTGGAGAAGACTCTTGAGAGTCCCTTGGACTGCAAGGAGATCCAGCCAGTCCATTCTAAAGGAGATCAATCCTGGGTATTTTTTGGAAAGAATGATGCTAAAGCTGAAACTCCAGTACTTTGGCCACCTCATGTGAATAGCTGACTCATTGGAAAAGACTCTGATGCTGGGAGGGATTGGGGGCAGGAGGAGAAGGGGACGACAGAGGATGAGATGGCTGGATGGCGTCACCGACTCGATGGACATGAGTTTGGGTGAACTCCAGGAGTTGGTGATGGACAGGAAGGCCTGGCATGCTGCAATTCATGGGGTTGCAAAGAGTCAGACACGACTGAGCGACTGAACTGAACTGAACTTCAATAGGTGGGGAAACTGAGTTTTAAATCACTGAGGATTTAAAGTGAGAATTTAAATCACTTGCTCAGTGTCAAACAATCCATCAATAGTACACTTTGTATTTGCATAAAGGTCCTCCGAGCCCACACCCTTAATACTGAACTGTGCTATCATTATTACAGCTACTATTATTCCATTTTTCATTATCTTTATATTGGATATAACAAAAGACAGTTCCAGGTAAAATTTGAAAAGCACACAATGCAACAGCTATCTTTGTGAATGGCACTCAGTGGTGTGGGAAAGCAGCAGGATACTGGATTAAGAGGAGCTAGGTTTTAGTTTATGTCTCCATCTTCCAAGTCACGCGACCTTAAATAAGTCTTCCACTGAGACTTTACTTCCTTATCTGTAAAATGAGCTTGATAATAACCACCCCAGGGCACTGCTTCAAAAATCAAACATTATCATGTATACGACAATATTTTGTACAGTATAAAATACAATATGAGCATGTTCGTGTCAGTTCTGTTAGTTTTACCACCATTACCAGAGGCCAAGTCATAGGTAGGTGCACAGAAACTACCTTAGTTTGCAATGGAGAGTAAGGGAAAATGTTTCTGGCTCTGGCTCCACCAAGGGAAAAACCTACCCCAATCTCACCTCAATGTTAATGGGAAAAAAAAAAAATCAAATGTAAAGTGTTGTACCTGCATGTAGAGGATATGCTTCTAAGACCTATAAGAATATTTTTAAAAATAACAACAATAAAGTACTTAATCTGTCTGCCCAAGATTAAAAAATACAGAAGTAACAATGTAGGTTGTAGGTGTGATGCATGCACGCATGTGTGTTCAATCATGTCTGACTCTGAGATCCTATGGATTGTGGTCCACCAGGATCCTCTGTCCATGGGATTTTCCAGGCAAGAATATTGGATTGGGTTTCATTTCCTTCTCCAGAAGATATTCCTGACCCAGGGATCAAATATGCATATCCAGTAGGTCCTGCATTGGCAGGCAGATTCTTTACCACTGTGCCACCTGGGAAGCCCCTAAATGCATTGAGTCTTGTGCAACTTTGTTATTAAAACATTACCTTAATAAAGAAACAGTGGTACATATATACAGTGGAATATTACTCAGCCATAGAAAGGAATGAACTTGAGTCCGTTGAACTGGGGTAGACAAACCTAGAACCTATTACACGGAGTGAAGTAAGTCAGAAAGAGAAAAAAATATATTGTGTAGTAATGAATATACATGGAATCTAGAAAAATGGTACCGGTGAACCTATTTGCAGGGAAGGAATAGAGACGCAGACATAGAGAATGGACTGTGGACAGTTGGGGAAGGAGACGGGGGATGAACTGAGAGTAGATTGAAATATATACACTACCATGTGTAAAACAGAGGTAGTGGGAAGTTGCTGTATAACACAGGGAGCTCAATCTGGTGCTCTGTGATGACCTAGAGGGATGGGATAGGGGTGGGGTGGGAAGGGGGTTCAAGAAGGAGGGGATATATGTATACTTACGGTTGATTCACATTGTTGTATGGCAGAAACCAACACAACATTACGGCAATTATCCTCCAGTTAAACAAAATACCCTAAGGTTGACTTTTTACAGTGTTCTCAGAGCTTCAATAGTGCCACTAATTTTCTCTTCCCA
>NW_011494863.1:6580694-6587152 GCF_000754665.1 Bison bison bison
AATAATTAGTAATTATTAGTAAAGACAGCTTTGACTGGCCCAAGTACCAACTCCTGAAACTGAATCTTCCTGTCAGTGAAAACATCACCACCTAGAAATCTAGAAAATTGGGGGATATTTATCAGACCATCATTAACCAGAATGACAGTCATTTGGCAGACCCTACAATTCACTGAAAAGCTCTGTGTGGGCACTTTGTCCTTTAGAATCTGTGTTCTGGAGTGATGGGCAAGTCTGATCTGTTTATCTTCCTGAGTAAACTGATCATAATTGCCCACATTGGGTGATAGAACCCACAAATGGTTAAGGTCATAGCTGATTCCTCAAGATGAGCCTCCTGACCTTAAAGTTATTCTAGGGGTCAATGTGAATATTTATATTCTTTCTAATGAAGTAAGTTGGAGTGTACATGCTATAGATTGGAGCTGTAACAGTGAAGAGCACAATAATCTTGTACTATCCATGACAAGATTCTCTGCAAGAAAGTGATGATAATTAATGGAATATCCTATGTATTCCTATTGGTGTGAGATGCACAGACCCACAGCATATAAAATAAGATATCATCATGTATATTAGATGAAACATCTAGTAAATCAATAAGTCTGCAATTTACGGAAACTAAAATAATGTTCTTCTGGAATTTAGAAAGACTATTCTCTGGGTCCCATCACATAGGACCATATGAATTCAGTAGAGTCAGCAAATGATAAGCTACCTAAGGGTAGGGCTAGGTTTCTGTTGCTCAACAGTCCATCCCAAGTGCTTAGTACAGCACAGGGCATATACTGCAGGAAAGCTATAAATACTGTTGGGTGGATGGAAGAATGGATGAATAAATGATGTCAGTAAATGTAACCTAGCTGGCCAGAATCAGAGGCCAACATTTGGAATGATCTTCTTGAGAAAGAAACTCTTCCCCAGTTGCTTTATTTAGCATGCTGCTGCTGCTGCTGCTGTTAAGTCACTTCAGTCGTGTCCGACTCCGTGCGACCCCATAGACGGCAGCCCACCAGGCTCCCCCGTCCCTGGGATTCTCCAGGCAAGAACACTGGAGTGGGTTGCCACTTCCTTCTCCAATGCATGAAAGTGAAAAGTGAAAGTAAAGTCGCTCAGTCATGTCCGACTCTTAGCAACCCCATGGACTGCAGCCTACCAGGCTCCTTCATCCATGGGATTTTCCAGTCAAGAGTACTGGAGTGGGTTGCCATGAGTTTTATCCAACTACATTACCAGGGCCCAGAAAATATTGTAAGCTCATAAGATTTTCACTTGATTTATGAAACTGAAAAAAGAAGTATCACAAGCACCCACTTTGATCTGAGTTTCTATTTCAGTCCTTCTCTCCAAATCCCAACTTCACGCAGCTACATCTACATAACAAGATCTCGTTTTTGCATCCAGTTCTTGCTATATGGATCCACTGTATTGACTTTTTTTTCAAGGCAATACAAATTTTTGAACAAACTTCAAAACTCCAAACTCAGTTAACATATACACACTACTACATATAAAATAGATAACTAATAAGGACCTTGTGTATAGCACAGGGAACTCTACTCAATACTCTAATGGCCCATATGGGAAAAGACTCTAAAAATGATTGGTGTACGTATATCTGACTCACTTTGCTCTATATCTGAAACTAACACAACGCTGTAAATCAACTATACTCTAATAAAAATTTTTTTAAACCTCCAAATTCAAGTTAAAACTTGAAAAGACATAACCAAGATGTTTTTGGGGTGTAGATGAAATACATAAGAACAGAATTTAGGAGTAAGCCATTATTTTTTGTTTGAAAAAAAGTAACATTAACCCAACTATTCCAGCTTAAGTTAGTATCAGTCAGCAAATCCTTCATTAAAGTTCAGACTCTGTAATTAAATTTAAACAGATATTATGATCTATAGAGTTATTAGTATTAAGCCATAATTAATACTATTTTGCTAATACATTAATGTGTGAATAATATTCAGCAGGTCTTTCATCTGTGTGGGATGTTTATGATCATTAAAAGTAATTATTTGCTCTCAGGTAGACACTAGAGCAATGGCACCCTACTCCAGTACTCTTGCCTAGAAAATCCCATGGACAGAGGAGCCTGCTAGGCTGCAGTCCATGGGGTCTTTAGGAGTTGGACACGACTGAGCAACTTCACTTTCATGCACTGGAGAAGAAAATGGCAACCTACCCCCAGGGACGGGGGAGCCTGGTGGGCTGCCGTCTATGGGGTCACACAGAGACAGACACGACTGAAGCGACTTAGCAGCAGCAGTAGCAGTAGCAGCATACACTAGAGCAGATAAATTATATTCAAGTGCTGATGCTCTAGGTCTCAAAGCCAATCCATTCCTTCACTATATCCAGGAATACTTACAGAATTTTTCCTAAACAACCAGGTAATTCCTAAACCTTTGTGTACAGGTGATTCTCCAAGAGAGCTGGTTAAAATGCAAATTCTAGGACTCTAATCAAACAGTCCAGTTTAGAATTCCTAAGCAAAAGGAGCATGAGAATTTTCATTTATAATCCCCAAATTTATAATCAATTGTCATAATAATCCCAACTGATTCTGATGTACTAAGGAAAAGTCTTAATGTGGATTTATTCTTAAGCCACACATTTATTCCAGTCATAATTTGGGAAGACAATAAATTCTAAAATGTTCCAAAATTATAGTCATAAAATTATGGAGATAATTAAAATGGGACATGTGTAAAGGGGGTAGAAAAAGAAGAGCTTGGGAGAATTAATTGTTCCTTTTAAAAAGGCATGAGACTTACATAATTTTTAAAAGAACAAAACACTTTGAATGGAGAGATCTTGCCTCTATTTTCATTTCCAAAGTTGTGTTTTATTTGGGATTGGGTAGAAGATTCTGCCCATCAAAAGATTATAAAGAAATGACAGAAAAAAATCAAGAAAATAACTGGTATAACGTACAAAGTAGAACACGGTGTCTGAAAAAGAGTTTATTAGCAATAAATATTTGTTGAATAAGATGAATAAATGTCTTAATAAATAATTATAGTACCAAATAGGAAGAAATACTGATATATATTTACAGATATCAGACTTTTCTATTTAAAAAAACTTTCTTGTAACATAATTCTGGGTCCCATTCTATAAAGTGGTGTTAAGCTTGATGATGGTGTTTTTGTAAGTTTTTAGTTGGTAATCTTTTCATTTCAAGTGCCAGAAACTCTGGTTCAAAGAGGTTTTAGCATGGAGGAGCCTGGTAGGCTGCAGTCCATGGGGTCGCTGAGTCAGATACCACTGAGCGACTTCACTTTCACTTTTCACTTTCATGCATCGGAGAAGGAAATGGCAACCCACTCCAGTGTTCTTGCCTGGAGAATCCCAGGGATGGGGGAGCCTGGTGGGCTGCCGTCTATGGGGTCGCACAGAGTCGGACATGACTGAAGTGACTTAGCAGCAGCAGTGTGGAAAACTAGAGAATTACAAAAGTGGGAAGACCAAGAACGGGTATTTTTACTTCAGGTACAGCTGGATCCACAGCCCAAAGTTGTTTTTCTTTTTTCCCACAATATACTTTTCTCATCTCTGTACTCTACATTTCTCTGTGCTTGCTCCTTTCTCATGCAAGCTCTCCCCTTACAATGACAAGAAAGCTGTCATTAGTTACAATTCCACATCCCATGCTACCAGTAATTTTACCAGTTAAAAGAAAAGAGAGTACTTTTAGGACAGTATCTCAAGCAAAATTTCACCCAAATGAGTTCTGGTTAGACCCTATTAACATGACTTAGGCCACATTCTTCACTGAATCAACCACTGTGGCCAAGGGCACATTCTTCCGCTTGAAACATACCTACCGCTGGACTTGAAGCATGGCTAGCCACACCCAAACAGCATGGACTGAGAATGGAGGAATGATAATTCTCAAAGAAAAATAAGGTGCTATTACCAGCATGAGAAATTTACTATATAAAAGTTTACAGGAGATAATGTCAAACTGAAGTCCTTCTGAATGAACCAAGAGAAATGAACTTCAAGGGGAACTTCATGTGAGAGTAAGTGTATTCATTATGGCATTCCTGAGTCAGAGGTATGTATAAATACCTTTGTAGTTAAGAAGGAGGAGAAACAGAAGGGTGGTGGGGGGAAGAGAGAGGGGAGGACATAAGGACCTTGCTGACAACTGTGACAAAATCATTTTGAGACATGAAGGTAAGAACATTCAGTTTGGGACACTGAAATAGGGTAGAGTGTCATAGAATTTTAGGGCTAGAAGGACTTGAAAGACCACCTCATCTAACTAAGTGGGTTGCAAATGAAAGAAACAAAACATCTCAGGATTTGACTCCTTCTACATGTCCATTTCCATCTCCCACTATTTAATCCATCATTTTACTTTCTATCCCTGGAAAGGGAATGGCAATCCACTCCAGGATTCTTGCCTAGGAAATCCCATGGACATAGGAATCTGGCAGTCTACAGTTCATGGGGTCACAAAGAGTTGGGCATGACTGAGCACGCACACACTTACATCTTGTCCAGTGCAGTGGTCATTTGGCCATATAGCACGTGAAATGTGGCTAGGTCAAACTCAGATGTGCTCTAAGTATAAAATACACAAATAACTTCAAAGAGAGTGTAAAATTATGTAAAATGTCTCATTAATATTGTATGTTGATTGCTCATTGAAATGATATCTGGGGGATTCAGTTCAGTTCAGTTCAGTCGCTCAGTCATGTCCAACTCCTTGCAACCCCATGAATCAGAGCATGCCAGACCTCCCTGTCCATCATCAATTCCCAGAGTTTACCCAGACTCATGTCCATTGAATTGGTGATACCATCTAACCATCTCATCCTCTGTTGTCCCCTTCTCCTCCTGCCCTCAATCTTTCCCAGCATCAGGCTCTTTTAAATGAGTCAGCTCTTCACATCAGGTGGCCAAAATATTGGCGTTTCAGCTTCAACATCAGTCCTAGCAATGAACACCCAAGATTGATCTCCTTTAGGAGGGAGTGGTTGGATCTCCTTGCAGTCCAAGGGACTCTCAAGAGTCTTCTCTAATACCACAGATTAAAAGCATCAATTCTTCTGTGCTCAGCTTTCTTTATAGTCCAACTCTCACATCCATACATGACTACTGGAAAAATCATAGCCTTGACTAGACAGACCTTTGTTGGCAGGGTTATGTCTCTGCTTTTTAATATGCTGTCTAGGTTGGTCATAACTTTCCTTCCAGGAAGTAAGCATATTTTAATTTCATGGCTGCAATCACCATCTGCAGTGATTTTGGAGCCCAAAAAAATAAAGTCAGCCACTGTCTCCACTGTGTCCCCATCTACATGCCATGAAGTGATGGAACCAGATGCCATGATCTTAGTTTTCTGAATGTTGAGCTTTAAGCCAATTTTTTTGCTCTCCTCTTTTACTTTCATCAAGAGGTTCTTTAGTTCTTCTTCACTTTCTGCCATAAGGGTGGTGTCATCTGCATATCTGAGGCTATTGATATTTCTCCCAGCAATGTTGATTCCAGCTTGTGCTTCCTCCAGCTCAGAGTTTCTCATGATGTAATGTACTCTGCATATAAGTTAAATAAGCAGGGTGGCAATATATAGCCTTGACGTACTCCTTTTCCTATTTGGAACCAGTCTGTTGTTCCATGTCCAGTTCGAACTGTTGCTTCCTGATCTGCATACAGGTTTCTCAAGAGGAAGGTCAGGTGGTCTGGTATTCCCATGTCTTTCAGAATTTTATTGTGATCCATAGAGTCAAAGGCTTTGGCATAGCTAATAAAGCAGAAATAAATGTTTTTCTGAAACTCTCTTGCTTTTTCCATGATCCAGCGGATGTTGGCAATTTGATCTCTAGTTCCTCTGCCTTTTCTAAAACCAGCTTGAACATCTGCAAGTTCAAGGTTCACATATTGCTGAAGCCTGGCTTGGAGAATTTTGAGCATTACTTTACTAGCATGTGAGATGAATGCAATTATGTGGTAGTTTGAGCATTCAGAAGAGAAGTGAAAAGCAAAGGAGAAAAGGAAAGATACACCCATTTGAATGCAGAGTTCCAAAGAATAGCAAGGAGAGATAAGAAAGCCTTCCTCAACGATCAATGCAAAGAAATAGAGGAAAACAATAGAATGGGAAAGACTAGAGATCTCTTCAAGAAAATTAGAGATACCAAGGGAACATTTCATGAAAAGATGGGCACAATAAAGGACAGAAATGGTATGGACCTAATAGAAACAGAAGTATTAAGAAGAGGTGGCACGAATACACAGAAGAACTGTACAAAAAAGATCTTCATGACCCAGATAATCATAATGATGTGATCACTCATGTAGAGCCAGACATCCTGGAATGTGAAGTCAAGTGGGCCTTAGGAATCATCACTATGAGCAAAGCTAGTGGAGGTGATGGAATTCTAGTTGAGCTATTTCAAATCCTAAAAGATGATGCTGTGAAAGTGTTGCACTCA
>NW_011494863.1:6587252-6601127 GCF_000754665.1 Bison bison bison
AAAGCTAGTGGAGGTGATGGAATTCTAGTTGAGCTATTTCAAATCCTAAAAGATGATGCTGTGAAAGTGTTGCACTCAACATGCCAGCACATTTGGAAAACTCAGCAGTGGCTACAGGACTGGAAAAGGTCAGTTTTCAGTTCAATCTCAAAGAAAGGCAATGCCAAAGAATGCTCAAACTACCACACATCTGGGGAATATATTGGACTAAATGAAATATATTATTGAAATTAATATGAGTAACATTTTTTTCTTTTTAATGTGACTATTATAAAAATTTTAATTATGCCATGTTTACTTATATAACTCTTATTTGTGGCTTTTGATAGGTTTTTATGGATCCCCACTTTTCTATCCATACCCTCTTTCAGTGGCTACAGCATTTGTTGGGTGGCAGGGATATGGAATAACATCCTCTAAACTGAGAAGGAACTTTGAGACTGACACATGATGTAGGCAACTCCATAAATTGCAGCTATGAAGTTTACTGTGAATTCTTACCTATGGACAGGATTAGGTAGACAGAAATCAGAAGCATTTGTAGCCACATTCTGTACCCTAAAAGGGGTATGGGGTGGGGAAAGTATTTAAAGGGACTGAAGCTAAGAAGAGAATAAGACTACAAAGTGAGAAGCACATTTACACTGATGGAAATCAGGGTGCAACACCCTCCCATCCCAGGTTGGGGCAGCGGTGTGGGGGTGGGGGGTGTGTTTCATGAACACTAACTGTGTCAGCATAATACATTCTTTCATTTTTCATATCAGATAAAGGCAAGAGTAAAAGTTGAAAAGAACTTACCCGACTTAGCCACGTTCCTCGTGAACCCAGTCACATAGAAGGTAGAGAGAGTAGGACTTTTGGACTGAGATGAAGGTCACAAAATGGAGTCAGTGTGGTTCAGCTATACAAATCTGCCCTCTTCTTTCTAAATTCCCAGCCAATGCACATACTGTTACCATCACCCAGAATGACTCTACCTCCTGTGCATCCTCAGGGCCCAACCTGAGTCCCACTTCAGGGACACTGTTCCCGACCTAACCATCCCCTGCATGTGTTCTCACAGCTCCCTGCTCCCACTTCCTTCACACTGAGCTGTGACCACTTGGCCTGTTTATCTTCTAAGCCCCCTGATTTCAGGCACCATGCTTTTCTTGTTCACCACTGTATCCAAAACACATAATATGTGGTCAGTAAACATTTATTGGACCAATGTTGAATAACTAAGTTAAGTTGAATAAATAATAACAATAGTTATTAGTTAACAATGTTGATTAACAACAATAACAGTGTTGAATAACTAATACTCTCTCATAGGTCCCCAGAAATTCAAATATCCATTTGCCTACCAGGAATAGAAAGCATACCCTATATGCAAATTTATGGCCTTTAACTTTTCTAGAATGTATGATCTTTTCTCTACTTCTAAATAGTGAGAGTGGCTCATTTGCATTTTTTTTACCTTTAACATGACTTAATGGAGGGATTTAGTCCCCAGAGAAATGAAAGAAGCTCCTTTGGTGAAAGCACAGTAATATGTTGCATACTTAACAGAGATCTTCAATCAAAAGGCTTGTGATCTAAGCATCAAGACAAACAGCTATCATAACATGTAAAACACACACTATATTTACTTTGCAGCTTTTTAATTATAAAATCAATGGAGTGTTAATCATTTAAGCATTAGCTTTCTCACTGGGAATGCCCTAACTCTTCTTTCTGAGGCATAAATTCATAAGTTGCTCCATTTACCCAATTTTTCAGGACAATTTCCATTAAAAAATATGAATATTTGATGAAAAGAAAACAAGTATAAGCCACTTCTCTGAAGTATCCAGTGACTTACTGGAAGAAATGAAGTCTATGAGTGAATTATTTGCTTTCCTATTTCCATCGTGAAACTGTCTTCGGCAGTTGTCTCTGAAGGTTGTTCCATGCTTTATTTCA
Organism: Bison bison bison; assembly: GCF_000754665.1. Classification (NCBI taxonomy): domain Eukaryota; kingdom Metazoa; phylum Chordata; class Mammalia; order Artiodactyla; family Bovidae; genus Bison; species Bison bison. The sequence goes on from NW_011494863.1 coordinate 6,589,200, forward strand.
GAGCTGGGTTTTTGTTGCAATGTGTCTATTTGGTTGTGAGTGTTTGCTTATTTATAGAGCAATAAAGAGATATCGGGCTTCCCAGGTGGCATGGTGATAAAGAACCCTCTTGCCAATGCAGGAGACACAGGAGACATGGGTTTGATCCCTGAGTTGGGAAGATCCCTTGAAGGAAGAAATGACAACCCTCTCCAGTATTCTTGCGTAGGACATCCCATGGACAGAGGAGCCGGGCAGGCTACAGTCCATGGGGTCATAAAGAGTCAGATATGACTGAGAAACTGAGCACAGCATGGCATATCAGTGTGTTTCCATAGACATAAACCATTGCAAAAATAGTTTAAAGCTGTTTGTTTCTTCTCCCCACTGTTTTTCTGGTCTGTTTCTTCATTTACAGACCTCACTGTCAATGAAACAATTAGATATGTGTATGTAAATGTAAGTGAAAGTGTTAGTTGCTCAGTCATGCCCAACTCTGCAACCCCATGGACTGTATGTAGCCCACCAGGCTTCTCTGTCCATGGAATTCTCCAGGCAAGAATACTGGAGTGGGTTGCCATTCCCTTCTCCAAGGGATTTTCCCAACCCAGGGATCAAACCCAGGTCTCCTGCATTGCAGCAGATTCTTTACCATCTGAGCCACCAATATGCCTTGCATTTTGCAGTTTGAAAACTGCCCTCACACAATTTATCCCATTGACCCTCGATGGAGGTGATCATTATCCCTAGTTTACAAATGAATCCACAGAGGACTGGAGAGGTGACATGCCAGTCCAAGTGCCACAGCCAAGATTCAATTTAAGATTCTAAGTTTCATCTTTTTTCCTCTACCTAAAACTTCCCTGATATCTGGTACACCTTTTTAAAGATTTGCTTTCACAAAATCTCTAATTTCGACTTGAGTGTATTACTTGCCTCTTTCCTGTCCAACTCAGAGTACTGGGCATATAGAGTGTACTCATTAAATATTACCTATATTATATTCTTTCTTTTAAAGTGAGGTTATTGAATGGAAAGGGGATTTTTCTAAAAGCTGGATTCTGTTTCACTGTATTGCTAATCTCCTTTAAGGCATGTGAGTATACTTCTTATTCCTTGGCTCTGTGTTTATATCATCTGCCTCTCTATGATTCCATGGTCCTATAAGGCAGAGGACAACTTCTTTGAGTGATGTCAATACTAGGGGCCTCTAATACTTGTCATAACTTAAAGCCCTAATTTTCTCAATAGAGCCTCTATAATGGTGCTAATTAGTACAGAATCTTCTTTCCGGGCCAAAGGGAGGGCAAATATCATGCTCTCTGGTTTCAAATAGGGTTGATTTATTATTTCTGTTTTCACTAGCTTTATTATCCTTCTAATTTTCCTTTATTTATTCCTAACTTTAATCTATTTTCCTAATTTATTCCTTTATTTGGCTTTATTGACTATGCCAAAGCCTTTGTCTGTGTGGATCACAACAAATTGTGGAAAATTCTTCAAGAGATGGGAATACCAGATCACCTTACTTGCCTCCTGATAAATCGTATGCAGGTCAAGAAATAACAGTTAGAACTGGACATGGAACAACAGACTGGTTCCAAATCAGGAAAGGAGTAAGTCAAGGCTGCATATTGTCACCCTATTTATTTAACTTACATGCAGAGTACATCATGAGAAATGCCAGGCTGGATGAAGCACAATCTGGATTTGAGATTGCTTAGAGAAATATCAATAACCTCAGATACGCAGAGAACACCACCCTTACGGCATAAAGCAAAGAACTAAAAAGCCTCTTGAAAGTGAAAGAGGAGAGTGAAAAAGTTGGCTTAAAGCTCAACATTCAGAAAACTAAGATCATGGCATCTGGTTCCATCACTTCATGGCAAATAGATGGGGAAACAATGGAAATAGTGACATACTTTATTTTCTTGGGCTCCAAAATCACTGCAGATAGTGACTGGAGCAATGAAATTAATACTCTTGCTCCTTGAAAGAAAAGCTATGACCAACCTAGACAGCACATAAAAAAGCAGAGACATTACTTTGCCAACAAAGGTCCATCTAATCAAAGCTATGGTTTTTCCAGTAGTCATGTATGAATGTGAAATTTGGGCTATAAAGAAGGCTGAGCATCAAAGAATTGATGCTTTTGAACTGTGATGTTGGAGAAGACTCTTGAGAGTTATTTGGACTGCAAGGAAATTCAACTAGTCCATCCTAAAGGAAGTCAGTTCTGAATATTCATTGGAAGGACTGATGCTGAAGCTGAAACTCCAATACTTTTGCCACCTGATACAAAGAGCTGACTCACTGGGAAAATCCCTGATGCTGGGGAAGATTGAAAGCAGGAAGAGAAGGGGACGACAGAGGATGAGATGGTTGGATGGCATCACCGACTCAATGGACATGAGTTTGGGCAAGCTCTGGGAGCGGGTGATGGACAGGGAAGCCTGTCGTGCTGCAGTCCAGTTCAGTTCAGTTGCTCACTTGTGTCTGACTCTTTAGACCCCATGAACCGCAGCACGCCAGGCATGCTGCAGTCCATGGGGTCGCCAAGAGTCAGACACAACTGTGTGACTGAAATGAACTGAACTGAATTTTTCTCACTTTTAATTTTCAAACCATGTCTTTCCACAGTGCTTAAAACCCATTTTCACAACCCTCTGAGGATTTCCTTGAACCCCACCCCTGCACCCCCTCCTGCCAATACTTTATAGTGTCCTCAGACTTTGACAAAAGAAGCCCTGAAATAAACATTTCAATCTATAGAAAAGTCCACCTGAATTTTTTTTCCATTTTGCTTTTCTCCATATGAATAAAATGAACCCTAATAAGAGTGCTTGAATCAGAGAATTTGATCTTCTGGACCAGGCCAGATGTAAATAAACCCCATAGTCAGTTGGTTTGACGAAAAAGGAGCATGTTTTTCTGAGTGTAAGAAAAGGGAGAAAATAAGAGACCCAAATAGAGAAGGAAGATAAATGGCAAGTGGTACATGGTAGTAAGCAATTAGAAAGTTTAGTTTTGGAAAATTCTCATTTCTTCAATGAATGGTAGAGTGCCTGATATGTGCAAAATACTACCTAGAAAAGTTTTCACTTTTCTAAATTGTATTGCATCTTGCTTTCAAAATTAAACTCTATGGTTAGTTTATTACAGCTAGTAACAACTAGCTATAATTAGCTAGTTTATTATGGCTAGTATCAGTTTGTTACAACAGGTTTGTTACACCAAGCTAGTTTGTTATTATTCTAACAAACTCCAACATTTCATTTTCTATTCACAAGAAAAATTTACTCCTAGCTCACTAAAATCCAAATTCAGTGTTCCTAAACTCTAGGAAGTTCTCTTCCCTGTGGAGAATCAGAGACCTGGACTCCTTCCCTCCTGAGCAATATCACTCACCATTTATGGGCAAGAAATTAATCATACTGTAACGCGTGCAGCAACAGAGGCTAGGAAATGTAGTCCATGAAAAATAAAACCAAAAACAGATTTGGTGAATAGTTAGGAAATCTCTGGTACCAGCTTTGAAGTCAAACAAACCTTGATTTGAATCCTGGCCCCATCACTGACTATGTGGCCAGGGACCACTAACCTAAATCTCCAAGCTTGTTCTTTTGTAAGATGAGGATTATAGTATCTCTCGATGCTTGGTTGTGAGGGTAAGTGATGTAATAATCATAACAAACTTCCAGCATTTCTTAAGTGCCAGATAACAACCCAGTTTTTTCCATATTACTAATATAATTTTCACAATCCACCTATAAAGTATCAGCTGTTATTATCATCTCCATTTTATAGACTGAAGTAGTAGTATATGAAGTACAAATAGAGCCAACAACTGTTCATAACCCCTGTACCCATATTCTTTACAATGTGATTTTGCAGTAATTCTCTTCAAAAGATAGAACCCCTACCCCATGAATGTGATCTGATCTTATGACTTGCTTCTGCCAACAGAATGTGATGAGAGTGACACTACCAATTTGAAGCCTCGATTACTAGCTATTTTAGATCCACCCCACCCCCAATCACCATGTTAACAATCCAGGCTTACTTGGTGGAGGGAGGGAAACCTAGTAAGGGTGAAGTAATCTAGACCAATCCATCCTCCCAGCTGACTTACCAGCTCACAGACAAATAAGCTAGCCAAAAGGAAACCAGCCTGGCCTGGCCCAGACCATAAGGGCCACCCTGTCAAACTACAGTCTCCTGAACTTAATAAAGTCTATTCTAATCTTCTTTGGTGTGGTTTGTTATACAGCATTATTTGTGGTAATAAATAGCTGAGATAGAAGTTCCAAGACATCCTGTAACCAACTTAACACCACATATCAAATAAGCAATACAGCCAAAGTGAAACCATAACCTATGGAATTTAAAGCCTATATCATCAAAAAGAACACAAATAACCAATGTTGGCAAGGATTTGGGGGGAAAAAACCCTCCTACATGCACCCCTATGTTCATAGTAGCGTGATTTACATTTGCCAAGATACGGAAGTAACCGAAGTATCCATCAACAGATGAGTGAACAAAGAAGAGGTGGTGTATCTACACAGTAGAATATTACTCAGCCATAAAAAATAATGAAATAATGCCATTTCCAGCAACAGGGGTGACCTTGGAGGATATCATGCCAAGTGAAACAAGTGAGGCAGAGAAAGACAAATACTGTATGATCTCACTTACATGTGTAATGTAAGAAATACAGCAATCTAGTGACTATAACAAAAAAGAAGCAGACTTGCAGATACAGAAAACAAACTAGTGGTTACCAGTGTGGACGGGGAAGAGGGAAGAAAATAAGAGGGTGGGGATTAAGAGGTACAAACTATTATGTATAAAATAAGCTACAAGGATATATTATGCAAAGGATATATATTGGAATAAAGAAAATATTTTATACTAACTGTAAAAGAAATATAACCTTTCAAATTGTGAATCACTATATTGTACACATGTAACTTACATAATATTGTACATGAACTATACTTAACTTAAAAAATAAAAAAGAAGAAAACAAATGCAGGTATCCAGAAAAATACATAAATAAAATATATATCTTCATTTGAAGACAGTTATCTCATCAAATCACCTGTTGAACTCCACAAATAAAAGCCATTAATACTATACAGTATTACTAAACTCTGAAATCCAGGGAAAACTAGTGTTTACCTTGTTCTTGTTAGTTGCTCACAACTGTTTCTCCAATACTAGCCCTCTGCCTGTCATGTAATAGCCTCAGTAAACACTTAGTGAATGAATTACTGAAAGTTCTATTCTCAGCTAAATCAACAATAAGCTCACCCTTGAGGAGCTGAGAGTTTAAAGGAGAGAAACAAACCCAGACATAAACAATGGCAATACAAGATGGAAAAGGTCATGTGTTACAGGCAAGGAGTTAATAAAGCATTCTAGGAACACAGAAGTAGGAGAAGTTTCTTACTGCAAAGGAGGTGGTCAACTATTTCATTGAGTTGGTGATGTTTGGCTTTATCTTCAGCGATTGGACTTTAAACACCCGAGGATTATCAGCATGCATTTCAGGCAGGGGGACATCAAGAACAACTTAAGGAAGTAAGAAACAATGATAAGATCACAAGGAAACAGTGAATGGTTTCTTTGGGTGAAAAATAAAGTAAGTCTATTTCTTGAGTCAAAGATTTATGTAATCAAATTGCCCCACCCTGACACAAAGACTCTCAACAACCAACCATGTCTGATTCTATGTCTTATCACCTAATTCACCTCTTCCTTATTCACTCATTGATTCTTACTGCTACACATTTGTTCATTCTTTAAAGAAAAAACAACCATTCATGACACAGCTAGGCATCATTTCTAAAGGTTCGAATGGAGAATGTATTTCATCTACTTCTTCTAAAACAGAGTAGAAGATGTTGAAAGGCAAGGACCACTTGTACTTTTCTCTTTCATTTCTCAAAGCACTTGCCACAGGATGATGCTCAAATGCAAGGTGAACACACAAATACACAAAAATAACCACTGGTTTTAAATTAATTTAAAAGTTGATTATGAGAAAACTGGCACTTTTTTCCAACAAGGTACTCAGTTAATGTTCATTATTGATCACTTCTATAAAGATCAATTGCATTTCTCATTAAATAAACTTAGTAGTAATAGGAGTCACTTACTGTGCTGGGCATCACGTTTGGGAAGCTGGCTAAGGTATGATCCTTGCTTTGATGAAGTGTAGAGATGTACATGCCAGGAACTACTCTAGGCTCTGAAGGTCCAGTGGTGAACAAGACGAAGTCTTTGTTCTCAGAGAGTTTCCAGACCAGAAAGGGAATACCTAGAACAAAGAAAAATAGAATTACATAAATTCAAAGATAATTCCCAAAAGGGATATATGCTATAAGATAATAAAACAATGTAATATAACAGAAAGTTATTGAGTCTAATTTCTTCAAATAGGGGTGCAGGAAAGACTTTCTGAAGAAATAACATTTAGGATGATGTGAGACAATCTGAGGACCAGGTTTTAGGTAGAGTGAGTGGCAAGTTCAAAGGCCTTACATCTACCTCACACCAGTCAGAATGGCCATCATTAAAATGTTGACAAGCAATAGGGGGCTCCCTGGTGGCTTAGTGGTAAAGAATCTGCCTGCCAATGCAGGAGACATGGGTTCAATCCCTGATCCAGGAAGATCCCACATGCCAGGGAACAACTAAGCCTGTGAACAACTACTGCGCCTGTGCTCTACAGCCTAGGAGTTGCAATTACTGAGCCCATGTGCTCCCACTGAAGCCTAAGTGCTCTGGAGCCTGTGCTCCACACAAGAGAAGCCAGTGCATGCAGCTAGAGAGCAGCCCCCACTCACACAACTCGAGAAAAGCCTGCACAGCAATGGAGACCAGCACGGCCAAAAATAAATAAATGTTTCTCAAAGTCTACAAACAATAAATGCTTGAGAGGATTTGGGAAAAGGGAATCCTCACACAGAATTGATGGGAATATAAATTGTTGCAGCCACCCTGGAAGACAGTAGGCAGATGTCTTGAGAAACTAAAAATGGAATCATCATATGATCCAGCAATCTCATTCCTGGGCATATATCTGGAGAAAATTCTAATTTGAAAAGATACATGCACCCAGTGTTCATAGCAGCACTGTTTACAATAGCCAGGATATGGAAGCAACCTAAATGTCTATCAACGGATGTATCCACTGTAGATATGGTATGTACACACACACATATACACTATATTTAAATGGAGTATTACTCGGCCATAAAAAAGAACAAAACTTTGCCATCTGAAGCAACATGGATGGACCTTGAGATTATCATACTAAGTGAAGGGAGAGAAAGGTATATATTGTATACTACTACTTATAAGTGGAATCTAAAGCTAAATGATACAAATGAATTTATTTACAAAAGAAATAGTCATAGAAAATGAATACAGTTAAAAAAGTGGGGAAGAGGGGAGGGATAAATCAGGATTGGGATTAGGAGATAGAAACTACTATATATAAAATAGATAAACAACAAGGTCCTACTTTAGAGCATGGGGAACTATATTCACTATCCTGTAATAAACTATAATGTTAAAGAATCTGAAAAAGAATATATATATATATATATAACTTTGCTATACACCAGAAATTAACACAACATTATAAATCAAATATACTTCAATAAAAACTAAACAAAGGCCATTCTTAAGTCTAAAATAAACTATCACATACATTGCATATGCTCTATTTTGAGTGAGGTAAGTACTTTAAGAGAACATAAAGAGATACTGGCATACTAACCAGCAGTGGGGTTTCACAGGTGGCTCAGAAAGTAAAGAACCCACCTGCAATTCTGGAGACCCAGTTCTACCCCTGGGTCGGGAAGATCTGGATTAAAATTCAAAGCTAGCCACAGACACCACTGAGACAATGTCACTCAGAGCACTTGCAGAGCGAGCACGCATGTATGGACTGTGAGTTTGCCTGCTCTGTTAACTGCAAATTATCCCTGGCTGTCAACCATGAATTGGAGGCCACCCCTAACTGGCTTGGCTTCCTCTCTTGCTATCTGTCATGCTGTCAAGTTCTTGGCACCTTTGAAGGCCTGTGCTAAAATGGCAGCCTTAACCACAGCAATCTACTAGCCTGTTCCACCCACCAAGTCTGTCCCTGCCCAGAGACTCCTCGTCGGCTCAGGGTCATCAGCCAGCACGCTTTTATCTATGAATGCAAGGTGTGTGTGCTCATACTCCTACTGAATCATGCTGTTTATCACCCCAGAAAACAATTTGTTGATCAAGACAAGTGAAAAAATACTTCATTTAGCAGTTCTGTATTAAATGCCTACTGAGATCTTAATTAAAATTTTCACGTTATGTATAAAAAATTATCTATACAGCTCTATCTATCTATCTCTGCCTGTAACAGGGACATGGGGACATGTGCTTTCCTTTTCAGACACATTTCCAGCTCTCATCCACCCTCCTTTATTGCTGGCGCTAAGTTTAGAGTGGAAATGAAGGCAGCTGTATACCTATGTCAGTTCCCTTACTGTTTTTACCTATAAGTTGGTCTAGGTGCCTAGCACAGAGCAAAGAAGTCAATGATTTCATTAAAGGGGAAGAGACAAATCAAAAACAAAATAATAACACCTTCCCAGAACCGTTAGATTAGGGGTGCTTTCTACTTATTTCCATAAGTGGCTATACTTTTTCTGTCATAGCATTGATGACACTTAATTGTTACAGTGTCTTTGTGGTATTACTTCAGTAAGGATAAGAATTGTATTCATCACATCACGCTATCTTCAGTGTTCAGCCATTTCTTTTTTTTTTTTTACTTTACAATACTGTATTGGTTTTGCCATACATCAACATGCATCCACCATGGGTGTACACGTGTTCCCCATCCTGAACCCCCCTCCGTCCTCCCTCCCCATACCATCCCTCTGGGTTATCCCAGTGCACCATCCCCAAGCTTCCTGTATCCTGCATGGAACCTGGACTGGCGATTCATTTCTTATATGATAATTCATTGAATTAACGCACAAATGAAGTAATTCCTCAGAAGCACTTTTTTGGTCTAAAACAAATTCAAGGAATGAGTACGGTTCTCTTAAATTCTTCCTGCCTTTCACAACCCTGGCCATTATACACCACACCCCAAGGTATATCTTAATGCATTTTTTCTGTAAGACAGTTCTGAGAAAAATTTATTGCAGGTAGGGGCACAATATAAGGTGACATGGGCTGTCAGTGCATAACCCACAAAATTAAGGAAATGCCAAAAAAAAGGAAAAGAAAACTGTATGCATCAGTAGAAATATGTCCTCTACTACTTCTTTCAAGCGATGTTCCCTAGCAACTGTATTTGGAACCAGGTTTTCAGGGGTTAAGGATCTTTCTTTCTGCTATGCTCCCCAGCAGAGTGCACAAGATCTCCACTACATTTAGAGGACTTATGAAATGTCTGGGCTTCCTTGGTGGCTCAGACAGTAAAGAATCCACCTGCAGAGGGGAGGAGCTAAGATGGCGGAGGAGTAGGACGGGGAGAATACTTTCTCCCCGACAAATTCATCAAAAGAACATTTAAACGCCGAGTAAATTCCACAAAACGACTTCTGAATGCCAGCAGAGGACATCAGGCACCCAGAAAAGCAACCCAAGTCTTCGAAAGGAGAGAGAAGAAATACAGCTCCACTCACCAAAACACCGACACAAGCTTCCCTAACCAAGAAACCTTGACAGGCCACCTGTACAAACCCACACAGAGCAAGGAAATGCCACAATAAAGAGAACTCCACAAACTGCCAGAATACAGAAAGGACACCCCAAACTCAGCAATTTAAACAAGATGAAGAGACAGAGGAATACCCAGCAGACAAAGGAACAGGATAAAAGCCCATCAAACCAAACAAAAGAGGAAGAGATAGGGAATCTACCTGATAAAGAATTCCAAATAACGATAGTGAAATTGATCCAAAATCTTGAAATCAAAATGGAATCACAAATAAATAGCTTGGAGACAAAGATTGAGAAGATGCAAGAAAGGTTTAACAAGGACCTAGAAGAAATAAAAAAGAGTCAATATATAATGAATAATGCAATAAATGAAATTAAAAACACTCTGGAGGCAACAAATAGTAGAATAACAGAGGCAGAAGATAGGATTAGTGAATTAGAAGATAGAATGATAGAAATAAATGAATCATAGAGGATAAAAGAAAAACGAATTAAAAGAAATGAGGACAATCTCAGAGACCTCCAGGACAATATTAAACGCTACAACATTCGAATCATAGGGGTCCCAGAAGAAGAAGACAAAAAGAAAGACCATGAGAAAATACTTGAGGAGATAATAGTTGAAAACTTCCCTAAAATGGGGAAGGAAATAATCACCCAAGTCCAAGAAACCCAGAGAGTACCAAACAGGATAAACCCAAGGTGAAACACCCCAAGACACATATTAATCAAATTAACAAAGATCAAACACAAAGAACAAATATTAAAAGCAGCAAGGGAAGAACAACAAATAACACACAAGGGAATTCCCATTAGGATAACAGCTGATCTTTCAATAGAAACTCTTCAAGCCAGGAAGGAATGGCAAGCGATGACAGAAAATAACCTACAGCCCAGATTATTGTACCCAGCAAGGATCTCATTCAAATATGAAGGAGAAATCAAAAGCTTCTCAGACAAGCAAAAGCTGAGAGAACTCAGCGCCACCAAACCAGCTCTCCAACAAATACTAAAGGATATTCTCTAGACAGGAAACACAAAAACAGTGTATAAACTCGAACCCAAAACAATAAATTAAATGGCAACGGGATCATACTTATCAGTAATTACCTTAAATGTAAATGGGTTGAATGCCCCAACCAAAAGACAAAGACTGGCTGAATGGATACAAAAACAAGACCCCTACATATGTTGTCTACAAGAGACCCACCTCAAAACAGGGGACACATACAGACTGAAAGTGAAGGGCTGGAAAAAGATTTTCCATGCAAATAGGGACCAAAAGAAAGCAGGAGTAGCAATACTTATATCAGATAAAATAGACTTTAAAACAAAGGCTGTGAAAAGAGACAAAGATGGTCACTACCTAATGATCAAAGGATCAACCCAAGAAGAAGATATAACAATTATAAATATATATGCACCCAACACGGGAGCACTGCAAAATGTAAGACAAATGCTAACAAGTATGAAAGGAGAAATTAACAATAACACAATAATAGTGGGAGACTTTAATACCCCACTCACACCTATGGATAGATCAACTAAACAGAAAATTAACAAGGAAACACAAACGTTAAATGATACAATAGACCAGTTAGACCTAATTGATAGCTATACGACATTTCATCCCAAAACAATGAATTTCACCTTTTTCTCAAGTGCACATGGAACCTTCTCCAGGATAGATCACATCCTGGGCCATAAATCTAGCCTTGGTAAATTCAAAAAAATAGAAATCATTCCAAGCATTTTTTCTGACCACAATGCAGTAAGATTAGATCTCAGTTACAGGAGAAAAACTATTAAAAATTCCAACATATGGAGGCTGAACAACACGCTGCTGAATAACCAACAAATCACAGAAGAAATCAAAAAAGAAATCAAAATTTGCATAGAAACTAATGAAAATGAAAACACAACAACTCAAAACCTGTGGGACACTTTAAAAGCAGTCCTAAGGGGAAAGTTCATAGCAATACAGGCATACCTAAAGAAACAAGAAAAAAGTCAAATAAATAACCTAACTCTACACCTAAAGCAACTAGAAAAGGAAGAAATGAAGAACCCCAGGGTTAGTAGAAGGAAAGAAATCTTAAAAATTAAGGCAGAAATAAATGCAAAAGAAACAAAAGAGACCATAGCAAAAATCAACAAAGCCAAAAGCTGGTTCTTTGAAAGGATAAATAAAATTGACAAACCATTAGCCAGACTCAT
>NW_011494863.1:6601227-6602916 GCF_000754665.1 Bison bison bison
TACTATCAACAATTATATGCCAATAAAATGGACAACGTGGAAGAAATGGACAAATTCTTAGAAAAGTACAACTTTCCAAAACTGGACCAGGAAGAAATAGAAAATCTTAACAGACCCATCACAAGCACGGAAATTGAAACTGTAATCAAAAATCTTCCAGCAAACAAAAGCCCAGGCCCAGACGGCTTCACAGCTGAATTCTACCAAAAATTTAGAGAAGAGCTAACACCTATCCTGCTCAAACTCTTCCAGAAAATTGCAGAGGAAGGTAAACTTCCAAACTCATTCTATGAGGCCACCATCACCCTAATACCAAAACCTGACAAAGATCCCACAAAAAAAGAAAACTACAGGCCAATATCACTGATGAACATAGATGCAAAAATCCTTAACAAAATTCTAGCAATCAGAATCCAACAACACATTAAAAAGATCATACACCATGACCAAGTGGGCTTTATCCCAGGGATGCAAGGATTCTTCAATATCTGCAAATCAATCAATGTTATACACCACATTAACAAATTGAAAAACAAAAACCATACGATTATCTCAATAGATGCAGAGAAAGCCTTTGACAAAATTCAACATCAATTTATGATAAGAACTCTCCAGAAAGCAGGAATAGAAGGAACATACCTCAACATAATAAAAGCTATATATGACAAACCCACAGCAAACATTATCCTCAATGGTGAAAAATTGAAAGCATTTCCCCTAAAGTCAGGAACAAGACAAGGGTGCCCACTTTCACCATTACTATTCAACATAGTTTTGGAAGTTTGGGCCACAGCAATCAGAGCAGAAAAAGAAATAAAAGGAATCCAAATTGGAAAAGAAGAAGTAAAACTCTCACTGTTTGCAGATGACATGATCCTTTACATAGAAAACCCTAAAGACTCCACCAGAAAATTACTAGAACTAATCAATGATTATAGTAAAGTTGCAGGATATAAAACCAACACACAGAAATGCCTTGCATTCCTATACATTAATAATGAGAAAACTGAAAGAGAAATTAAGGAAACAATTCCAGTCACCATTGCAACGGAAAGAATAAAATACTTAGGAATATATCTACCTAAAGAAACTAAAGACCTATATATAGAAAACTATAAAAACACTGGTGAAAGAAATCAAAGAGGACACTAATAGATGGAGAAATATACCATGTTCATGGATTGGAAGAATCAATATAGTGAAAATGAGTATACTACCCAAAGCAATTTATAGATTCAATACAATCCCTATCAAGCTACCAACGGTATTCTTCACAGAGCTAGAACAAATAATTTCACAATTTGTATGGAAATACAAAAAACCTCGAATAGCCAAAGCTATCTTGAGAAAGAAGAATGGAACTGGAGGAATCAACCTACCTGACTTCAGGGTCTATTACAAAGCCACAGTTATCAAGACAGTATGGTACTGGCACAAAGACAGAAATATTGATCAATGGAACAAAATAGAAAGCCCAGAGATAAATCCATGCATCTATGGACACCTTATCTTTGACAAAGGAGGCAAGAATATACAATGGATTAAGGACAATCTCTTTAACAAGTGGTGCTGGGAAAACTGGTCAACCACTTGTAAAAGAATGAAACTAGAACACTTTCTAACACCTTACACAAAAATAAACTCAAAATGGATTAAAGATCTAAACATAAGACCAGAAACTATAAAACT
>NW_011494863.1:6603016-6608310 GCF_000754665.1 Bison bison bison
CACTGACTCGATGGACGTGAGTCTGAGTGAACTCCAGGAGTTGGTGATGGACAGGGAGGCCTGGCGTAAAGAGTCGGGGTCATGGGGTCGTAAAGAGTCGGACACGACTGAGCGACTGAACTGAACTGGACTGAGGATCTGCTTTCACCTGGTTCTAGATTTATTTACAACCATTCCCTACCATACAGCCTGTGTCAAAACCATGGCTTCTCTCTGGACTTCCCAAAATTCCAATATACTTCATGGCAGCTCCCTGCATAACCTCTTTCCTATTCTGAGGTGACTTATCATCATTCCCACGCCATCTTTTGTCTGTCTGGACTTCACGTTCTTTGTGAAATCCTAACATTCCTGTTCCCCCCTAAAACCACACTATGCTTCACTGAAGTCTGAAAGTAAACCATCAGGTCTTTTGCCACACATATCCCATTGCAATGTAATTAATTACATGTATGACTTTATCATTAAACCATGATATTCTGAAACACAATAATACATCTCTATGCTGTAGAATGAATAACTTTTATCAATGGTCCTCATCAAGATTTGTTGATTTAATGAATATTTAAATAATTTTCCATTCTTGTCTTATCTTTTCTGAAATTCTAGACATAAGCCACAAATAGATAAATATTTTAAATGACACAATTAAATTTATTTCACAAGTTATTTCTTCCTTCTTCCCTGGTGGCACAAATGGTAGAGTCTGCATGCAATGCTGGAGACCCAGGTTTGATCCCTGGGTCAGGAAGATCCCAAAGAGAAGCAAATGGCAACCCACTGCAGTGTTCTTACCTGGAAAATCCCATGGATGCAGGAGCCTGGCGGGCTACAGTCCATAGGGTCACAAAGAGTTGGACACGACTGAGCAACTAACATGTTATTCTAAATATGTTATGACAGAAATATGTAGCTAAACTTGACATTCATTTACTTTTTAAACAACATCTCAGCACCTTTTATACACTTAAATCAAGAAAATAAATATACAAGCAGGCATTATTTGCCTATTTTTCTTTTCCTTTGCAACAAAAAGATTTAGGGGGAAAAAAAGCCGAGGCTTTGATTGTTTATGTTCAAAAGAAACTACCTAAACATAACAGAATATCAGTAAATACCTTCATATGCACAATGGAAAAATCAAGTTCAGGAGCACAGGAAAGAGTTACAGGCATTATGCTATAATACGGCAAATACGTAAATTCTAAAGGGCTATAAGGTCGAAATGCAAGACTGCATAATTTATCATATTAAGCATATCACTGTTGAAGTTCTGAGTTAAGTGAGTCATTAGGCTACTACTGCTTTTCATAAATAAAGCTTAATATCAATGTTTATCTACTTAGACATTAGGTGGTATTTGCTATATAAACTTGATACTTAGAGTTTTCTGACACTATCATATTTTAAATCACAATTGGATCAAATTTAATTCACAATTTAAGTCACATGGTGACTGCAGTCATGAAATTAAAAGACACTTGCTCCTTGGAAGGAAAGTTATGTCCAACCTAGATAGCATATTAAAAAGCAGAGACATTACTTTGCCAACAAAGGAAAAAAAAAAAAAAAAAAGAATCCACCTGCAATGCAGGAGACCTGGGTTCAATCCCCAGGTTGGGAAGATCCCCTGGAGAAAGGCATGGCAACCCATTCCAGGATTCTTGCCTGGAGAATTCCCATAGATAGAGGAGCCTGGTGGACTACAGTCCATGGGGTCACAAAGAGTTGGACTTGACTGAGTGACTAAGCTCAGCACATGAAATCTCTAGGAATCCATAGACTTGTGCAGGCAGGGAATTACCTTGTCCTGGTGGCACTACCAATTCCCAGGTGGTTCAATGGTAAAGAATCCACCTGCCAATGCAGGAGATGCAGGAGACACAGGTTCAATCCTGAGTAAGGAAGACCCCCTGGAGTAGGAAATAGCAACCCACTCAAGTATTCTTACCTGAAAATCTGATGGACAGAGGAGCCTGGCGGGCTATAGTCTATGGGGTCACAAAGAGTCGGAGGCAACTGAGCACGAGCAGGAGCAAGCAAGATGCACTGCTCACCTGGTGGATTTCATAGATCTTTGTATCTACTAAGTCACTTCAGTCGTGTCCGACTCTGTGCAACCCCAGAGACGGCAGCCCACCAAGCTCCCCCATCCCTGGGATTCTCCAGGCAAGAACACTGGAGTGGGTTGCCATTTCCTTCTCCAATGCATAAAAGTGAAAAGTGAAAGGGAAGTCACTCAGTAGTGTCCAACCCTCAGCGACCCCATGGACTGCAGCCTTCCAGGCTCCTCCATCCATGGGATTTTCCAGGCAAGAGTACTGGAGTGGGGTGCCATTGCCTTCTCTGTTGTATCTACTAGGATAGTTTTAAAAACAGATAGTGGATAGCTCCATGTTCTAACAAAAATATTTTGTCAGGTTTTAATAGGCAGAAATGAAGGACTTGAGCCACTCTGAATATATGCACCATGAATATCCTTCAATGAACTCCTGGCTTTAACTGGCCATAGTCAGGTCTTCTATATTTCAACTAAGTATTTCCACACAGTTCATAAAAATCTATCATTAGCTACTTAATTCAGCCTATAATAATAACAAATAACTTCAGCTAGTCTCCAATAATAGCATGCCTTATTCAATTTAGTAAGTGATTGTAGTGCTATCGATATTAAAAAGTAATTCTACTAATAACTTGTATTTGTATATTTTAATGCATGATCTCATATAAGATTCACAACTTTGAGAGGCAAAAACTGAAGTTATCTCCATTGTACAGATGAGGAAACCAAGGCTATCTGAGGTCAAATAACTTTCCCAAGAGTCATTGCCAGTATGTGATAGAGGCAGGATTTCATATGATATCCAGTCTTCTTTCCTTATACCAACAAAGCCCTTCCTCTTGGACCAGAGAGTCATCCATGACTACCTGCTCAGCCTGAAAGAGAGCAGGAATCACATGCACAATGAGTTGAACCCTCAATGTTGATATGCCATGACCATCCCTGATAATCACCAGGTTACCAGGCAACCATCTGTAAGATGAAGAGCTTGGGAAGATGAGATGATTGAGAGAAAAATTAATCAATCCATTTTTGCCTTCGGAATTATGCCTAATACTCTTCTCTCTGCCATTAGCTTTTTCTCAGTAATGAAATAATCTTACTTTTTCAAAACCTTAACAAATTATATGTCCATCAAAAAATATTTCCATTGTTTCAATGACAACTAAGCTTGCTACATAAAGACCAATTATGCATAGATTTGATGTGGATGCTTATCTTGAAAGATCTGCATTTTTGTAAATGATACTTCCATTTTACCTTATACCAGTGTATTTTTTCTTTGAGTATTTCTTAAAAGATATCAGTTAAAATAAAGTCAATTAAGCTATCATCCTACCCCATTCAGAAGATAAGGGGTTTTTATGGTTGGGTTGAAAAACCAGCTTGTTAATATCCAGTTTAAAGTTCTTTTACCCAGATCTTGCTCCTTTCTTTGTGCTCTTTTCCTCCTTCATGCTCTTACATTTCAAATCCTAGAAGTTGTCTATTCAAAAATACAACCATCTACATTTTTCCCTTGAAACTACATAAATAACAGAAAAACACACATGCACACACATATATCTTTCAGTTTGAAAAACTATCCATTTATCTCTGAATCCATATTTTAGATGCATTGATCACATCTGAAAGTGTCTTGAAATGTATATCTTGCAAAAGAAACCCCTGGGAGACAGACACAAAGGGATCATGTGCTTGGGATATGTATAATGGTAATCAGTAAGTACACAGTGTTCATCCTAAAGCAATTGGATAAGTGCATGTAAATGTTTTAAATGGAAACATCAACAGCAATTTTAGAAGATATAAGGATGAGAATATCAGGCAATCAGGAAGATTACCAATGCATCATGAGTTTTCAACTCCCATCCTCTGTTTTATTTTCCCCGCACGAACAAAAACTTTACCGTTTTTTTTTTAAATAAGATTTAAAGAAATAAATCAGGAGAAATCGGTCTAAAATTTGAAATTTAGTTTGTCTTAAAAATGGAAAGATCTGATACCATTAGACATACATTTCTCCGTGGTAATGACTAGTGGAGGCTGAGCAGAGGCTGTTCCCTTTAGCAAACAGGGACGTTTCCATAGTTTCACCCTTCATTTCATTCATTCCCCTTACCTAGCTCCTGCTTACAGGTATTAGGTTTTTCAGCCTCCAGTCTAACCTCTCCTACAAACATCTGTCTTCAAATTTTTCCTTATACTTTAATACTTCCCTCTCCCTCACTACCTATGTCCAGGTGGTCACCAGATCTTTGAAGGTTCACCTCTCAATAGTATCTATTTCTGCTTTTCCTTCAACTTGAAATGTCCCCACCATTTTTCTCTATGGCTCATCTGAACTGCTCTCACAGTCAACCAAACATGGGATTTCCAGGCCCCCCTGTATCCTCCAACCTATTGCTTCGGTGTCTTGATTGAAACTGAAAGTGCAAGTTGCTCACTCCTGTCTGACTCTGCAACCCCATGGACTGTAGCCCGCCAGGCTCCTCTGTCCATGGGATTCTCCAGTCAGGAATACTGGAGTGGGTTGCCATGCCCTCCTCCAGGGGATCTTCCCCAACCCAGGAATCGAACCCAAGTCTCCCACATTGCAGGCAGATTCTTTACTGTCTGAGCCGCGAGGGAAGCCCTGGTGTTCTGATTATGTGATTCCATTTCTTAAAATGTTCTTTCTATGATGGCTTATAAAAGGTTCAAACACTATAACTTTTTAAAAGAATGTATTTATTGGTTGCACCAGGTCTTATTTGCAGCAACCAGAATTTTTAATCTACACTACAGCATGCAAGATCTAGTTCCCTGACTAAGGATCGAACTAGGTTTCCATGCATTGTGTGTGTGGTTTATTAACCACTGGAAAACCAGGAGGCCTTACAAATAGCTGTAAAGAAGACACGTGAAAGGCAAAGGAGAAAAGGAAAGATACACCCATCTGAATGCAGAATTCCAAAGAATAACAAGGAGAGATAAGAAAACTTTTTTCAGTGATAAATGCAAAGTAATAGAAGAAAATAATAGAATGGGAAAGACTAGAGATCTCTTCAAGAAAATTAGAGATACCAAGGGAACATTTCATGCAAAGATGGGCTCGATAAAGGACAGAAATGATATGGCTCTAACAGAAGCAGAAGATATTAAGAAGAGGTGGCAAGAATACACAGAAGAACTATACAAAAAAGATCTTCATGATCCAGATAACCACAATGGTGTGATCACTCACCTAGAG
>NW_011494863.1:6609081-6611085 GCF_000754665.1 Bison bison bison
ACTAAAAACCTCTTGATGAAGGTGAAAGTGGAGAGTGAAAAAGTTGGCTTAAAGCTCAATGTTCAGAAAACTAAGATCATGGCATCTGGTCCCAACACTTCATAGGAAATAGATGGGGAAACAGTGGAAACAGTGTCAGACTTTATTTTTGAGGGCTCCAAATCACTGCAGGTGGTGACTGCAGCCATGAAATAAAAAGACACTTGCTCCTTGAAAGAAAATCTATGACCAACCTAGACAGCATATTAAAAAGCGGAGACATTACTTTGCTGACAAAGGTCCATTTTGTCAAAGCTATTGTTTTTCCAGTAGTCATGTCTGGATGTGAGAGTTGGACTATAAAGAAGGCTGAGCACCAAAGAACTGATGCTTTTAAACTGTGGTGTTGGAGAAGACTCTTGTGAGTTCTTTGGACTGTAAAGATATCAAACCAGTCAATCCTAAGGGAAATCAGTCCTGAAATTCATTGGGATGACTGATGCTGAAACTGAAACTCCAATACTTTGGCCACCTGATGTGAAGAACTGACTCATTGAAAAAGACCGTGATTGTAGGGAAGATTGAAGGCAGGAGGAGAAGGGTACAACAGAGGATGAGATGGTTGGATGGCATCACTGACTTGATGGACATAAGTTTGAGCAAGCTCCGGGAGTTGGTGATGGACAGGGAAGCCTGGAGTGCTGCTGTCCATGGAATAGCAAAGAGCTGGATATGACTGAGCGACTGAACTGAACTGGACAACAAGGAAAGTCCCTGTGAAGTGAACATACTAGTTACTCAGTCACATCCAACTCTTTGGGATTTCACGGACTGTAGCCCCTCAAGCTCCTCTGTCCATGGGATTCTCCAGGCAAGAATATTGGAGTGGGTTGTCATTTCCTGCTCCAGGGGATCTTCCCAACCCAGGGATTGAACCCAGGTCTCCTGTAGTGAAGGCAGATTCTTTACCCTCAGAGCCACCAGGGAAGCCCCAGGGAAGTCCCTACATAGCTTTTAAAATCCTCTGGGCTCTCCACTGGGCTTCCCTGGTGGTTCAGACATTGGAGGAAATGGCAAGCCACTCCCATATTCTTGCTGGGGAAATCCTATGGACAGAGGAGCCTGGTGGGCTGCAGCACACTGGGTCCCAAAGCGTCAGACATGACTGAGTGACTAACACCTTCAACGCTTTTACTTTCTTTCATGCTCCCTAGACCTCCATCCCCCACACACGTGCCTCTCACCTCCCAGTTCACCATACCCCTCACTCTGGGCTCTAGCCATGCCGGACTTAACTTCCCTTGCTCCAGCTGCTTATCTGGAAAGCCTTTCCTTCCTTTCCTGTCTCTCCCTTATTCACTTCTCCTCCGTCACCCTCCTTCCCCACCAGACAAAATCCTCTCTCCTAAGAACAGCCTGTTTATCAGGAAGCCTTTCCTAATGCCTCCCATTGAAAGTACCCATTCCCTCTTTGCATCTCTGTAGCTCTTGGCTTTTAAGTATCTAAATAACTCATAAATTTCCTTGTACTGTAAGTATATGTCAAATGTTCTCACTGGAACATATATTCCTTAAGGCTAGGTACCCTGTCATAACATTTTTTATCTTTTTAAAACTTAGTAAGTTGCTTTCTCACAGTAATAATAAATTCTGGAACACTTACTTAGTTTTGCACACTGTTCTTAACAGTTTACAAGCATATCTTCTTTATTCCTCACAAGACTCAGAGCCTCTTTTTTACAGAAACGGAAAATGAGGTTTAGAAATGCCTAGTAACTAGCAGAAGGGCCAAACACAGAAGATGGCCAAACCAAGGCTGAAAAGTAAGTCAATTAGATAGTCCTCATCCAAAGACCCGGAAAAGGCAATGGCAACCCACTCCAGTACTTTGCCTGGAAAATCCCATGGATGGAGGAGCCTGGTAGGCTGCAGTCCATGGGATCGCTAGGAG
Source organism: Bison bison bison (assembly GCF_000754665.1). Taxonomy (NCBI): domain Eukaryota; kingdom Metazoa; phylum Chordata; class Mammalia; order Artiodactyla; family Bovidae; genus Bison; species Bison bison. The sequence continues at coordinate 6,611,012 of NW_011494863.1, forward strand.
TCGGAAACGACTGAGCAACTTCACTTTCACTTTTCACTTTCCTGCATTGGAGAAGGAAATGGCAACCCACTCCC
>NW_011494863.1:6611270-6622500 GCF_000754665.1 Bison bison bison
GTGCATGCTTGTTCAGTCGTGTCTGACTCTTTGTAACCCCATGAACTGTAGCCCACCAGGATCCTCTGTCTATGGGGTTTCCCAGGCAAGAATGCTGGAGTGGATTGCCATTTCCTATCAGGGATCAAACCTATGACTCATGCATCTCCTGCATCAGCAGGTGGATTCTTTACCACTGAGCCAACTGGTGAGCTCAAAATAAAAATGACACTGATCAAATTTTTAAAATACCTATACACACTGAAAGAGAGGGGAGAAAGACACAAAACCATTTGTCATCTTTAAAAAGACTTCTTTGGAGTATTTTCCAGATATTGGAAATTTTTTTAACTGAAAATATGAGCTGTGATAAATTTCAACTTTAGTATCAATGTCAGCATTTATGTCATAATTAGTTAATGGTGGGTTAAATGAAAAGCCATCATGTAGATACAACATTTTGACATGATCACACACATAAATTAATGATAAGTGACAGGTCATATCCAAAGGGAAATCAGGGAGTTAGCTTATCAAGTACTTTAGAGCCACTGGAGAAATGATTTTGTGAGCAGCTAAAAAACCTGAAGAGGGAGAATAGAATACTTTTAAAATATTTTCTTATTAAAGATATTGGCAATAAATAGATTATGCACCATGGTATGTGCATTATGTATCATGAGAATTAAAGAAGAAAATTAGACCTTACTTGGAAAAACTCAAATTAATTTCTTTGAGTAAATTATTAGATCATAATGGCTATCCCTGGAAAGATTATCATTGTACAGATAAAGGATTAAGAAGTTAAGAAATGACTTGGTCAGATCCATAAACCTAGTCAGGCCTAAATGCAGTTTTATGACTCCTAGTTCAGCTGTCACCAAACTGTTCCTCTCTGATATTCTAATACATTAAGTGTGCTGAGGACAGTATTTCTTCACTATCAGAAAGTGTGCGATTTCATCTGTGTTTTTTTGTTTGCTGTGTGTGTCTGTGTGTGTGTGTGTGTGTGTGTCTGTGTCTGTGTGTGTGTGCACGTGCTTAACTGGGGCATAGCTGCTTTGCAATGCTGTACTGGTTTCTGCTGTACAATGAGGTGAATAAGCTATATATTTACATATATCCCCTCCCTCTTGGACTTCCCTCCTACCTACCCTCTGATCCTGTCTCTCTAATTGCTCACAGAACAGCAAGCTGAGCTCCCTGTGCTATACAGCAGGTTCCCACTAGCTGTCAGTTTTACATACAGCAGTGCATGTACATCAATCCCAAACTCCCAGTTCATCCCACCACTCCCTCTTCATCGCCATGTCCACCTATCTGTTCTCTTCATCTGTGTCTCTATTCCTGCCCTGCAGCTAGGTTCATCTGGATCAGTTTTCTAGATTCCACATATATGCATTGATATACAATATTTGTTTTTCTCTTTCTGTCTTACTTCACTCTGTATGACAGACTCTAGGTCCATCTGCGTTTCTACAAATGCACTCTTGGTAGTAATGCAAATTGGTGCAGCCACTATGGAGAGCAGTATGGAAATTCCTGAAAAACAAAACTAAAAATAGAGCTACCACACGACCCAGGTAAGTCATATGGGCTTCCCTGGTGGCTCAGACAGTACAGCATCTGCCCACAATTAGGAAGATCTGGGTTAAATCCCTAGGTCAGAAAGATTTTCCTGGGGAAGGGAATGGCTACCTACTCTAGTCTTCTTGCCTGGAGAATTCCATGGACAGAGGAGCCTGGTGAGTTACAGTCCATGGGGTCACGAAGAGTCAGACACAACTGAGCAACTAACTCTTACTTACTATGACCCAGCAATCCCACTATTGGACATGTATACTGCGTGTGTGTGTGTGCTCAGCCTTGTCCTACTCTTTATGACCCTATGGACTGTAGCCTACCAGGATCCTCTGTCCTTGGGATTGTCCAGGCAAGAATATTGGAATGGGTTGCCATTTCCTCTTCCAGGGGATCTTCTTGACTCAGGGATTGAACCTGTGTTTCCTGAGTCTCCTGCATTGCAAGTGGATTCTTTACCACTGAGTCATCAGGGAAGCCCCTGAGAAAACCATAATTCAAAAAGACACATGTACCCTTAGTGCTCACTGCAACACTCTTTACAATAGCCAAGATTGAAAGCAACCTAAATGTCCATTGACAGATGAATGGATAAAGAAAATGATCTGTGGTTTTTTGAAGTGGAAAAGGTCACTGTTAAATCTTTCATAGAAGTTGTTTATCTCACACTTCTTTCCTTTCTTCCATAACCCACTTCTATAATTTTTTTGCCTCCACCATTCAACCACAACTGCTCTTCTCCAGGCCACCAAAAATCTCCATGATACAAATAAATTCAGAGAAAGTTTCTTACTTTTTGACTACCTTGTCATCTCTGCACTAAGGGCACAATCCATCATTGTCTCCACCATCAGGCACTCTGCAATCCCTTTTCTAGCAGCCTGGACACTGGAAATAGGCTGGTGCATGTAACAATGGTGCAGGGATCCTGAGGGTGTGAATGGAGCATCTACAGAACCTGCTATAACATCTATTTTTAGATGTAGCTATTGAGGGAACAGGGCAATGAATTCCACATTAAATCCATCCAGGCTCTCTCCCCATATAAAATTGCTTCAAGACTGACATCTTTTACTTGGTCTCATCTTGCTTTATAGAGCCTAAATGCTGAACCTTCTTTGATTCACCTCAGAGAAACTATTTCATCTTGGGTGAACCCAGCCTTACTTTCAGAGCTTAAAAATGTTTCCTGTTAGTCCTCTGAATTTCCACTAACCTTTTAGAAGATAGCATTAAAAGGAGGGGGGAATCTGGGGTCAGATAAATCTGGTTTTGAATCTCAGTTTCTTTTATTTAAGGAATTTTTGTAAGTGCTCAGAGCCCTGGTTTCCTCAACTGTAAAACAAAGATAATGTTAGTTTCTTTTTCCTGTGCCTGTTGTGATGATTATGTGCAATGATTTATATAAGGCCTCTAATGGAATGCATTAACAGTGTTAGGGTTAATTGTGTTCATTGGACTCTGTGAGGATGGTGGTTTCATTATCTCTAATAGGGCAATGTGTGTTCTTTAAAGCACCAAGCTCTTTACTGACTCTGAATTTTGTACCAACTCATCATTCTTCCTCATTGAATAAAAATTGTCTGGGCCCATTAACTCAACTCATGAGACTCAGTAAGGTATTCAATTACCATACACCCCTTAGATCATGCTGGGTTGTCTCACAGCTTTAGCACAGACTGTGATTAATCTTACAAAAGTTCACCTGTCCCAAGACTTTTTGCTCTTAAACACATATACATATAGATGGTGGAATAAAAGGATATGCACTTATCTCCTGGGATAGCACAAAAATTGCAACTAGCTGTTGACCAACTTTTGACAGGAGGATGCTGGAACCCATCAAAAAGTGATACCCATGTCAAAAAACAAAGAAGCCACAGTGAGATGGTAGAAGGGGTACAATCATGATAAAATCAAATCCCATACCCACTGGGTGGGTGACCCACAGACCCAAGAACAATAATGCCAAAGAAGTTCTCGAATTGTTTTGAAGGTTCAGAACCCCACATCAGGCTTTCCAGCCTGGAGATCTGACAAAGGGACTGGGAATTCCCAGGGAATCTGGCCTTGAGTGCCAGCAGGATTGTTTATAGAACTTCCAAGGGCTGAGGGAAACAGACTCCAGTCTTGGAGGGCACAAACAAAACTTTGCATGCACCAAGACCCAGAGGAAAGGAGCAGTGACACCATGGGGGATGGAGTGAAAACTACCTGTTAGTGTTGGAAGGTCTCCTGTGGAGGTGTGGGTCAGCAGGGTCTCACCACAGGGATGGGGGCACTGGAAAGTCCCCCTTGGTGTAAACCCTCTTGGAGTTCACCATTAACCCTACCATACTGCCTGCAGACCCTAGGCTGGGTTGCCTCAGGTGCAACCCCACCCATAAGCAGATAATTGGATTAAAGCTTTACTGAGCAAGGCCCTGCCCACCAGAGCAAGACCCAGTTTTTCCCATTGCCAGTCCCTCCCATTAGGAAGCTTACACAAGCCTCTTAGCCTCATCCATCAGAGGGCAGACAGAAGAAGCAAGAAGAAGCACAGTGTCACAGCGGCTAACACAAAAACCATACTATAGAAAGTTAATCATGATGGAAAAGCAAAAAGTCATCTCCCAGATGAAGACACAAGATAAAACCTCAGAAAAACAACTAAATAAAGAGGAGATAGGCAACCTTCCAGAAAAAGAATTCAGAATAGTGATAGTGAAGATGATCCAGGATCTCAGGAAAAGAATGGAGGCAAAGATTAAGAAGATTCAAGAAATGTTTACCAAAGTCCTAGAAGAACTAAAGAACAAACAGAGATGAATAATATAGTAGAAGGAATCAACAGCAGAATAACTGATGCAGAAGCACAGATAAATGACCTGGAGGACAGAATAATGGAAATCAGTGCCACAGAACAGAATCTAGAAAAAAGAATGAAAAGAAATGAAGACAGCCTAAGAGATCTCTGGGACAACATTAAATGCACTAGCATTCACATTATAGGGGTCCCAGAAGGAGAAGAGAGAGACAAAGGACCTAAGGAAATATTTGAACAGATAATAGCTAAAAACTTTCCAAACATGGGTAAGGAAATAGTCAACCAAGTCCAGGAAGCACAGAGAGTCTCAGGAAGGATAAACCCAAACCAAGACACATTGTAATCAAACTGACAAAAATTAAAGACAGAGAAAAAATATTAAAAGCAACAAGGGAAAAGTGACAAAAAAATATACAAGGGAACTCCCATCAGACTATCAGCTGATTTCTCAATAGAAACTCTACAAACCAGAAGAGAATGTCATGATGTATTTAAAGTGATCAAAAGGAAGAGCCTACAACCAACAATACTCTACCCAGCAAGACTCTCCTTCAAATTTAATGGAGAAATCAAAAGCTTTCCAGACAAGCAAAAGTTAAGAGAATTCAGCACTACTAAACCAACTTCACAACAAATGCTGAAGGAACTTCTCTAGGCAGGAAACACAAGAAAAGGAAAAGACCTACAGAAAATAAACACCCCCAAATTAAGAAAATGGTAATAGGATCATACAGATCGATAATTACCTTAAATGTAAATGGAGTAAATGCACCAACCAAAAGAAAGATATAGACTGGCTGGGTGAATGAAAACCCGTGCGTGTATGCACTTCCACTTACCACATCATTCTCCTTGACCCCCCCAACTTGCATATAATTATTTTATATTGTTAAATTAATCATGTTCCTATTATGGCTTGCAATTATAATTATTTTTTACTTTGTGCCTGGCTATTGATTGTGAAAATTGATAGACATATTTTACTATTGTGATTATGTAACTATCACTCACTTAATACCATTGTATCATGATTGGTCAACAGAAAAATAATAGAACTCTGTATCACCAAAACTAGCATCTTAAAAAAAAAAAAAAACTATAATAACTTTTTAAATCCAGATGCCTATCAAAATTATCTTGAAGTTTTTTGAAAAATGCAAATGTCCAGATACTGTTTTTTTTCTCCAGAGCTCTAGATATGTTTCTAATGAACGGCTGCTGCTGCTGCTAAGTCTCTTCAGTCGTGTCCAACTCTGTGCGACCCCATAGATGGCAGCCCACCAGGCTCCTCCGTCCATGGGATTTTCCAGGCAAGAGTACTGGAGTGGGGTGCCATTGCCTTCTTCATTCTAACAAACAGTCATGTCTAAAAACAACTGGACTATATGAAGATCTTTTACTTTTTGCTTCACTTTTTCTACTTCATATCAGTGCTCCCATTTCATTTAGTTTTTGTTCTCTAATTTCTCCATCTCTTTTTTTTTATGTTTTTTCTCAAGACTATCTAATAGAAAAGCTTTTGTATACATATATATAAATATGTATAATATATATATTTGTTATATAAACATATAGAAAATGTATGAATTTTTGCCTAACTAAATAAATTATGACATTTTGATTCCACTTGTTTGACTTAGTATGAATAGAATGCTAGATTTCTAATTACAAATAGATATGCAATAAAGGTTTACTGTAGAGTATAGGGAACTATAGTCAATATCTTATAATAACCTATGATGGAAAATAATTTCGAAAATAATATATGTGTATTTGTATAACTGCATCACCTTGCTGTGCACCTAAAACATAGTAAGTCAACTACACTTCAACTATTTATATAGTTTTTAAATATATATATACATACAGACACTACTATGTGTTATTCTTGTGGATAGAACATGATACAACATAGAAAATCCCTGTCTTTATTGAAGCATGCATTCAGATAAAGGAGGAATAAACAAAAATAAATAAAACAATGTACAACACGGAGCTGTGTTTTGGCTCCATTTTGTACTTAATAACTTTGGGATGCCTATTAGACATCCAAATAGGCAGCTGTGTGTGTAAGTGCAAAGCTCAGAGGCAAGGTCTGGACTGGAAGTATAAATTTGGAAATCATGAGTATATAAATGATATTTAAAGCCCTGACATTTTCAGGGAACTCAGTGAGTGAGAATATACAGAAAAAGAAAGAAATAATCTGGTAACTCCAACGTGTAGAGATCTGGAAGAGAAAGACAGACCAGTAAAAAGAACTGAAAGGGTGTGGCCAGTGAGTTACAAGGAAAACTATGTTTCCAGACAAGACAACTCTCTGCCAGTGACGGGGTGAAGGGGCATGGTAGGAGCGCCAACGTGAACCTGTTCCTGCCTCAATGGGCGACTCCGCTTGGGGACCCTCTATTAGCCTGGCTGAGGTTTTCTCAGGACCGTGCTGTGATCTGAGGCTCTTCCTACCTGGTCCTCTTTCCCCTTCTCCTTTCCCAAGTGTCAGATGAGTCATGTGGTCTGAAAGTTTTCCCTTCCAGCTTCTGCTTACACTCCCTCAGTCCATTCATAGATGTTTGCCTCAATACATCTCTGGTGTGTCTGTTCTCATCAAGCACCTGCTTTCCAGATGAGGATAATTCTGAGGCTTGCATTCAACGGACTTCAGTCTCCCCAGGGAATTGTGCCCCAGCCCCACCTCTGTGCCTCTGGACTAATGGCATGCCCTCTATTGGCTGTCGTCCCTTCCCCATATCACTTCCCTCTTACTGACCCATTTCCCTTCCACCTTCCAATACACTACTTGCATTTGAAACTTCGTTTCTGAGGAAATCCATACTAAGCTAGATATTATAGAGACACAAATAATCAAAATAAGTATTCTCCAGCAGTAACTTAGGGGCGTTTTGTTTCTGGGGTTTCCTTCCAGTATATAGAGACTCTCACATACTAGCTATGTGAGTAGACAGGTAAAAGGCAATTTCAAATGGTCCTGGACCCACATGGTCACAAAGCAATTCACATAGTGTCTGGGATTTCCATGTTCCCAAGAGCCATGAGAACAACAGATGGCAGAAATAGTCTAGAGTTTATTTATATGCAGAGATTGTGCAGTTAATGGGAAGAGGCTTAGCAAGTGAGCCAAATGCTAAAGCACACATCTGGGTGGATGTTTTGGGCAGCTGGGCATAAATCAAGAGGGTTATTACTGTTGTCAAAGAACTGAGGATTGTTATAACCTTCTCACAGGGCACCCATAGAAGGTCCCTGCTTCCAAAAGTGTGGCCTTGATCAGCCCTGGACCTTGAGTTCTGTTTGTCTGCACTTGACCTTCACTAACACTCCCTGTTGCCTAAATTAGGGCCTGAAAGCCTCCCTCCCTTGGACACCACTGCTAACTCTTTAAAGCTGTGAGTTTTAGTCAACTCTTCATAACCCAGCTGTGCATTCTCTGTGGCTAATACCTTTCTCATACCACTGTGCTCCATCTCGAGGTAATTTGTTGCTATGGTCTGAATACTTGTAATTCCCCCAAATTCATAAACCTGAAGGTTATGATATCAGTAGTTAGAAACTTTGAACATCAGGACAGAGCCTTCATGAAAGGGATTGGTGCTCTTATTAAAGAGTCCCCAGAGAGCTGACTTATCCCTTTACCATGTGAGGAGTCAGCAACAAGTCTGAGATCCAGAAGAGAGCCTCCACACAACCACTCTGGCACTCTGATGTCAGACTTCCAGCCTCCAGAACTCTAGGAAATGAATGTCTGCTTTTTATAAGCTACTCAGCCTGTGCTATTTTGTTATAGTAGCTTAAATGGACTAAGACACTTGTTCAACTGCAAAGCAATTTTAAAAGAAGATCAAGAAGCCCAGTTTTAGGAAGCTAAGTCTATCCCTTGAGCATCTCCTAAAGGACCCAGCAAGTCTACTGCTAAAAATTTACCTAAATAAAATACAATCAATGAGGAGCACTACTCTTTACATAGTCAAAAAAGTGGAAGTCACTCAGTTATATCTGACTGTCTGCAACTCCATGGACTACACAGCCCATGGAGTCTCCAGGCCAGAGTACTGGAGTGAGCAGCCAAAATGGCAACAATGTTAAACCATGTTTAACAACATGGTATATGTCAAATAGGAATGCAGTGTGTCAATATGATTAAAATACTACACAGCCTTTGAGAATCATGAAGGAATGTTCCTGGTATGATGAAAGAAAATTACAAAAATATGGATAGAATTATATGGAAATTATTTTAATGTATGTTACATATATGTATACATGTGTAATATGTAAGTGTATGTATATATTATGTGTGCATATGTATTTACATTTATATGTCCTAGTGTATAGGAAAGAGCCTAGAAGAATGTCTATCACAAATGGTCATTTCTGAATGGTAGAATTATCAGTGATTTTCTTCTGCTTGTTTTTCTGCAGTTGACAATTTTTCTGAAAATGAGTAAGGTTTCCTTCGACATCAGGAAAGAAACATTGATAAATACAAGTTAATAAAAATGAAGGAACTGTCATTGTGCTCCAAAGACAACCAGCATCCCTTTTGATCAGGGTGGGGTGGAGTCAGGGGTCAGGCATTGCACTGAATCAGCCAAAGGAAAGTTTTCATTCATTTGTTTTTTTTCTTTCTGTGTCCTGAGCTGTATGAAGAGCCTGAAGGAAGCTGTGGTCACACTGCCAGCAGGAGAATTTGTGACAGACACAAGGGCTCATCAGGCATCTTCTAAGTTGGGAAAGCGAACCTGCTAAAGGGAGCTCGTGTGAACCCCTGACCCTGCAATCAAAGGGCATCACAGAAGGATCCAAGGCAACTCCCCTAGCACTCTCTTCAGAATGAAGGAGATTTATTCCTTTAAAGACACAAAACTAAGGTCTTCGTGCTCTTACTCCACAAATAAATGTAAAATTCCCAGAGGAACACACACCTATAATCCAGATGCCTGACTTTTTAAATCTTGGATTAAGAAACAACTGGGGCTTCTCTGGTAGCTCAGCTGGTAAAGAATCTGCCTGTAATGCAGAGGAGATCCCAGTTTGATTCCTGGGTTGGGAGGATCCCCTGGAGAAGGGATAGGCTACCCACTGCAGTATTCTTGGGCTCAGTATTCTTGGTGGCTCAGACGGTAAAGAATCACCTGCAGTGCAGAACATCTGGGTTCAATCTCTGGATTGGGAAGATCCACTGGAGGAGAGCACGGCAACCCACTCCAGTATTCTTGCCTGGAGAATCCCCATGGACAGAGAAGCCTGGCGGGCTACACTCCACGTGGTCACAAAGAGTCAGACACGACTGAGCAACAAGCACAAGAACCAATTGGCTCTAGGGTTTGGGTTTTATCACTTAACCTTCCAAAACCCCCCATTCTTATATCTGGAAAAGCATGGCCATTATCCTGCCTTGCTCCCAGGGAGGTTATTTGGCAAGCATCTTCTCAGGTACCCAGAAAAAAATTGCTGCAAAGACAGAACTCCCTGAGAGCTTGTCAACATCCTGATCTCAGTACAGAAGAACCTGATGATTTACCTGATGTTGCTCCCCTCACAGAGTGACAATGGACAGCTTTGGGTGGACAACCAAGGATCCTTGAAGTTCTTGGTTGCAAGGAAAAGAAATCTGTTTTGAATAACTTAAGGTAAACAGGATTTATTGGAAAGTTGTCAGAGTTCAAGAGAAAGGAAAAAGTGGCCGGGCACTAGGCTTCAGAAGAACAGGGCTGTGCTATGTCTGGGTGTCCAAGGAGGATGACAACTGCCTTACAGGCAGAGAAGCTACAAGGTGAGGTGGATTCCTCTGCTACTGCAGAGATAAATCATCTCCGACATGCCCTCTCATCCCTGGGTCATTCACTCACGTTACAGCACTCCAGGTGCCAGAGCATCGATGGTGTGCCTATCTGATAATTTTATGAAGGCAAGAGGGAGGATTTGCCTCCTTTGAAACTGCAATAGAAACTTGTTTCTGGAATCACCCTGCCAACAGCCCCAGTCACAGTGGGGACTAATCTTCCTTAGCCTGGGTGGATCTCATTTTCACAACCACAAAATGTCAAACATCAAGCCCAGACACCTCACTATTAAGTCAAATGAAGAAAGTATAGACAATCTTATTTACAAGGAAGAAATACAGACACAGATGTAGAGAACAAGTGTATGGATAACAAGGGGAAAGAAGGGGATGGAATGAATTAGGAGATTGGGATTGACATATATACACCATTAATACGATGTATAAAATCAGTAACAAGAGCCTACTGTATAGTACAGGGAATTTTACTCTATGGTGATCTAAATGGGAAGGAAATCTAAAACAGAGGGATATATGTGTATCTACAGCTGATTCACTTTGCTGTACAGCAGAAACTAACACTACATTGAAAAGCAACTATATGCCAATAATTTTTTTTTTTAATTTTTGACATATTGTGACAAAAATCAGTGTCGTGTTAGAAGCTGCTTCACTGATATCTACCTTAACCCAGCTTTTATGGTCTTCTTTCATTCAGTTCATTTCAGTCGCTCAGTCGTGTCCGACTCTTTGCGACCATATGAATTGCTTGCAGCACACAAGGCCTCCCTGTGCATCACCAACTCCCGGAGTTCACTCAGACTCACGTCCATCGAGTCAGTGATGCCATCCAGCCATCTCATCCTCTGTCGTCCCCTTCTCCTCCTGCCCCCAATCCTTCTCAGCATCAGAGCCTTTTCCAATGAGTCAACTCTTCGCGTGAGGTGGCCAGAATACTGGAGTTTCAGCTTTAGCATCATTCCTTCCAAAGAAATCCCAGGGCTGATCTCCTTCAGAATGGACAGGTTGGATCTCCTTGCAGTTCAAGAGACTCTCAAGAGTCT
>NW_011494863.1:6622600-6633099 GCF_000754665.1 Bison bison bison
CAGTTCAAGAGACTCTCAAGAGTCTTCTCCAACACCACAGCTCAAAAGCATCAATTCTTTGGCTCTCAGCCTTCTTCACAGTCCAACTCTCACAGCCATACATGACCACAGGAAAAACCATAGCCTTGACTAGATGGACCTTTGTTGGCAAAGTAATGTCTCTGCTTTTGAATATGCTATCTAGGTTGGTCATAACTTTTCTTCCAAGGAGTAAGCGTCTTTTAATTTCATGGCTGCAGTCACCATCTGCAGTGATTTTGGAGCCCAAAAAGATAAAGTCTGACACTGTTTCCACTGTTTTCCCATCTAGTTCCCAATAAGTGATGGGACCGGATACCCTGATCTTCATTTTCTGAATGTTGAGCTTTAAGCCAACTTTTTCACTCTCCACTTTCACTTTCATCAAGAGGCTTTTGAGTTCCTCTTCACTTTCTGCCATAAGGGTGGTGTCATCTGCATATCTGAATTTATTAATGCTTCTCCCGGCAATCTTGATTCCAGTTTGTTTCTTCCAGTCCAGTGTTTCTCATGATGTACTCTGCATATAAGTTAAATAAGCAGGGTGACAATATATAACAAAATTCATCCATTTTTTTTTCAGGCCCAGTTCAAAAGCCATCACCTCCATGATGTTTCCCGGCCATCCCTACCAGTAGGACCCTTTCTCCTCCAAACTCCACTGTGACTCCATGTCTATAACCCTCTGAAGAGGATTCAGCCTTAGAGTGATGCTGTGTGAAAAAGCAGAGCCTGTAAAGGCCAAAAAAAAAAAAATTCTCTCATTCCCTATATCCATGGAGCCCTCAAACACCAGACTCCCTCCCATCACAAAGCATCTCTTTATCCCAGCTCTTCATTACTTTATTTCCTGCTTTCCTCTCTCCCATCTTTATTATGTAAGTAAGACAAACTTCTCCAACAAGTTTTTGTTTTGTCCTTCTCTGTACGTTTTCTGATTCTCTCTTTTTCTCTCTCGCTTTCCTTCAGCCCTCCCTTCTGTGTCCCTGTCTGTCTCTCTCACAAACACATACACACACACACACACACACAACCATAGAAACCATCCAGCAGAGGAACACACTCCCCACGGGACCGGAGGAGGGAAATTAAGGTGGACATAAAGGGAAACTCTATGAAAGGGGAGACGCTATAAGCACTGCCAGGTTAATAAACCTTATCCTGTTACATATCTATTACACATTTGGAAAATTACCTCGAAATAAAATTATCTGTGCATATGCATTTTCTTTCCAACTGAATTTTAAGAAATTCCAGGGCAGAGACCAAGCCTCAGTCACCTCTTTTGCTCTCATAGAGACCACACCTGATACTTTTTAACCACTCAACATACATATAATGAATTAATGAGCACATGCATTAGCTAATTAATTAACAATAATCAGCAGGTCACCTGTAGCTATGGTTGTGCTGACAGTGACGCAGTCAGCAAATTAATGATTTTCTAGCTTTTGATCCCTAGAAGTTTTATTTCTGCCCTATCTGTACAGATATCATTAATGAGGACTTCAAATAAATGAGATCTATCTAAGAGGCAGGCTTACTACCAAGAGGAGCTGCAAACCCATTTTGATCTTTCACAGAAAGAAGGGCAGATGGGACTCACAGCATACTCACTCTTTTAAAACGAGCTTTAATTTAATTTCCTTGCCTCTGGCAGTGTCTCTTAGAAGCAGCAGAGTGAATGGCTGTGAGAGATTCAAAAGAGGGTGGAGGCTGAGGGGTCATCAAAGCTGGGAGGTCAGTGGCAGCAGGCCCCTCACCATAATGCCTATCACAGGGCCCACCTCTCCCATCACCACATGTTTGAACGCTTCAGTAGGAGAGATAATTACTGTTTCATTGATGCGGTACTTTCTACTTCACTTTCCCAAGTCCATGACCTCATTTAATCCTCTAAGCCATCCTGAGGCCCTCCGTCCTTTTCCTCAGCTACCCCTATCCTATCTGCCCAAGTCCACAATTTAAAGCCACATTTAATAAAAAGGTACATACCTACAACATGGTTTCAGTGTTCAGACTCTTAAAAAATAGTTGTGATAATGATGAGCTCAAAACTTATTAAGATATACTAGATGTCTGTAATTTTCCATGCATTTCATCCACCAAACTATGCTACAAAGAAAACATGGTTATGGTTCCCAATTTACAAATGAATAAACTAGGGCATAAAGAGGTTAAGAGACTTGCCAAAGGTGAAGGCATTATGCACAAGGCTTTGAACATGAAATTTTTTGTTCCTGTGTACAGAGTCACCATGTTAACTGTTTCCATGGCCAAATCAAGGGAGAAGATGATGAACTGAAGAAAATTTCTTTACTGTAAGACTTTACAGTTTTTAACACGGTGTTTTGCATTGCAGTTCTGTACAAGCTAGCTTCTGAATTCATTTGATCATGATATACTTTTGTTCTGGTGGAAGTAGTATGCTAGTTTGGGAAAGATGCCATGAGTTTAGATTCTACCTTGAATTCAAAGCCCCTGGAAAGCTGTTTGATGTTTCCAAAGAAGGCTCTAAGAGCAGCCTCACAGCACATCATGAAAAACAAGAAGAAACACGACCTGCCATTTTCATCACCCCAGGTTCTTCAGTAAATTGTTGTGGCCATTTTTGGGGAAGAAGAAACAGGCCTATGCAGGCTTGTCCGATTTGCCTAAGTCTTGGAATCACGATTCAAACCAAGACAGGCTAACCTCAGAAGCAATGCTCTGAATTCCTGGACAGTCATACTGCCGCTGCCATGTGGGCAGTGAGCAACAAGAATCCCTGAGCCACAGCATGTCGCCATGGCAACAGCACAGGCTAAAGGACAGAGCCTGGCTGTGACTTTGGGCTGGGTCAACTTCACCAAATCTCAGTTTTTCCATCTATAAAATGAGAGCATTAAAATTGACTTTTTAGAGATTGATGTGAAGATTAAAGACTTAGAAACTTGCCTACAGTAAATGCTTGATGAACATAAGCTAATTAAGTAATTCCAAAAAAAACACATCACATTTTCTAGAAAAGTTTTACTTTTCAAGGTAAGGTGATATTGTCTCCCCTGAAATTTCTCCCAAGGCACAGATGACAACAGACAGGACAGGGAAGACAATACGGAGTCACAAATCTCTGGTTCATTTATCTAGCTGGGACAGTTGCCACAGGAAGACATGAACACACAGGCTCAATGTATTCTTTTTAGTTATAACCAGCCTCCTTCCTATGCTCTTCTTTATTGTCCTGTACACACCCTGTTCAGATTCCATTTAGATTCTCCCTCTAAGAAGAACTGCTTCTCTTCATACATACTTCACTTTACTCTAACTGTTGCCTTCACTTCCATATGGCTTGTTTAATGATGATGTGACCTAACAGGACCCCTCTAACCTGGGCTCCTAAGAGTGGTGTCTACTCACCTGAGAACCACCAGATCTTCTTCAAACAGTTGAACCTCCAAACGTTTTGTTCACCTCACATTTGGGACACAGGAATGTGAATACTCTGCAGTCTCTTTGGCCTCTCTGGCCTCTGTGTTATATATAAGCAGGTATTCCACATTCTCCCAAACCTACGAGTAGGTTCTCATTCAGTAACGTAATATACAGAATATTTCCAACATGCATAAGGGCAAAAGGGTACCTTTGCAAACACACCAGTGCTATATGTATATTTCTTTTTATGCATTTTCTCCTCTGATACAGTAGATTCCTCTTCTGATCAATACTATCCATGAAATAAACAAAAGAAAAAAGTAATGAACCCGAATCCACTAGCACCTAGTACAGGCCACCATGAATGAAATGGCCATCACTTGCAAAGAGTCGGACACGACTGAGCGACTGAACTGAACTGAATCTATATGATGCTTTGTTTTGCAAATTAGCAAAAGGGCACTTTTTCTGGACCTCACAACAACACACAATAGGGCAAGTCTGGGTTGGACTTCAGCTCCCACCTCCCCAGCCTTCTGGATGCTCTCAGAACATCCCTAGTAACTGTACAGGGTGGCCTTGATCATCTTTTTCTAGATTACTACACTAGTTTATCTGTTCTCCCTTCTTTTTTTATCTTGACAACGTATATCCTACTCTCAACATAGCCCTTGAATTGATCTTTTCAAAATGTGCATCAGATCATATGCCCCTCCTACTTGAAATCCTCACCCTTGGAATAAAATTCAAAATTCTTCACATGACCAACAGGACTCTGCCAGATCTGGCTCCTTCTTTCCTCATTCTGAATACTCTTCTCTTGTTCACTCTGTTTCAGCTACAATGACCTTCTGTTTCCTAAACACTCTGAGTTTGTTCCTAATTCAGGGTTTTTGTTTCTTCTATTAGTCAACTAAACTGCATAATAACCTCCCCTACATCAGTGGCTGACCACAATAAACCTTTATGTAGGGTATGCCTGTGTCAACAGGTCTGCAGGTCAGCTGTGCCTCTGCAGGGACCAGCTCTGCCTCAGGCTGCAAGTTGGCTGGGGCTGGTTCCATGCTATCAGTTGGGTTCAGACCTGCCCCATGAATAATACCCTTCCTGAATCACTGCTGCCAGCCCTGTTCTTTTCATTGAAAGTGGCAGGAATATGAGACCAGGCTATAACACATGAATAAGTTTTAAGACTTGGAGACTATTCCATTGGCTAGAATAAGTTATATGACCATGCCTAGCATCAGAGGGACAGAAAATCCATTCCACCCAAAATGAGAGTGTATCTCAAAGTTACCTGGGAAATATGATGGGTATATATCCCTGTTACAGGACAGTGAGGTATTTGGACCCATAATCCTATAGATGAGATTATTTCCCATACTAGGAATGTTCTATCCCCACATTTTCTCATGGCTAGCTCCTTCTGTCTGAAGATGTCACCTCCTCCCAAAGGCCATCTTGGGCCACTGTATTCCAAAAGTACATGTACCACCATATATACTGGGATCCATGGCCAATGGAGGAAGAAATGGCAAACCACCCCAGTACCCTTGCTGTGAAATCTCATGAACTGTATATAAGTTGTATATAACTGTATATCAGTTGTATTCAACTGTTTATGACCCCATGGACTATACAGTCCATGGAATTCTCCAGGACAGAATATTGGAGTGGGTAGCCATTCCCTTCTCCAGGGGATCTTCCCAACCCAGGGATCAAACCCAGGTCTCTCACATTGCAGGTGGATTCTTTACCAGCTGAGCCACGAGGGAAGCCTGACTGTATAAAAAGACATGAAAAAAAGATATGATACCAAAAGATGAGTCCCACAGGTTGGAAGATGTCCAATTCACTATTGAGAAAGAGCTAAGGACAATCACTAATAGCCCCAGAAAGAATGAAGCAGCTAGGCCAAAACAGAAACGATGCTCAGTTGTGGATGTGTCTAGTGATAAAAGTAAAATCTGATGCTGCAAAGAACAGTAATGTATAGGAACCTGGGATGTTAGGTCCATGAATCAAGGTAAACTGGATGTGGTCAAGCAGGAGACAGTAAGAATAAACATCGACATCTTAGGAATCAGTGAACTAAAATGAATGGGAATGGGAGAATTTAATTTAGATGACCATTATATCTACTGTGGTGGACAAGAATCCCATAGACAAAATGAAGCAGCCCCCATAATCAACAAAAGGATCTGAAATGTAGTACTTGGGTGCAACCTCAAAAATGACAGAATGATCTCAGTTCAATTCCAAAACAAAGCATTCAGTATCACAGATATCCAAGTCTATGCCCCAACCACTAATGCCAAAGAAACTGAAGTTAAATCAGTTGATCAGTTCTATGAAGACCTAGAAGACCTCCTAGAACTAACACCAAAAAAAAAAGAAGAAGTTCTATTCATCATTGGGGATTGGAATGCAGAAGTAGGAAGTCAGGAGATACCTGGAGTAGCAGGCAAGTTTGGCCTTGGAGAACAAAATGAAGCAGGGCAAAGGCTAACTGAATTTTGCCAAGAGAATTCACTGGTCATAGCAAACATCCTTTTTCAACAACACAAGAGATGACTTTACACATGGACATCACCAAATGGTCAATACCAAAATCAAACTGATTACATTCTTTGTAGCCAAAGATGGAGAAACTGTATACAGTCAGCAAAAATAAGACCTGGAGCTAACTGTGGCTCAGATCATCAGCTTCTTACAGCAAAATCCAGGCTAAAACTAAAGAGAGTGGGGAAAACCACTAAGTCAGCCAGGTATGACTTAAATCAAATCCCCTATGAATATGAAGTAGAGGTGATGAATAGATTCAAGGGGTTAGATCTAGTAAGCAGTTCTCCTGAAAAACTATGGACAGAGGTTCATAATATTGTACAGAAGACAGTGAACAAAACCATCCCAAAGAGAAGGCAAAGCAAGAAGTCAAAGTGCTTATCTGAGGAGGCTTTACAAATAGCTGAAGAAAGAAGAGAAGCAAAAAACAAGGGAGAAAAAGAAAGGCACATCCAACTAAACACAGATTTCCCAAGAATAGCAAGGAGAGACAAGAAGGCCTTCTTCAGTGAACAGTGCTTAAAATAGAGGGAAACAACAGAAGGGGAAGTCTACAGATCTCTTCAGGAAAATTGGAAATATTGAGGAAACATTTGGCCCAAAGATGGGCACACTAAAGGACACAAATGGTAGAGACCTAGTAGATGCTGAAGAGATCAAGAATACATGGAAGAACTGTACAAAAAAGGTCTTAATGAATCAGATTACTACAATGGTGTGGTCAGTCACCCAGAGCCAAATATTCTGGAGTGTGAAATCAAGAGGGCCTTAGAAAGCACTGCTATAATAAAGCCAGTAGATGTGATGGAATTCCAGTAGAGCTATTCAAAACCCTAAAGGATGATGCTATCAAAGTGTTTCACTCAATATGTCAGCAAATCTGGAAGACCCAGCAGTGGTCACAGGACTGGAAAAGGTCAATCTTCATCCCAATTCCCAAGAAGGTATTAAAGAATATTCTGTTAGATAATTGCACTCATCTCCAAGGTTAGTAAGGTCATGCTTAAAATCTTGCATGCTAGCCTTCAGTATTACAAAAGCCAAGAACTTCCAGGTGCCCAAGCTGGGTTTAGAAAAGGCAGAGGAACCAGAGATCAAATTGCCAACATTCACTGGATCATAGAGAAAACAAGGGAATTCCAGAAAAAATATCTACCTCTGTTTCACTGACTATGCTAAAGCCTTTGACTGTGTGGATCACAACAAACTGTGGAAAGCTCTTAAAGATATGGGAATACCAGACCACCTTACCTGTTCCCTGAGAAACCTGTATGTGTGTCAAGAAACAACAGTTAGAACCCTATATGTAACAACCAATTGATTCAGGATTGGGAAAGGAGTACAGCAGGGCTGTCTGTTGTCACCCTGTTTATTTAACCTACATGCTGAACACATCATGAGAAATGCCAGGCTGGATGAGTTACAAGCTGGAATGAAGACAGGCTGGAAAAACATCAACAACCTCAGATATGCAGAATATACCAGTCTAATGGCAGAAAGTGAACAGGAACTAAAGAGCCTCTTGATGAGGGTGAAGGAGGAGAGTGAAAGAGCCAACTTAAGTAAATATTAAAAAAACTAAGATCATGGCAAGATGGGCTCGATAAAGGACAGAAATGGCATGGACCAAACAGAAGCAGAAGATATTAAGAAGAAGTGGCAAGAATACACAGAAGAACTGTACAAAAGAGATCTTCATGACCCAGATAATGACAATGGTGTGATCACTCACCTAGAGCCAGACATCCTGGAATGTGAAGTCAAGTGGGCCTTAGAAAGCATCACTATGAACAAAGCTAGTGGAGGTGATGGAATTCCAATTGAGCTATTTCAAATCCTGAAAGATGGTGCTGTTAAAGTGCTGCACTCAATATGCCAGCAAATTTGGAAAATTCAGAAGTGGCCACAGGACTGGAAAAGGTCAGTTTTCATTCCAATCCCAAAGAAAGGCAATGGCAAAGAATGCTCAAACTACCACACAATTGCACTCATCTCACACACTAGTAAAATAATGCTCAGAATTCTCCAAGCCAGGCTTCAGCAATACATGAACCATGAACTTCCAGATGTTCAAGCTGGTTTTAGAAAAGGCAGAGGAACCAGGGATCAAATTGCCAACATCCGCTGGATCATTGAAAAAGCAAGAGAGTTCCAGAAAAACATCTATTTCTGCTTTATTGACTATGCCAAAGCCTTTGACTGTGTGGATCACAATAAACTGTGGAAAATTCTGAAAGAGATGGGAATACCAGACCACCTGATCTGCCTCTTGAGATATCTGTACGCAGGTCAGGAAGCAACAGGTAGAACTGGACATGGAACAACAGACTGGTTCCAAATAGGAAAAGGAGTACGTCAAGGCTGTATATTGTCACCCTGCTTATTTAACTTATATGCAGAGTGCATCATGAGAAACGCTGGGCTGGAAATCAAGATTGCCGGAATCAAGATTGCTGGGAGAAATATCAATAACCTCAGATATGCAGATGACACCACCCTTATGGCAGAAAATCAAGAGGAACTAAAAAGCTTCTTGATGAAAGTGAAAGAGGAGAGTGAAAAAGTTGGCTAAAAGCTCAACATTCAGAAAATGAAGATCATGGCATCTGGTCCCACCACTTCATGGGAAATAGTGGGGAAACAGTGGAAACAGTGTCAGACTTTATTTTTGGGGGTTCAAAATCACTGCAGATGGTGATTGAAGCCATGAAATTTAAAGATGCTTACTCCTTGGAAGGAAAGTTATGACCAACCTAGATAGCATATTCAAAAGCAGAGACATTACTTTGCCAACAAAGGTCCATCTAGTCAAGGCTATGGTTTTTCCAGTGGTCATGTATGGATGTGAGTTTGACTGTGAAGAAAGCTGAGTGCAGAAGAATTGATGCTTTTGAACTGTGGTGTTGGAGAAGACTCTTGAGAGTCTCTTGAACTGCAAGGAGATCCAACCAGTCCATTCTGAAGGAGATCAGCCCTGGGATTTCTTTGGAAGGACTGATGCTAAAGCTGAAACTCCAATACTTTGGCCAACTCATGCGAATAGTTGACTCATTGGAAAAGACTCTGATGCTGGGAGGGATTGGGGGCAGAAGGAGAAGGGGACAACAGAGGATGAGATGGCTGGATGGCATCACTGACTAGATGGACATGAGTTTGAGTGAACTCTGGGAGTTGGTGGTGGACAGGGAGGCCTGGCATTCTGCAGTTCATGGGGTCGCAAAGATCAGACACAACTGAGTGATTGAACTGAACTGAAATGAAGATCGTGGCATATGGCCCCATTATTTCACGCAAATAGCAGGGGAAAAGGTAGAAGTATTGATAAATTTCCTCTTCTTGGGTTTTAAAATCACTGTGGATGATGATTGCGGCCATGAAATCAGAAGATAATTGCTTCTTAGCAGGAAAACTATGACAAATCTAGACAGTGTGTTGAAAAGCAGAGACATTACTCTGCCAACAAAGGTCCATACAGTCAAGGCTATGGTCTTTCCAGTGGTTATGCATGGTTGTGAGAACTGGACTGTAAAGAAGGCAGAGTGCAAAGAATTGATGTTTTCAAATTGTGGTGCTAGAGAAGACTCCTGAGAGTTCCTTGGACAGCAAGGAAATCAAGCCAGTCAGTCTTAAGGGAAATCAACCTTGAATACTCATTGGAAGGACTGATGCTGAAGCTGAAGCCCCAATATTTTGGTCACCTGATGAGAATAGCAAACTCATTGCAAAAATCCCTGTTGCTGGGAAAGACTGAAGGCAGAAGGAAAAGAGAGAGTTGGTGGATGAGATGGCTGGATGGCATCACCAGTGCAATGGACATGAACTTGAGCAAACCCCAGGAGATGGAAAGGCACAGGGAGGCCTGGTGTGCTACAGTCCATGGGGTTGAAAAGAGTCAGACATGACTGGGTGACTGAACAACAACACATGGCCACAGTTCAGTTCATGTACTTCCAATGACTCTATAATCCATTATTCAGTTTTGTTTTGTTCATTGTATGTATAGATTGAAATTCATTTACTTATATCTTGGCTTACATCTTTGTCATATCTCCCACAACTAGGAATGTAAGCAAAAGGGTTTTCTCTGCTTTATTCACTGCTCTAACCACAATTTGGCATGGAGTAACAGTTCAATAAATTTTGGCTGGATAAGTACAGTCTAGAAACCTGTATTCTTATTCCTTAATTCTATGTTAGTCCCTCAGCATATTTTCAATTACTTGCTGTCATACATGAATAAATATGTGAATGCAGGGTGGGCTTCCCTGGTGCCTCAAATGGTAAAAAATCCACCTGCAATGTGGGAGACCTGGGTTCAATCCCTGGGTTAGTAAGATCCCCTGGAGAAGGGAACAGCTGCCCACTCCAGTATGGGGCCTCCATTGTAGCTCAGTCGGTAAAGAATCTGCCTGCAATGCAGGAGACCTGGGTTCGATTTCTGGGTCAGGAAGATCCCCTGGAGAAGGAAATGGCAACCCACTCCAGTATTCTTGCCTGGAGAA
>NW_011494863.1:6633199-6633611 GCF_000754665.1 Bison bison bison
TTAAAAAAGAACATATATATATATGTATATATGTGTGTGTGTGTGTGTATATATATATGCATATATATGTGTGTATGTATATATGCATATATATGTGTATATATATGTATATATGTGTGTGTGTATATATATATATCACTGCTCTGCGGTGATCTAAACAAGAAAGACACTTTAAAAAAGAAGATATTGATCAATGTTCAAAGATTTTTCCAATCCAGATTGTCAGTCATGCTGAGAAACCCTGCTCTATAACAACCTCACTTCTGACCTTAAGGCTTTCCTTGGCCCATAGGCCTTTTAGTGTTTAATTTTTATCCTTCTCGTGAAAGTGAAAGTCACTCAGTCATGTCCAACTCTTTGTGACCCCATGGCCTTTACAGTCCATGGAATTCTCTGGGCCAGAATACTGGAG
>NW_011494863.1:6633711-6639292 GCF_000754665.1 Bison bison bison
GGCAACCCACTCCAGTATTCTTGCCTGGAGAATCCTATGGACAGAGGAGCCTGGCAGGCTATGGTCCATGAGGTCACAAGAGTTGGATGGAACTTAGCAACTAAACCACCAGGCATGGGAGAGTCAGGGAAGATGATTACATCTACAATGTAATGTAGATGTAATATTGTCTATACAATGTAATATAGATGTAATAAAAACAGAGGATTTCAAATCAAGCTCTGGTATCCTGAGACCAAAGACTCAGTGTTACTGCTATGAAGTAGAAATAAAAATTGTAGATTTTTCTGCCAAGGATTAAATTAGATGATGCATGTGTAACACTTACCTTAAGGAGAGGAGAGTAGTAAGTGGTGATTTGAAAGAGTAAGACATAACCCAGACAGTGGAGGACTTGTAGGACAATGTGAAAATTTGTTGATGAGTGGCTCAGATGGGACACGTATATCTGAGGTTTTTCAATCAGATTTCCTCAATGATTTCATTGGTAACAAGTGGATTGGCAGACCTCTGTTCCTGTTGTCATGCAGGCCATTCAGGTTGGGACTGGCTGTTGGTTGCATTCCCAAAGTAGCCTCTCTATGATTCTCTGTGCTGAGGGACTATCAATGGCCTTCTTTTGTTTTTGTTTTTTTTTAACTAGTTTATACTCCCTCAAGCATTGCTTCAGGTCTACAAAACAGTCTCTATATCTATCCTAAATGATATGATCACATTTTTCCATCAGATCCTCATAAAATTCCATCTTGAGAACACGAAGCTGGATTCAATCTTTTAGTTTTTTAAAAGACTCTACACCCATCATTTTGGAACAGGCTGCTTCTTAGAAGAACTTTTCTAATGAGTTAATTTTCCCATGAAGTAGGTAAGAAACCAACCAGACAGCCCTGTTTTGGTAAAAGGATAAATTAAGGCAAAGAGCAGAAACTGACCTCAAAGTTAGCTCTCCTAGTTGCAAAAATATGTGGTTAATTCTCTTATTTTAGAACTGACCTTCAATTAGTATTGGATTCCTGAATAGTCATCCCTCCTCCTTTATAATGATTACCAAAATTTAGTAGTTTAATAATACTTTTGTGGCAAGAGTATAAGAAAACAGTTACTCTTGCTTACTGGGAGTACAGATCTATAATATTTCCCAAGAGTAATTTGGCATTTACATTCAAATTTAAAATGCACATCCACTTTGGCTGAGAAACTCTGTGTCTAGTACTCTAGGCGACAGCTGTTCTTGTAAAAATATGTGTAAATATAAGATAATCTATATATACATTTTAGAATATACAGATAAAGATTATATATAGATAACTATATCTAATTCTCAGCATTGTTTGAAATTGAAACAAACAAGCCTACTTACACTGTATATGCTTAGCAACGCACTGGACGGCTGCACAAAATCTATTTGGAAGTTATTGGAGAGACAATGGAACCAAAGGCACAGAGAATTAAAAAAAGCACCAAATGGAAAGAAGAAACTTACTTCTCCATTTATGAGATGATGATTAAATTTTTACACGAGTGTGTTTGAATTTTATTTTGAAAATATGTAGATAATAAAAAGAAAGCAAATGTATCTCCCCCTACAGGACTGTGTGAAGTAGACATTTAAAGGCACCCAACTTCTCTTGTTCATGTTCCTGGTTCATTTGCTCCCAACTCAAAGACAACATACACATTCTTCCTAAAATGAGAGAACTGACTTCCGCAGCTCAAGGATGCCAGCCTGAGGAGGAAACAAACCAGCAGGGAGTGGGAAACTGGCCAGCTTGGGGAAGTCAACAGGCAAGATTTCAGAGCACAACCAAGCCATGTCATACTGTGGAAGGTATCCGTTTGTTTTTTGGTCCTTTGGGGAGGTGAGATCTGTCTCCCCACCCTGGAAGTAATGGTGCATAGTTGGAACATGGGCCTTAATGAGTTCAAAATCCTCCCTGCAATCTGAAGGGAGGGTCACTCTGTCAAGGTCAAAGACTAGAATTCAGTTATTTTTTAATTTGTATTGGAGGATAGTTGATTGACAATGTTGTATTCGTTTCTGCTGTATAGAAAAGTAAATCAATTGCACATATACACATATCCACTCTTTTTAGATCTTATTAATATTCCCATATAGGTCATTGGAGAGTACTGAGTGGCATTCCTTGTGCCATACAGTAGGTTCTTATTGGTTATCTATTTTATGTATAGCAATGCATATATGTCAATCCAGTTATTTTAACAAAAGGGTCCATGAAAGAGGTAAGAGAGGAAGCAGATGTCATCCACCCTGCACTGGACAGATCAAGTCCATGTCGTAGGAAAATGGTTTTGAGAATCTATGACAGGGGTTGGCAATCCCAACAATGACAACAATGGCTTTTTGTTGACTATATGCTCTGAGCCAGGCATTGTGCTAAGCTTGCCATACACAATTTCTCTTTAGACTCTTGCAACAGACTGGCCATGTTGATCTTCCAGATTAAATACTTATCCAACAGATAAGTGGCAGAGCCAGGAATAAAACTACATTGGCCTGATTTCTCAAGCCCAGGCTCTCATCCACTCTCAGACAAGATGCTGTTATTTTTTCCCTGACATTCTAAGTGGCTTTTTAGAGAAATAGGGTCACTCAGACTGCCCTACATAACAGTAGAAAGGTTTATGTGTCTGAACACCCATTATATAGGCTTCCTGGGCCAGGGCTCATGGGCACTTTGCCTTTCCCTTTGGCCATCTCAGCCAGAACCAGAATAACTACTTGTTAAGTGCAGTCATCATTGTATTGATCATTTCCCAAGCTTCTCTGGTTTGTCCTGATAGAAACCCAACCTTCTATTTCACTCCTCATCCCCCTTCATTTTATGCATCAGAACAACAGAATACTATAAAGGAGATGCTGTTTTCTTCCTTTTATTGTTGCAGAAATGGAGCATCTTGCCCAGAGTTCCCTAACTAATTATTAACATTTCAGAATCTCAAACTCTTTCATTGATGAACAGGAGATAATAACATCTAACCCTCAGAGGGTGAGAGATCAGGTCTCTGAAGTTCAGAATACAAAGTAGTCATGCAATAAATTGTACCTGCTGTCATGTCATTTCAAAGTAGTTATATCACCCTGGGAAGCCATCTACAACCTGCGTGTCCCTGCTCAAGGTATACAACTTCTCCAAACACCACCTGTCCAATGGAAATATTATTAAGCTCACCCAGCTCTAATTATATTTTGAGGATAAAATGGAATAAATACATAAAATAACTCTACCAGTGACTGGTTCATACTCAAAATTGAATATATAAAAACCTCCTCTGGTAAGAATGCTGTTGACATTTGCCCATCTATGTAACTCCAAGAATTTGATATGTGGTTACAGAAATAATTTTCTCCTTCTCCTTGCCCCTTCCCTCAACGCTCTTTTCCCTAGATTCCTTGTGTAAATATTGAATATTGTTGCTGTTTAATTGCTCGGCCATGTCCAACTCTTTGTGACCCCATGGACCATAGCCTACCAGGCTCCTCTGTCTAGAGATTTTCCAGGAAAGTATACTGAATGAGTTGCCATTTCCTTCTCCAAGGGATCTTCCTGACCCAGGGATTGAACCCAAGTCTCCTGCATTGGCAGGTGATTCTTTACCATTGAGTCACCAGGCAAGCCCGATATGGAATATTATGTGGGTGTGTATGTGTCTGCTAAGTCACTTCAGTCTGACTGTTTGCAACCCTATGAACTGTAACCCGCCAGGCTCCTCTGTCCATGGGATTCTCCAGGTAAGAATACTGGAGTGGGTTGCCATGCCCTCCTCCAGGGGATTTTCCCAACCCATGGATAGATCCTGTGTCTCTTACATCCCCTGCATTGGCAGGTGGGTTCTCTACCACTAGCACCACCTTGAAAGCCCCATATTGAATATTATGCAGTAATTATTACCTTCCCTTAATGCTGCCTTTTAATAAGACAAGACAGCTCTACCACTGGCTCCAGCTTTTCTTCTCATCCTTCAAGTCTCTGATGACTCCTCCCAGTGGCCTGCAGCAAGATGCATTGGAGGGGGCTGCATTTTGGCTGAAGTCTGTTTCAGAGATACAGCCCATGTGATTCTCAGCTCTGACCATATGCTTGATCACTTTCCAGCACAGCTTTTGATGTGAAAGGGAGGAAGTAAGACTCTCTCTTACCCATGGCTAAAAATAATTTCAGAAGGCTGGAGGCAAAGCAGAGGTGATGCCAGCTATCTCCTGGAACAGTTGATAAAACGGCTGCCTCCTGCAAGCCAATTTCATGCATTTCCTTTTCTATCTTTCTGCTTCCCCTACATACTTTTTTTTTTTTTCTGGACATGCTGGGGAAAGCCTCACATAATAAGCTAGGAAAACTGGGTATCCTGTCATCTCATCTTCCACCTGGGGTTGTCGCTTCCTCTTCGTTAAGTCTTCTCACTGAGTCAGCCCATCTGATTAGAAGACCTGTTCTCTCCCATCCAGCCTTCAGTTGCCCAGTTTTTGGAACTCAGCAGCACTGTATGAAACACACCAGATCTGTCAAAAGGCAAGATGTTTCATAGATGCCTGGAAGCAGGGCAAAGAAGGCTGGCTGGGATACACGATACAAGATACAGGCAGATTATGACACTGGGAGGCTGGAAACTCAAAGGTGACTTCAACCTTGTAGCCCTTTGATTCTAAGAGTGGTGGCTGCAGCCTCTAACTGCTCTCCTAAAAGCCAGCTCAGTGGAAACTGTCCCTGGCAGCAAGCACCCACATTGTGCCTCTTGGGGCCTCAAGGAGCTACTTCCCGTCTGCTATCTGTGATGTGATGATCTTTGTGAAATGCACATGCACAGGGCCAGCTGGGACCTAAAGAGGCCAAAGAATTCAAACATTCTGACGACCTAGAGGGGTGGGGTTGGGGTGCTGGGAGGGAGCTCAAGTGGTACAGAACCCACCTGCCAATGCAAGAAACAAGACACGTAGGTTTGATTCCGGGGTCAGAAAGATCCCCTGGAGGAGGAAATGGCAACCCACTCCAGTATTCTTGCCTGGAAAATCCAATGGAGAGAGGAGCCTGGGGGACTACAGTCCATGGGGTCACAAAGAGTCAGACATGACTGAAGCGACTTAACATACATACACACACGTATATGTATATGTGTGTGTGTGTGTGTGTGTGTGTGTATGTGCTTCCCAGGTGGCCCTAGTGGTAAAGAACCTGCCTGCCAACACAGGAGACGTAAGAGACACAGGTTCGATCCCTAGGTGGGGAAGATCCCCTCAAGGAGGGCATGGCAACCCACTCCAGTATTCTTGCCTGGAGAATCCCCATGGACAGAGGAGCCTGGCAGGCTATAAACTATAGGGTCACAAAGAATCAGACACAACAGAAACAACTCAGCACACATGTATACATACACACACACACACACTTATAGCTGATTCAGGCTATTGTATAGCAGAAACTAACAAAGCATTGTAAAGCAATTATACTCTAAGGAAAAAGTATAACAAGTATAAAAGCATAAAAAGCAAATATACTCTAATAAAAAATTATTTTAATTTAAAAATTATTAAATTAAAAGTTAAAATTAAATTTAAATTTATATA
>NW_011494863.1:6639392-6644074 GCF_000754665.1 Bison bison bison
AGAATTGTGGGCTTGCAAATCCTTTGGAATTAATTGTATATATAGATATATCTTTTTATATTAATTTAATTTTTAAATTAAAATTTAAAATTATTTTAAATTAAAAAAACAATAAAATAAAAAGTAAAAATCACTAGCACTGTGTGTTTACTGAGTGTCAGATATTACCTCTTAAACCTTACACTGTCATATCTGCCCAAGATTTAAGATGTTACACTCATTTTTTACAGAGGAAGATCAAGAAATGGATTATGCTCTGTAACTCCTTGTCCAGTGGATCAATTAGGAAAGTGTCTGTAAGGAATTGAAAACCCAATAGACAGTGGTTCACACAAGAGGGGAATTATTATCTTACATAAGAGTGTGACAGAGACAGGCAGCTCTGGCCATTGGTCTAATGTTTCAAAATGATCTCATCTCTGTTGATTCCAGAGATCTTCCTGTAAGTTGCAGAATGATAGCTCCAGCTCTGGAAATGTTGTGTTCATTCAAAGTGGCTGAAAGACATCAAGGGACAAACGCCAGCACCTCTGTGATTTCTGTTAGGAAAACAATGTCTCCTCTGAACTTTCTGAAGTCTCCTCCCCATCCCCAGGAGTGCCTCACTGGTCAGAAATAAGTGACACAGCCATTTCTAGCCGCAACAGAAGCTGGGAAATCAGTATTCCACCTTTCCAGCCTCTACCATGGGGGCAGGCAGGCGAATGATGCTGCTGATTTGGAATGGGATGGTGGTGGTGGTGATCGTAGTGAGAAGCAGACAGCCTCAAGAGATATTTGGTGGTAAAAATCACCAGACAGAGCTTGCTGACTTCTCCCCCATCTCCCATGGGAGATGGGAGAGAAGGAGGAGTCAGGGATGAATACTAATTTGGTACATACACTGAGACTGAGAGTCACAAATAAAAAAAAAAGATTTTGGAAATGGGAAGTCATGAGAGCACTCTTGGGCATATTAAGGCTGAAGAGTCCTTGACAAAGAGGGAAGAGGGGGAATGAATTGGAAGACTGGAATTGACATATATACACTATTGATACTATGTGTAAAATAGGTAACTAATGAGAACCTACTATATAGCACAAGGAACTCTACTCACTGCTCTGTGGTGATCTAAACAAGAAAGACACTTTAAAAAAGAAGATATATATATATATATATATGTATACGTGTGTGTGTATATATATATATGCATATATATGTGTGTATATATACGTATATATGTGTGTGTGTATATATATATGTATATCACTGCTCTGTGGTGATCTAAACAAGAAAGACACTTTAAAAAAGATATATATATATGTATATGTGTGTGTGTGTATATATATATATGCATATATGTGTGTATATATATACGCATATATATGTGTGTATATATGTATATGTGTGTATATATATGCATATATGTGTGTGTATATATATATGTATATATGTGTGTGTGTATATATGTATGTATATCACTGCTCTGTGGTGATCTAAACAAGAAAGACACTTTAAAAAAGAAGATTATATATATGTATATATGTGTGTGTGTATATATATATGCATATATGTGTGTGTATATATATATGCATATATATGTGTGTATATATATGTATATGTGTGTGTATATATATATGTATATCACTGCTCTGCGGTGATCTAAACAAGAAAGACACTTTAAAAAAGAAGATTATATATATGTGTGTGTGTATATATATATGCATACATATGTATATATGTGTGTGTGTATATATATATGCATATATGTGTGTGTATATATATATGTATATCACTGCTCTGCGGTGATCTAAACAAGAAAGACACTTTAAAAAAGAAGATTATATATATGTGTGTGTGTATATATATATGCATACATATGTATATATGTGTGTGTGTATATATATATGCATATATGTGTGTGTATATATATATGTATATCACTGCTCTGCGGTGATCTAAACAAGAAAGACACTTTAAAAAAGAAGATTATATATATGTGTGTGTGTATATATATATGCATACATATGTATATATGTGTGTGTGTATATATATATGCATATATGTGTGTGTATATATATATGTATATCACTGCTCTGCGGTGATCTAAACAAGAAAGACACTTTAAAAAAGAAGATATTGATCAATGTTCAAAGATTTTTCCAATCCAGATTGTCAGTCATGCTGAGAAACCCTGCTCTATAACAACCTCACTTCTGACCTTAAGGCTTTCCTTGGCCCATAGGCCTTTTAGTGTTTAATTTTTATCCTTCTCGTGAAAGTGAAAGTCACTCAGTCATGTCCAACTCTTTGTGACCCCATGGCCTTTACAGTCCATGGAATTCTCTGGGCCAGAATACTGGAGTGGGTAGCCTTTCCCTTCTCCAGGGGATCTTCCCAACCCAGAGATCAAACCCAGGTCTCCCACATTGCAGGTGGATTCTTTACCTGCTGAGCCACCAGGGAAGCAAAAGCACTTCTTGGCAGCAGTGGGACATGAATCCACGTCCCCCAAAGAGACTGGAGCCTTAATCCAGCACCTTAGACCTCTCAGCCTCGCTGCCTGGTACTCCCTCAAATCTCTAATGTTACTACCAGCTTTAAATTGCTTTCCAGAACCAATTCCTAGTACAAAGACTCATCTGGTGGTGATAAGTGCAGATGAGTTACTACCATTGACTTAAGTTATGTTGAAAGTCATCCCTGGAAACAAGAGCCTGACATGGTGTATAATTCACAATTCAAGAGTCTCCCAAACATTAAGATCATAGAAAAAGTTCTTATAAATGAATTCAATCATTATTCTTAAGATACTGAATCTAAGAGGCTTTTGAATGTGTTGAAGGTAATCTTTAGGACAAAGTAAAAAGAATTGCTATTTTAGACACAATGTTTTGCTCTGAGAAGTAACCTAGATTATTGAGTAACCTAAATTGCTGCTTACTAGTAACCTCAACGGATAAGGCAATGGCAACCCACTTCAGTACTCTTGCCAGGAAAATCCCATTGATGGAGGGGCCTCATGGGCTGCAGTCCATGGGGTCACTAGGAGCCAGACACAACTGAGCGACTTCACTTTATTTTTTCACTTTCATGCATTTGAGAAGGAAATGGCAACCCACACCAGTGTTCTTGCCTGGAGAATCCCAGGGATGGGGGAGCCTGGTGGGCTGCCATCCATGGGGTCACACAGAGTCGGACACGACTGAAGCGACTTAGCAGCAACAGCAGCAGTAACCTCAAATATTAACCATAGATTTATAATAGGAAATCTGTGGCTATTTGAAACACATCCCTGTTTTTGAAGTTGATGTGATGGATAGCCACGTAACCCATAAACCACTACTTGTTTTCCTTCTAATGGTCACATCCTTGCACTTTCCTGATCACCCACTTAAAAATGTTAACTTGCTTTTCCTATAAAAGCCACATAGTTGCTTTTAATGAGGCTTTATTAACCATATGAATTTCAGAGACACACTCTCAGGATAAACTGAGTAGGAACTCTTTTTATCTGGAATCTAATCGAGCCTACATATAACTCTTAAGAGCTCATTAAAAAGCTCAGTTACACGTCTGAATTCATAGGCTCTGATCCAATGACGTGGAGAGCAGCAGACCATTAAAATTAATTGAATGTGCTGAACCATTTCAAGATTGATTTCTTTTGCATTACAAAAAAATAGGAGGTGCTAGGTTAGCCTCTGCCCTGAAGAATTAGTCTAAAATTACAATCAAAACATCTCAAATGAAATTGTTGTAAAACTCACCAAGATACATATATATATAGCTTCCTAATCCTGCTTATGCCCCTTATAACTTAAATACTGAGTTACTCTCACTTAGAGCTAACTTGAATCTCAACAAAGAGGGAGAAGCATGAGTTCCAACCCATCTGAGTGCCTGTTGAGCTACTGGAGTATCTCATATGTGTTAAGCTATCATTTAAGCAACTTTTTTTTTTTCCTTTTAGGAGTAGAAAATATCTGAAGAGGAAAAATGTTTTCCCCAAACCTAAACTATATTATTTTAGTGCATTTTGCATTCTTATTTATTGCTGGCATACAGGACAGGAAACTCAAGTGGCCATTTGCTGCACAGCCTACTCAGCAGAGAGATGGAACGTTTAAGGCCTTTCATCCCATATGTCCAAAATGATTTCAAAAGCAGCCATTTCAGTGTCTCCTGGACTAATGGTAAAGGAGGTAAAAGAAGGAAATATTTCTATGAAAAGCATCCACAAGAAAGAAGTAAAATGAAAAGCTTGAACCCTTGCACTTGCCAGTTCCACCCCGGAGGACCTCTCGACCTCATCTTGTACCCCCCTGCTCTTCCCAGACATGTGGGTCTTCTTCAGGTCCTCAAAAACACAGTGCTTCACATCACCTGCTCACCTGAAGTTCCCACCATGCGTCCTTTTTGCCTCTGCCCTCTCCACATCCAACCAGCATCCCTTCACTCACTGTACTCCTTTCTTGGGAACCTTCTCCGCAATCTCACAGCAGAACTCCCTTAGCACATTAGCCTCCCATGATATGATGCATGGGTAATTTATTAGTTAATAAGAGAAATATATTTTAATATCTTTCTCCCACTGGAAATGGAAGCTGCAAGAACACAAGGATGGTTCACTTTCTGTTGTCATTTTATTCGCAGAAACTAACACAATGACTGAAACATAGTACTCCATCCATGCTGAATC
>NW_011494863.1:6644250-6651493 GCF_000754665.1 Bison bison bison
CTTTAGGATTGACTGGTTGGATCTCCTTGCAGTCCAAGGGACTCTCAAGAGTCTTCTCCAACACCACAGTTTAAAAGCATCAATTCTTTGGTGCTAAGCTTTCTTTATAGTCCAACTCTCACATCCATACTTGACTATTGGAAAAACCATAGCTTTGACTAGACAGACCTTTGTTGGCAAACTAATGTCTCTGCTTTTTATATGCTGTCTAGGTTGATCATAGCTTATCTTCCAAGGAGCAAGTGTCTTTTAATTTCATGGCTGCAGCCACCATCTTCAGTGATTTGGGGGCCAAAAAAATTAAATCTTTCGCCATTTTCACTGTTTCCCCATGTATTTGTCATGAAGTGATGATGGGACTGGATGCCATGATCTTAGTTTTCTGAATGTTGGGCTTTAAGCCAACTTTTTCACCCTCCTCTTTCACTTTCATCAAGAGGCTCTTCAGTTCTTCTTCGCTTTATGCCATTAGGGTGGTGTCATCTGCATATCTGAGGTTATTGATATTTCTCCCAGCAATCTTGATTCCAGCTTGTACTTCATCCAGCCTGGCATTTCTCATGATGTACTCTGCATATAAGTTAAATAAGCAGGGTGACAATACACAGCCTTGAAGTACTCCTTTCCTAATTTGGAACCAGTCTGTTGTTCCATGCCCAGTTCTAACTGTTGCTTCTTGACCTGCATACAGATATCTTAGGAGGCAGGTCAGGTGATCTGGTATTCCCATCTCTTTAAGAATTTTCCACAATTTGTTGTGATCCACACAGTCAAAGGTTTTGGCATAGTCAATAAACCAGAAGCAGGTGTTTTTCTGGAACTCTCTTTCTTTGTCCAAGAGAGTTGTTTTGCTTGACAAAGCAAGTTGTCTTGGACAAAGTTGTCTTGCTTGTCTCTTGTCTTTGTGATGATCCAGTGGATGTTGCCTGGAGGAGGGCATGGCAACCCACTCCAGTGTTCTTGCCTGGAGAATCCCATGGACAGAGGAGCCTGGTGGGCTAGTCCATGAGATCACAAAAGGTCGGACATGACTCAAATGACTTAGGACGCTCACATGCAATGGATGTTGGCAATTTGATTTCTGGTTCCTCTGCCTTTTCTAAATCCACCTTGAACATCTGGAAGTTCATGGTTCATGTACTATTGAAGACTGGCTTGGAGAATTTTGAGCATTACTTTACTTGCATATGAGATAAGTGTAATTGTGCAGTAGTTTGAACATTCTTTGGAATTGCCTTTCTTTGGGATTGAAGTGAAAACTGACCTTTTCCAGTCCTGTAGCCACTGATGAGTTTTCCAAATTTGCTGGCATACCGAGTGCAGCACTTTCACAGTGTCATCTTTCAGGATTTGAAATAGCTCAACTGGAATTCCATCATCTCCGCTAGCTTTGTTCATAGAGATGCTTCCTAAGGTCCACTTGACTTCGCATTCCAGGATGTCTGGCTCTATGTGAGTGATCACACCGTTGTGGTTATCTGGGTCATGAAGATCTTTTTTGTACAGTTCTTCTGGGTATTCTTGCCACCTCTTCTTAATATCTTCTGCTTCTTTTAGGTCCATACCATTTCTGTCCTTTGTTGTGCCCATCTTTGCATGAAATGTTCCCTAGGCATCTCTAATTTTCTTGAAGAGATCTCTAGTCTTTCTTATTCTATTGTTTTCCTCTATTTCTTTGCATTGATCACTGAGGAAGTCTTTCTTATCTCTCTCCTTCTATTTTTTGGATGCTGAGTAAATGTATACAAATATAAACTGTTCTATGAATCATTACCATGCCCCCACCTCATTCATTTCTTTCTTCTCATGTGTATAGATATATAATCGAGCATAGTTTGCATTAAAAATGGTTCCATTTGAGAGTTTGGCAAAAGAGTCTCCGAGATATTTCCCACGGGGTATAATTAGCTAATGTGCCTATAGATCCTAAGATGACAGGGAGGAAACAAATCTGAAGCCTTCACGGATAAAAACCGTGTTTAATTCACAGAAATTAAAGATGAGAAAAGTCAGTTAGTTAATCCCAGGCCGGGGAGAAAGAAGAATTGCCGGCTGCAGAGATTCAAGTCATTCTTTTGTGGCATGTTTAAATGTCCCAACCATTTATTTATAATTAGGCACAGTGGGGAGCTAAAATGAACTTTCCTGTATAAAGCTTTGCCAGCGTTTCTGCAAAATATTGGCACAGCCTCTTGCAAACTCTCAGCTATTGCCTGTCACACAGCCACTCTACATAGGGACCGTCTGC
Organism: Bison bison bison; assembly: GCF_000754665.1. Lineage (NCBI taxonomy): Eukaryota > Metazoa > Chordata > Mammalia > Artiodactyla > Bovidae > Bison > Bison bison. The sequence continues at coordinate 6,646,499 of NW_011494863.1, forward strand.
TCAAATTTCTACAGGGACCAGTTAATGCCAGCGAAGCTGGCTGGGGAGGGGCCCCTGCAGCACACAGACGCACCCAAACCTTGTCTGAAGGAGAAAATTCAGAGTTAGCTATAGTTGACTATGCCAAGTTAAAAACAGGAGCCCTGTGTGATATGGTTTTGAAATCTCCATATTTTTAAATGAGAGCCACTTTTATTTATTTTGTTTCTGTCTTTTTGTTTTTAAAACAAGTAATTTTATCATATCCATAGGACTGTTGCTGTTGTTCATTCGCCCAGTCATGTCAGACTCTGCGATCCCATGGACAGCAGCATGCCAGGCCTTTCTGTTCCTCAGTATCTCCCGAAGTTTTGTGCAAGTTCATGTCCATTGCATCAGTGATGCCATCCAACCATCTCATCCTGATGCCCTCTTCATCTTCTACCCTCAATTTTTCCCAGCGTCAGAGACTTATCCAGTGGGTCAGCTATTCACATCAGATGACCAAAATACTGGAGCTTCAGCTTCAGCATCAGTCCTTCCAATGAGTATTCAGGGTTGACTTCCCTTAAGATTGACTGGCTTGATCTCCCTGCTGTCCAAGGGACTCTCAGGAATAGCTTTATTATTTATCCATAGAATAGCTTTATTATTTTTTTTTGCTAAGTATTACAGTTCATTGTTAAGTTCTGGATTCACTCTTCAGGGGCATATATTCTCTAGCAGTTCTTTTAGCTTTCAGAGAGGATCTACTGGGTTATTAAAATTCTGATTTCTTGGATATTTGAAAAAAAAAACATTTCATCCTCACTTTCAATGATATTATGACTGAACATAGAAATTTCGATTTGGACTTCTTTACTTTTAGCAAACCGAAAACATTGTCCAGTATCTTTTTTCCTCCAATATTGTTGATGACACATCTAATGTCAAATATGATTAGAATTAATTTGAGTAGTCTTTTTCTCACCCTCTCTGGAGGAGACCATTTTTAAAATCATTGTACAGGCCACACAAAACACATCTCTGAAAAGGATACACTGAGGACCACCTGTTTGCTACTTCTGCTTCCCAGCCTCTACCTTTGTTCTTCCAGGACCAGGGAGGTGGACAGGGTGAGAGATGCTGCCTGCAGTGGGCCCAGGTACTGTGGAAGATGGAGCCTACGTCGTGGTCACAGCCAGTGACATCTTCTTGGCCCAAAGTTCAAAGAAAACTTCTTTACTACCCCATTACCAACATCTTCTCAATCTTCACTCCCTCCCCAATCCAGACTGGGGACATACAGTCTGAATTTATAATATGGATGAAAGGCACAGGTTTTAACTTATATTTAACCACACAAATGTGCCCCAACTGAAGAAAACGTCAGCCTCATTCAACTTGTTTCCTTTCCCAGTACAGCCTGTCTTTCTACCAGTGAAAGAAAATCACCATACTGCTTTTCTTTCTTTTACTCATTAATATGAGTTGAGACATTTTAAAAAGGATAACAACCACACACACACATGCACACAAAAACAGAATAAGACACGCACTTATCACCAAGAAGTAAAAAGTGTTTAAATGTTGCCATATTGGCTTCAAGTCTTTTCATTAAGTAAAAGAAATATTACAAATGAAAATAAAATTCCTTCGACTCAGTTGCCAGTCCTATAACATCTTTTCCATTCCTCAAGACCATGTCTTTGAACTATGACCTACCTGGTTCCTTTTTGCATTTTTACATGCATATATTTATATCAAACAGCATCTATATTACATTATTTTAGGGATTTAAATTAGAACAAATGTCATCATACTGCATGCATCATTCTACAATATGTTTTTCTCATCATCTATGTATGTAAAATCTATCTATAGACAGAGACACGTGCACAGAGGAGACGAAAGACAGAGAGGGAAGCAGGTTTTATTCCTTTTAACTTCTATATATTCATGTGAATAATTCTCATTTTGTTGTTTTTCTTTCTCAAATTATGGCATGTATACCAGAACACAATGCAGAATTTTCCCCCAAATCTATCACTGTACAAAAGAATTACTCATCTGTGAAACTTAACAGTCTCTCATGTTATGGTACAATCTTTCCATTACTTTAGCTCAAACCACACAGCATTATTGAGGAAGACAGACTATTCCAGAAATAAGCATGCAATGTTGATTCTGGATGCTTATGGAAGTCACTTAATGGAATATATTTAAAATAAAAGGATAAAAAGGGGGAAGAGGAGGGGGAGGAGGAGGGAAGGAGACCATAGGAGGAGAGGGAGGAAAGAAAACGAAATTTAACATAGATCAGGTAATAACTTGCGAGTATAAGACCTTACAATTGCAAGTGTTGTGTGCCATTACACATAAACCTTCCAAAGATTCACTTTAAATCAATAGAGTAACTGGTTATTCTTGAGAGAACAAATATGCAACTTCAGGCCAAATGAACGAGACAATGGTTCTAATATTAAAGCACGAAGATTCTTATAGTGGAGAAACGTTTTCCAGAGAAAACATCACTGATTCTTAAACTGCTGGGTGTGATACACCCTGGGACTCTATTTCTATGATTCAAAAAGCAGTTCTTTGCTGATGAGAAAGAACTCTGATCATGAAGGCATATAGGAGACATTTAAGTCAAATCATGAAATCTCCAGTTAGAGAAAAAGAACATTTCTAAGTTGATATTTTTTGTATTATGTCATTTCAAACCTGTATTTTTAACATTTTAAGTAAATAGTTGACTATTTCTTTTATATCCATAAAGTTTAATGATTTAATTTGACCCCAAACCTCTCTTTTGTCTAATTGAAAAAATGGGAAGAAGTCACTGTATTTCTGGAATTGCCTTCTATTTAGGCATACAACAAACTGTTTCTAATTTTTCTTCATTAAAAATACTGTAGCCATGAACAGCTTGGAACATGTTTCCTCCTGCACATGGCCAGTAATAAGAAGTTCTCTGGTGTATATGCCTAGAAGGAAAACTGGCTTATTACCTTCTTACTCTGTAATGTCTTTAGAATCCTGTGCTGCTTCTCAAAATATGTTTTGTTTTCCAGGGGTCAAAGAGCCATGGAGAACCAGGCTGAAATCCCAGGACAGATCCTCTTAGAAGTCACTCTAATAAGGGAGCCCTTTGCAGCACCATTCTCTGTGCCCTGTGAGATAATCTTCGCCAGCTGAGACCCGCCCCACTGGTTGTGAATTGGGGACCAGCCAGAGTCTCTGTCTCAAAATGACATTCACAGGAATGGGTCATAGGTCAGCCACAGAGGTTCTGCCATTTACCCACGGTCCATGTCTGCAGAGCGGGCATCCATGCTCGTTACTATGCAGTTCAGATCTAAAAACAAGCATCAAGGTATGGCCTCTGGGCCCTCGAAGCCAAGCGCTTGAAGGTCTTGTCCATTTCCCGAGCACAGGGAGGCCTTGAGAGAAAATGAGGCTCTGGATGAAGTTAAGTGCTCCCCTTATTAAGCTAAAGATGAAACCAACTGGGGATTTGCAAGAGAAGCTATCAGTAACATGAAGAAGCAGCAGATTCAGAAGCAAAGCAGAGAGGCAATGTGGCTGAATTCTCCACATGGTGACTCTTCAAGTTTGCCCCTGGCTAAAGTGGAAGGAATGATGCTAAAGCTGAAACTCCAGTGCTTTGGCCACCTTATGCAAAGAGTTGACTCATTGGAAAAGACTCTGATGCTGGGAGGGATTCGGGGCAGAAGAAGAAGGGGACGACAGAGGATGAGATGGCTGGATGGCTTCACTGACTCAATGGACATGAGTCTCAGTGAACTCCGGGAGTTGGTGATGGACAGGGAGGCCTGGCGTGCTGCAATTCATGGGGTCGCAAAGAGTCGGACACAACTGAGCTACTGAACTGAACTGAACTGAAAGTGCAAGCTCAAAGGCTGACATATATTGAAGTCCCACTAACTTCATCCAGTTCATCAGGAAGGAGCTAAACACACACACAATTAGAAAAAGCCTGGAAAAAGCCTGACATCAAGATTTCTGCAATATGTCAGAACTAAGGAGTCATTCAGGGATACAGTCATGGAATCTGAGCGGCAGTTCTGCTCCTGGACGGCTCTGGGGCAAGTTACTCAACCACTGAGCCTCAGTTTCCTCCTCTACAAAATGAGAATGACCATCCCTGCCTCATGGGGTTATTGTGAGGACTAGATGTCAACATGCTCACCTGTGGCCTCTGTTTTATAGGGAATGCTTGATACAAGGTAGCTATTATATGTTCCTCTCTTTCATTTTAAAAGTAACCAGAACCAATACGAAGGCTAATATGAATATCAATACTTCTACCAATGATATCAGTCATTGGACATTTATTATTCTGGGTTTCTGGTCTATGTCATTTCATTCAACTGTCACAGGGAAGGTGTCAATATTATTTCATGGTCACTTTGCAAATGAAGGAATTCAGACTTAGGCTAAGTAACCTGCCCAAGGTTGATAGTCGGTGAGTAGCCTAACTTAAGTATTTGGCCAATTTCAGATCCCCGCTTTTTTAAAATTTTTTAATAAAAGCTTTATGTATTTAAGGTACAAACATGATGTTGTGATATACATAGTGAAAGGTTACTACAATTGATCTAATTAAAATATCTCCTCACATAGTTACCTTTTTTATGTGTGATGACATCCAAGGACTGCTCTCTTAGCAAATTTCCAGTATTCAATATCGCGTTAATAACTATAGTCTCCATGATGTACATTGTTTCTCAACTTATTCATCCTACGTAACTTTGTATATTTGACAATTTCCCCAATTGCCCCATATTTCCACCCCTGATAACTACTATTCCACTGTGCTTTTATGTATTCAACTTTTTTAAGATTCCATTACCTTGCAACAGCTGTATTTAAATAAACCAGTTTAATGCTGGCTATAGAGAGTGGCTCTTGTTTACCATATAACTCTTTTTCTGACAGAATATTCCATGACTTGGCCTTCTTGATCCCTGACGCCTTCTGTGGTCCATTGTGACACCATCCAAGAACATA
>NW_011494863.1:6651593-6659462 GCF_000754665.1 Bison bison bison
ATAACTACTATTCCACTGTGCTTTTATGTATTCAACTTTTTTAAGATTCCATGTATAAGTGAGATGATGCAACTTTTTCCATTTCTGTGTCTGGCTTATTTCACTGAGCGTAATGTCCTCCAGGTTCATCCATACTGATGCAAATGCAAAGCCCTCTTTTTACCATGACAGACCACCTTGCAACAGCTGTATTTAAATAAACCAGTTTAATGCTGGCTATAGAGAGTGGCTCTTGTTTACCATATAACTCTTTTTCTGACAGAATATTCCATGACTTGGCCTTCTTGATCCCTGACTCCTTCTGTGGTCCATTGTGACACCATCCAAGAACATAGGGCCTTGTGATTTACAAGAATCAAGGGAGCACAAGCTACTTAAATAGATTCTTGGAGTGCTACAGTCTTGATCTGAAGGTTTCCCAGGATTTCAAAATGACTATGATCCTACAGTAAAATGTTTTGGGAAAGGTCAATAGATTCAACTCTGTAGAAAAACAGGGACAATTACTATTATTTTGAAAATCATTCACTCAACCTGGTCAAATATTAATGGTTTACCAAATAACTACTCTATACAGGGCTTCCCTGGTGGCTCAGATGATAAAGAGTCTGCCTGCAACACAGGAGACCTGGGTTCGATCCCTGGGTCAGGAAGATTCCCTGGAGGACAGAATGGCTATCCCACTCCAGTATTCTTGCCTGGAAAATCCCATGGACAGAGAAGCCTGGCAAGCTACAGTCCATGGGGTTGTAAATAGTCAGACACGACTTAGCGACTAAGACTTTCCTACTTTGCACTTCATATAGAGCTATCTCCTAGGTGCAATGTAGACTCCCAGAGGGCAATCTCTGGGAAAATTTGACTGAACACACACTGCCTCAGGAGTGGGACAAAATTAAAAGTCCCAAATGATATGGGCTTTTTAAAATTTCCAAATAATGCATAGTTGAGGGTTTTTCCCACCTGAAATCTCTAGGCGGTTGATTCCCCGCATTTCCCCATTTCACAAACTCTGCCAACACAACAGGGAAAGGCCATTATGAAGTCTCTTGTTTTCAGGCATGATTGCAGTCTCCAAATCAGGTCAGCAGTTGCCCCCTGAGACTGTCTGACTCTCTCTTTCTCTCTAACCCAGAGCTTCTTCCCTCAAGCAAAAATGAAGCTTTATTCAAAGACTCGAAGGGTTCAGTTTACTCTCAATGATTGAAGAGCGAGGATGTGAGTATTAAAAAAAAGAAAAAAGCCTGTAAGAAATTGATTGTTTCTATTGGGGTTTGGAAAGAGTATGGGGCTTGCATTTAAAGGTGGATTTGCCTAACATACTGAAAAATGACTTGAGGCCAAACAATAGAGTTTTCTGAAAAGAATGAACACTGAGGCAACTGAAGACCTGATCTATTTTCTCTCCCTTCTTGGCTTACGTCGTACACTCATCTCTTCTAAGCACCTACCCTGTGGAAGGTGCTAGGAATATAAAGTACCAAAACACAGCCCCCAGTAGGCTAACACTCACCAGACAGTGTGACTAGCGCAATGCCAGAGGGAGGCACAGAGTGGCAGTTTAGCTATAAAAGTCACTAGCTTTTGAGCTCCTCTCCATATGAAGCCCTGTGCCTCACTGGGTTATTTTTTTTAACTATTAAAATCCAACAGAGTCCTTTTTTTGTCACAAATATGAAAGTGGAGATTTAGGAGAAGTGACTCATCCAAAATCACACATTTACTAATTAAGGATGGAATTTAAGTCGAGATCAACAAAATCCCAAAACCTGATTTCTTAATTACTCTGTCATGTTATTAAGAAAGCACAGTGAGGGACACAAAAACTGCAACCCATAAAGTCTTCATGGAGAAAGCAGCATCATAAGTCTGAAGGGTGTAAGGAATAGTCCAGGGGTAAGAGATGGCAAATGCCTTCCAAGATCTAGATCTGGGCCTGGCCAGGCTGAAGTGCAAGCTGGTGCCAGGGCCAGGAAGAGCCCAGTGTCAAGGCTAAGAAGATGGAGCTTGGCCTATGAAGCCATGGGAAGCCACTGAATGATTTTAAGCAAAGGAATTATATACCTAGATTTTTTTAAAAATATTCTATATGTTTTATTTTTTCTTGCCTTAAATTCAACAAAATTAGGTTTTATAATCAAGTTTTAATATACATTGTATTTATGAATAGTAATGTCAAATTAGGTAACACTTTTGCATCAGTGTAGTTAACTTTTTATTCATTTAATTTTAGAGAAATTTAACTCTGCCAAAAGCAACTGAAATTGTTGACAAGAATTCTTTAAGGAATATCTAGATTCAAATATAAAGTGTGAATTTTGCATATCATGTTCAAACTTTGTAATGAGGTTCCATAGTTTGTTATTATCAGAGAAAATAGTACAATAATTTTATTTCATCACATAAATTGACACCATTCATATTGCTATTTTCACCGTTTCTTTTTTTAATCAAAGTATAGTTGATATATATACTTTAGGTAAGTTACAGATGTACAATACAGTGATTCACAATATTTAAAGGTTATACTCCACTTATAGTTACTATAAAATAATGGCTATATTTCCTGTGTTGTACAATATATCCTTGTAGCTTATTTTGTAGCTAATAATTTGTACCTTGTAATCTCCTACCCCTATATTGCCCTCACCCCACTGGTAACCACTAGTTTCTTCTCTGTATCTGTAAGTCTGCTTCTTTTCTGTTGTATTCACTGGTTTATACAAGGAAACCATCAACAAAATGAAAAGACAACCTATAGAATTGGAGAGAGTATTTCAAATGGTACGCCCAATGAGGAATTAATATCTAAAATATATAAACAACTCCTACAATTCAATATCCAAAACCAAACAAACCAATTAAAAAGTGGGCAGAAGACTTGAATAGACACTTTTCCAAACAGGGAATGCAGATGGCCAGCAGTTGCAGGAAAAGGTGTCTAACAATGCTCCTCATCAGGAAAATGCAAATCTAAACAAAACCAGGAAGAGGCATCACCTCACACTTGCAAAATGGCTGTCTTCAAAGAGAGCAAAAATAACAAGTGTTGGCAAGGATGTGGAGAAAAAAGAATGCTCTTACACTGTTGGTGGGAATGAAAATTCCCACACTGCAGAGGACAGTGTGGAGGTTTCTCAAAACTCCAACCTCTGACCTACCAATCCCACTCTTGGCTACATATCCAAAAACAAAGGTAAACGAAACACTAATGTGAAAAGATACATGCACCCCAACATTCACAGCAGCATTATTTGCAATCACCAAGATATGGAAGTAACTTGAACGTTCAGCAACAAATGAATGGACTAAGAAAATGTAGTTTATACACACACACGATGGAATACTACTCAGCCATAAAAAAAGAACAAAACTTTGCCATTTGCAGCAATGTGAATGAACTTGGAGGGTATTAAGCTAAGTGAAATGTCAGACAGAGAAAGACAAATAGTATATAATATCACATATGGAACCTAAAAAATACAACAAACTGGTGAATTTTGCTTTTATAAAGATCACTCTGGCTGCTCTGTGAAAGTGTATCAGAAAGTGGTGAAACCTAATCATGAGAGATATATTGAGCTAATAACAATCCCAGTGATAATAGCAGACAGTGGTCAATGTTACAGTGACTCGAAGGAAAGGATAAGGGCCTGAAAGGCTATGTAGAGTGCAATGGTCATACAGCTAGTAAATGATGGGGTTAGGAAAGATGACTTCTCTTGTTTGAAGAATAACATTTTCTTATTTGGAAATGTCTTTACTAATTTTTACAGTGTGCTATTATATAGAAATAACTAACCAAAAGCCAACTGAGATTATCTTATTCATTAATAACTCTTTAAATATAAAATAACTGTTTTGTCCTAAATTCTGAATAAAATGGCAAGGGGAAAAAAAGATGTCTCAGATTCATTTACTAATGACAGAATAACACATAAATTCTTTTCCTATAAAATAATCTAGACAGGGAAGAAAATTTCTATTACTGACGGAATTGTTCTATACCTTTATTGTGCTGGTTATGCAAACCCACACATGATAAAGCTGCAAAGAACTAAATTCACACACATACAAACACAGATACACAAATGAATACATGTAAAGTTGGTGAAATCTAAATAAGACTAGTAGATTGCATCAACATCAATTTCCTGGTTGTCATATTGTACTAAAGTTATACAAGATGTTGCTATAGAGGGAAATTGAATGAAATTTATACAGGATCCCTGTATATCATTTTCTACTACTCACTGTGAACCTACAATTGTCTCAAAACAAAATATTATTTGAATAGTCAGTGGTTCTCAATTTATTGTGAGTTACAGGGATAATCCTGCAAAAACTATAGATTCTTTTCCCACAAAATACAGGTAAAAATTTTTCATACAGTTTTATAACATTCATTAAACCCCTGAAATTCTTCTAGATTTCTATATTTTGCCATTATACAACTCCAGACAGACACCAAGAAAATTGACACTTTGCCATTCCAAGAATAGTGTCGTATTAAGAGCTTTCACTCCAGAGCAAGACTGGGTTCACATCCTTACTCTAACAGTTCCAGAACTCTATAACTGACTTGAACAAGTTGTTTAACCTCTCTATGTCTCAGTTTCCTAATCAGTAAGATGAAATTTATAATTTTACATATGCTTAGTAACTAACTTAGTTAATATAGTAAAACACTCAGAAGAGTACCATACATATAATAACAGTTAACATTTCCGTTCAGTTCAATTCACTTCAGAAAAGCTGAATTTGATTTTGCTCTCAGAGTGTCCTCAGCATTTATTGCAATCCAAGGCTCACAATAAATACTCAACAACTATTTGTTGAATGACTGAATAAATAAATGCATGGATAAACCTATAATGACAGAAGCTAACAGATATGCAAGACTTTATAAAGAAAGCTGTTCACCCAACAGAGGGCAGGTTTTCTTCCCTATCATCAGTTCACAAGAAAGAACAATAACACCCAAAAGGATCCTATACTCCATCTAGTATTTCCATACCTGTCATCTCAAGTCTTTATCATAGTAAAAGGGATTCTAATTCTCTCACTCTTTGTAAGTTACACTGGAAGACATGAAAAACAATAGAACCATAGGCAATCAAAATTCCATTCTGCTTTGGGCCATACCCTTTCATTCCAAACTACACATAAACACACATATACATAGGCACACTAGCTCACACACAAAAGAACCCAAAAAGAAAATTAAATTTCCTTAAGTTTTTTCAAGATACAGATGCACATCTCATCAATGTTTATTCATCTTCCTACTGTACTGATTCTCAAGGAAGTAAATGGTATTTAATGAGAAAAAAGAGCAACTTAGAAAAAATCGAGCCTACCATCAAGCACCCCTCCATCTCCCAGGTCCACACCTAATCTTTCTGGACACTTTGCTCAGTCTCTCCTTCAGTTTTCCCTGCTAAAGCATGTTAGCAAAAAGGGCCCCTAGTTGGATTAATTGGATCAAAGCTGAAGTTTTCATTTGCTTCGTGAGTTTAACAAATTAATCTGGCATATAATGAAATATTGTGAAACAGTTTCAGAATGGATATTGCAAATACTGCCTTGTTCAATTACTGTCAAAATGTGCATACAGGAAAAATATGAAAATCTGAACATATAATTGCAGACTTAATTACCACTCTGTGCTAACCAGAGGCAATCATACTGAATTTGTCAAAGCATTTAAACTAGTTATAAAGTCTGTATAATTCCAAGAAATGGGAATACATAAACGAACACTAAACAGACTAATTCAGTCTTTCTAATTTTCCTTGAGTTGTGAAGATTGTACAAGAAACAGAGGTTAACCAGAGATGGGGGGGGGCAGGGATGGGAGTGAGGGAAATGGAGAGATGTTGATTAAAGGGTACAAAGTTGTGGCTGCATAGTATGAATAAGTTGTACAGATTTAACATGCACCATGGTGACTATAATTAGTTATACAGTATTATATACTTGAAATTTACCAAAAGAGTAGATCTTAAGTATTGTCACCACATACACACAAGAAATAGTATTAATGAAAAAAATTCCTAGACTTTACTCTTCTTAACTAAATGATCATCCCCAAAATTAACGTGTATAATTAACTGCATTGCATTCAACAAGCCTGGGTTAGGTCCTACCTCCAGCTCTAGGGCCTTGGGTCTCTCTGAATCTCACTTTTCTTAGCTTTAAGGAGGCACTGAAAACACCTATTTCACAATAGTTCTGTGTGTGTGATAATGACAATAATAGTAACAACAACAGACATAGATGAGCAGCCAGGAGCTGGCCTCACAAACATCCACTGTGGTGAGACAACTCTGAAGGGACAGACCAGACGTCTGGGCAGATGGAGGTGTCTCTATCTAACAGACCGCTATCTACAAGTATGCCTAGAAGTGCCTGTCCTTCAGCTATTTCTTGAGGTGAGAAAAGGATGAACCTGGGGGTACATGCCTGAAACGGGGGTCCTGTGTAACTCTCGGCACAGCCTCTTCTTTGGTAGGGAGAGATCTGATGATGAAATATCTCAGAACAAAGAACCAACCTGGGTGTTCAGTTTGCCAAGCTGGAGTCACAAAACAGAATGGACACTTGAAGATGTTCCCAGTGGAAACAAATGCTGTGTACCCTGGCTTGACTTGAGCGTGGTATGTTTAATTTATGAATTTAGACTGTTGAAAAACCAAAAGCCAGGAAACAGAGCCAGTACTTGTCAATTACCTACTATGTGCCAGGAACTCATTACCATATCTTCATCTGTGAAGTGGGGATGACAATATAGTAACACCAAACTCTCCAGTTAATTAAAAAAATTTTTTAAAAGATGGTACAAGAATGATCAGTCCAAGATTTTTCAATGGACCACAAATATGAATTAGCTCTTCAGTTCAATTCAGTTCAGTCACTCAGTCATGTCCAACACTTTGCGACCCCATGAACCGGAGCACGCCAGACCTCCCTATCCATCACCAACTCCTGGAGTTTACCCAAACTCACATCCGTTGAGTCTGTGATGCCATCTAACCATCTCATCCTCTGCCATCCCCTTCTCATCCTGCCCTCAATCTTTCCCAGCATCAGGGTCTTTTCAAATGAGCCAGCTCTTCAAATCAGGTGGCCAAAGTACTGGGAGTTTCAGCTTTAGCATCAGTCCTTCCAATGAACAGTCAGGACTGATCTCCTTTAGGATGGACTGGTTGGACCTCCTTGCAGTCCACGGGACTTTCAAGTGTCTTCTCCAACATCACAGTTCAAAAGCATCAATTCTTCGGTGCTCAGCTTTCTTTATAGTCAAACTCTCACATCCATACATGACTACCAGAAAAACCATAGCCTTGACTAGATGGACCTTTGTTGGCAAAGTCTCTTTTTAATATACTGTCTAGGTTGGTCATAACTTTCCTTCCAAGGAGTAAGTGTCTTTTAATTTCATGGCTGTAGTCACCATCTCCAGTGATTTTGGAGCCCAAAAAAATAAAGTCAGCCACTGTCTCCACTGTTTCCCCATCTATTTGCCATAAAGTGATAAGACCAGATGCCATGATCTTAGTTTTCCTAATGTTGAGCTTTAAGCCAACTTTTTCACTCTCCTCTTTCACTTTCATCAAGAGGCTCTTTAGTTCTTCTTCACTTTCTGCCATAAGGGTGGTGTCATCTGCATGTCTGAAGTTATTGATATTTCTCCTGGAAACCTTGATTCCAGCTTGTGTTTCTTCCAGTACAGCGTTTCTCATGATGTACTCTGCATATAAGTTAAATAAGCAGGATGACAGTATACAGCCTTGACGTACTCCTTTTCCTATTTGGAACCAGTCTGTTGTTCCATGTCCAGTTCTAACTGTTGCTTCCTGACCCTGT
>NW_011494863.1:6659849-6660374 GCF_000754665.1 Bison bison bison
TTTAACATTTTAATTTCCCTTAACTGTACATGAGAGAATATAATGACCTAAGAGAATACTGAACCAGAGTCAGCCAAATATATTACTGACCCCAAAGTTAGGTTTTAATTGGTCCTAAAGGAATGTACCACCCCAATAGTTTGAGAGTTAGGCAAACAGAATTTCCTTGGGGAGGGAAGAAAAAAGCTGAAGAACAGCCAAATGTACTCAACATTGTTAAAACGGCTCTTTGTTTTCACCCCTGAATGATACTTCTTTACTACACTATATGCACAGAAATCCTAACAGAATCTTGGTTGCCAGTATTATTTAGGCTGGCCCAATCCAGGACAGAACCCCACCCCACCCCCAAAATTCCCCTTCTCTCAGGCTCTGAAAAGCACAATATTTAACTATTTCTTAATAGAACTACCAAAACACTTCAGAAAGAAGTGGCTCACAAATCATTTTAAATTCGTGTATTGCCTGTGCATGAGAAGGGAGAGATCTGATGATGAAATATCTCAGAACAAAGAACCAACCTGG
>NW_011494863.1:6664286-6689738 GCF_000754665.1 Bison bison bison
CTCTGCATATAAGTTAAATAAGCAGGATGACAGTATACAGCCTTGACGTACTCCTTTTCCTATTTGGAACCAGTCTGTTGTTCCATGTCCAGTTCTAACTGTTGCTTCCTGACCTGCATACAGGTTTCTCAAGAGGCAGGTCAGGTGGTCTGGTATTCCCATCTCTTTCAGAATTTTCCACAGTTTATTGGAATCCACACAGTCAAGGCTTTGGCATAGTCAATAAAGCAGAAATAGATGTTTTTCTGGAACTCTCTTGCTCTTCCAATGATCCAGAGGATGTTGGCAATTTGATCTCTGGTTCCTTTGCCTTTTCTAAAATCAGCTTGAACATCTGGAAGTTCATGGTTCCCCTATTGCTAAAGCCTGGCTTGGAGAATTTGGGGCATTATTTTACTTGAGTGTGAGATGAGTGCAATTGTGTGGTAGTTTGAGCATTCTTTGGCATTGCCTTTCTTTGGGATTGGAATAAAAATGACCTTTTCCAGTCCTGTGGCCACTGCTGAGTTTTCCAAATTTGCTGACATATTGAGTGCAGCACTTTCACAGCGTCAGCTTTAGAATTTAATATTTGACAAAGTACATAAATGTTCATTATCTTATTTGAATTATCCTTTCTCATATTGTTTTAATGAATGAAAGTTTCTTTAAATTCTATCTGAAAGTGTTAGTCACTCAATCATGTCCCTTGGAGATTCCATGGACTGTAGCCCACCAGGCCCTTCTGTCTGTGGGATTCTCCAGGCAAGAATACTGGACTGGGTTGCCATTTCCTTCTCCCAGGCATAGAACCCAGGTCTCCTGCATTTCAAGCAGATTCTTTACTATCTGAGCCACCAGGGAAGCCCAAGAAAACTGGAGTGGGTTGCCATGCCCTCCTCCAGGGCATCTTCCTAACCCAGGGATCGAACCCACATCTTATGTCTCCTGCATTGGCAGACAGATTCTTTACCACTAGTGCCACCTCAGAAGCCCTATAAATTCTATAGTGCTTTAACATTTTCAAAGTTTCACATATGATTTCATGAATCCCATTAAAAACTCTTTTTTAAAAAGTAAAGCTTTTGATAAAGTTCAACATCCATTTAGGATAAAACCTCTCCAGAAAGTAGGCATAAAGCAAACATACCTCAACATAATAAAGGTCACATATGAAAAACCCACAGCTAACATCATACTCAATGGTGAAAAGCTGAAAGCATTTTATCTAAGATTAGGAATAAGATAAAAGGATGTTGACTCTCCCCACTTTTATTTAACATAGTTTTGAAAGTCCTAGCCACAGCAATCAGAAAAGAAAGAGAAATAAAAGAATTTATATTGGAAAAGAAGAAGTAAAACTGTCACTGTTTGCAGATGACATGATGCTATACAAAAAAATCCTAAAGACACTATCTGAAAACTACTAGATTTCATCAATGAATGTGGTAAATTTGCTGGATACACAATTAATATATGAAATCTTTTACATTTATATACACTAACAAACTATCAGAAAGAGAAAGTAAGGGAAAAAATTTCATTTGCCACCTCATTATAAAGAATAAAATACCTAGGAATAAACCTACCTACTGCAGCCATGAAATTAAAAGACGCTTACTCCTTGGAAGGAAAGTTATGACCAACCTAGATAGCATATTCAAAAGCAGAGACATTACTTTGCCAACTAAGGTCTTTCTAGTCAAGGCTATGGTTTTTCCTGTGGTCATGTATGGATGTGAGAGTTGGACTGTGAAGAAGGGTGAGTTCTTCACAGTCCAGTTGAACTGAGAAGAATTGATGCTTTTGGACCATGGTGTTGGAGAAGACTCTTGAGAGTGCCTTAGACTGCAAGGAAATCCAACCAGTCCACTCTGAAGGAGATCAGCCCTGGGTGTTCTTTGGAAGGAATGATGCTAAAGCTGAAACTCCAGTACTTTGGCCACCTCATGCAAAGAGTTGACTCATTGGAAAAGACTCTGATGCTGGGAGGGATTGGTGGCAGGAGGAGAAGGGGATGACAGAGGATGAGATGGCTGGATGGCATCACTGACTCGATGGACATGAGTCTGGGTGAACTCCAGGATTTAGTGATGGACAGGGAGGCCTGGTGTGCTGCGATTCATAGGGTCATGAACAGTCGGACATGACTGAGCGACTGAAATGAACTGAACTGAACTGAAATAGGTAAAAGACCTGTATTTGGAAAACTGTAAGACATAGATAAGGAAATTAAAAATAACATAGACAGAAAGATATACCATTTTCTTAATTTAGAAGAATCAATATTGTTAAAATGACCATACTACCTCAGGCAGTCTATAGATTCAATGCAATCCTATCGAAATACCAAAGGCATTTTTCACAGAACTAGAACAAATAATTCTTGAATTTGTGGGAAAATGCAGTAGACTCTGAACAGCCAAAACAATCTTGAAAAAGAATAGAGCTAAGGAATCACACACTTTGACTTTGGACAATACTACAAAGCTATAGTAATCAAAACAGTATGGTATTGACACAAAGACATAGATTAATGGAACAGAATAGAGAGCCCAGAGGTAAACCCACACACTATAGTCATCTATTCTATGACAAAAGAAGCAAGAATATGCAATGGAGAGAAGACAATCTCTTCAATAAGTAGTATCTGGGAAAACTGTCCAGCTACATGTAAAAGAATGAAATTAAAACATTCTCTAATACCATAAGGGGCTTCCCAGGGGGTGCAGTGGTAAAAAATCTGCCTGCCAATGCCGGAGATGCAGGAAATGTGGGTTTGATCGCTGGGTCAGGAAGATCCCCTGGAGGAGGGCATGGCAACCCACTCCAAAATTCTTGCCTGAAGAATCCCATGGACAGAGGAGCCTGGCAGGCTATAGTCCACAGGGTGGCAAAGAGTCAGACATGACTAAGCACTTATACATGTACTAATACCATACACAGAAATAAACATGAAATGGATTAAAGATCTAAATGTAAGACCAGATATTATAAAACTCCTAGAGAAAAACACAGGCAGAACACTTTTTGACATAAATTGCAACAATAGTTTTTTTGATTCACTTGAATTATCTTGAGAAGTATGAATATATGTGAAATTTAATAGTTCTGACACTTTTCCTCAATGACAGATAATTCATTTACAAGAGTGTTAGTTGAGCACCTACTATGTGTCAGACAGTGTTCTACACATGAGAATATAGTTGTGAACAGGACAGTGTTTCTCTTCTAAAGAGACTGATATTTCAGTGATGTGTAAAAACACAAACATATGAGCTACACAGTCAAAAAAATAATATATCAAACAGAATAACTGTGTCTACTTTAGACAGGGTGTCACCAAGAGTTCTCTGAGAGGACAACATTTGAGTACAGGTCCTCAAGTCCCATGTTGTATGTCTGAGAATTGTCTTGTTCCTACATGCTTCATACTTTCTTGATTAAATTCCTGGTCTGTGCTTTACTCCACAGAGAATAATCAAAATACCATGTATTTCAACCTTCTTCCCACTCACACCTTCACCAGAGCAAGTCCTATATAAACACTACAATCTGCTTAACTAAAAGCAATAATTTGCAGTAGAATATTACTTTCTTGTCTCAGATATCTTGCATCTGTTTTTCCTCTGATGCTGAGAAGCGGGTAGTATTGTCTCTGTTGAGCTAGTGAGGAAGCTATGGCTTGCCTCAGGTCACACAAGTGGGTTATGCAAAACCAAGGTAGCTGAGTACAATGCCCTTTCCAAAAAACAAAAACCTTCATTTAATCAACACATATGAAGTTTTGACAGTTGTTCTGTTCACTGTGAGTTGATGGAAATGATTCAAAGTGGGAAAGACAGGATCTTTGACCTGATCAAGCTCCCAGTCTAGTTGGAAAAACATTTAAATTACTAAATATAAAGTCATTAGGAAAGTATAAGACACTGGGGAATAACGTATAGAGTTTCACAGGACAGTGTGTAACCTGGGCCTTGAAGGATGAGTAGGGGTTTACCAAGAAGAGAATGAGGCCAGGAGGGTTAGTCTAAAGGAAACTGATCAAATAGAAATAGAAAGAAAAAGAGTGTGGTGTGTTCAGAAATCAGCCATCAGACTCTTTTGACTGAGGCAGAGGATAAGTCTGTAAACTAAGCAAGAACCAAACTGTCAATGACACTGGCTTATAGGCTGAGAAATGGGGATTTTGTTTTGTTCAAAATGGAACTCACTGGAGCATTGAGAGCTTGTGAGTAAGAACATACCATCAGCGCCTTAGAAAAGGCCTTCTGGAAGTAGAGAATGAGCTGAAGCCAGGCAACAGCTGGTGGCAGGAGAGCTGTATAATAGTTAAAATCATCCAAGGAGAAATGCAAAGGTCCAGATCAAGGGCAGTCCAATTTTTAAGGCAGCTAACCTTCCATCTTGGATGGAGAAATAATGGGCAGAAGAGAAAGCAAGGATCTAGACGTCTTCCCTTTATCCAAGCTCTCCCCAAGTCCCAGCATAGTCTTGAAAGGTGACTACTATTTTTTTTAATTGGAATTATTATTAAAGAAGGGGCTTCCCAGGTAGCACTAGTGGTAAAGAACCGGCCTTCCAATGCAGGAGATGTAAGAGACTCGGGTTTGATTCCTGGGTCAGGAAGCACCCCTGGAGGAGGGCATGGCCACCCACTCCAGTATTCTTACCTGGACGATCCCATGGACAGAGGAGCCTGGAGGGCTATGGTCCATAGGGTCAGAAAGAGTCGGACACAACTGAAGCAACTTAGCACACACGCATTATTAAAGAATACTGAAGCCCTGAGCTTTAATTCTATTGCTTGAGAGTCCATATGCATGAATATACCCAACCCCTAAGAGGCTCTTCGATCTCCTTGTTATGTGGATCCTGGCCACTTGTGGCCTGCCTCCATGGTGTTACAAAACACCTCCCGTGCCAGGAGTCATCCTGCGGGGCACACACACGCACCCTGCAGTCTCTTGCATGTTGATGAAGAGTGGGAGTCAGCCAGGTCCAGATTAGAGGTGTGGTGCTGGGGCTCTAGCCTTTGACTCTTCTGACACAGACTGAAAGGCATTGCTCACTCCTCCATTTGCGTTCTCACTCCTAAAAAAGACTGTTTTGACAAATGAGGATAATTGTTGTTTACTTCTGGCTAGTGTCAAAAGCCGTATTCAGTGTGCACATGTGGTTCAGACATGACCCGACCAGAGGGTGAAGGGTCTGAAACGCCAACCTTAATAATTGAAGAAAAGGGCTAGAAAATGATTTGGCAAGTCCCATCCTGCACTAGGAATGTGAGTCACCTCCAATCAGTTTTCACTGAGCTGACACCAGGAGCAGAGCAAAGCTGAGGAATCTGGAAGGCTCACTGCTCATCATGGATCAGTGTAAACTATGCATCCGCAGAGACGTCTCCTCAAGCTCTGAAAATCCTCTGTACTGGGTATGGAAACACCCATGCAAATCACTGGTGCAAATAAAAAATGGAACAATGGGGCCTGGTTCAACAAAGAATTTAGTCAGTTGTAGAATAAGTCTAACACCTAAGCTAACTTGCTAACCAACATCTACTGTGCAAGTTCTACTGTGACATTTTTTATACCAAAAAAAAAAAAAAAAAGCCCTAATCCTTAAAGGATCATGGATTCAAATCCTAGCTCTGCCACTTGCTAGCCATGTGACTTTGAGAAAGTTACTTAGGGTCTTTAACTTTGATCCTAAGCAAAATGGTGTTAACGGTAGAAACTATCACCAAAAGTGATTTTTAAAATTAGACAACGAAATGCACATAAGTTAGTACAGTGTTTGGCACATAGTCAGTGTTCAAAAAAGGTTGCTGGTGAATTACCAGCATCACCATCATCCTTCTCTTTCTTGCCTTATGCTTCTAGTATGGTGGATGACAGCAGCAGTGCTGGCAGTGGCATTCTGACCCCACCTAGATCATTCATTCAGTGTGTGATTAGGCTTTTTTCTCAGCAACAAGACATAGATGTTGATAACAGTACTTATTCATAAGGGGAAGAACTGAATAATATAAAGGATGTAAATCTATTAGAATATGTCTTGACACCTGGTTTATGTTCAATATATGTCACTGTGATTATTATCCTAATTGTCATCATCACTAGTTTTAGTTCTACCACGATTCAATTGCCAGCACTCCAGTGATATGCACCATAGTGTGAGGGGTGTGAAACAGACAACATAGAAGGTATCTAATTTTTCTATAAGTGACACCTTGGGACCCGCTGTCCCTAAGGATTTGAAGAGTTTAGGGCTAAGACGGAGTTCCTGTACTCAGTTCTAATGCCATCACAGAAAAAGGAACAGACTCTTAGGCTTTTGAGCCCACTATCTTAAGCTCAGAAGAACTCTGTAAAAGAATCAGGAAAGCAAGAAAGACAATATCAAAGTAACTATTGATGTTTTCTTTAGTATTATGATTTGTGAAAACCAAGGGAAGAATGTCGGGTAAAATATCTCTCTATGGGCAGACTAGAAATAGAACCTTTACAAGGCATTTCACACTTTGCTCAATGTTTTACATGCAGTATCTCATTATCTTCTTTATTTCTTATCTCAGCCCTGAGGGGAGCATACAATTATTAGTCCCATGTGTGACTGAGGCTTGGAGGGATAAGTGACTTGCCCAAGGTCATCCAATTATAAGAGGCAGAGCTAGCATACATATCTTCCACTTGAAAACTATATTCTCTTTTTTTTTTTTTTTTTTGCATAATTTTGTTCAAGCCACGCATTATCAATAACACAGTCAGATGAAAAGCAGTGGTAGATTAATGAATAATGCCTCCTGGACTTTTATATTTAGGATTCCAAATATTCATATATTGAGTAATACCTGAGCTATCTACTGTTGCTCAAAGCAAGTATCCAAATGACCAACTGATTTAATGTTTCTCTTTCTATTTGTGTATCTTAGATTCACAAAAAGTGGTTCAGATGGCCTTGTCAAGGCAGCCAAGCATCAGCTGATGGGTTCCATGATTGAGGAGATTGTACACTGAGTGGGAATTTGGACTCTAATTTTTAATTTAACCTTCCAATATTTAAGAGTATTTATTACAGTAAAATGGAGAAGGCAATGGCACCCCACTCCAGTACTCTTGCCTGGAAAATCCCATGGACGGAGGAGCCTGGTGGGCTGCAGTCCATGGGGTCACTAAGAGTCGAACACAACTGAGCGACTTCACTTTCACTTTTCACTTTCATGCGTTGGAGAAGGAAATGGCAACTCATTCCAGTGTTCTTGCCTGGAGAATCCCAGGGACGAGGGAGCCTGGTGGGCTGCCGTCTATGGGGTCGCACAGAGTCGGACACGACTGAAGTGACTTAGCATTACAGTAAAAGGAAATGGCAATGTTAATTATCGTGAACAAAGGTGAAAGTGTTGATGAAAGTGTTAGTCACTCAGTTGTGTCCAACTCTTTGCAAACCTGTGGACTGTAGCCCACCAGACTCCTCTGTCCATGGGACTGCCCAGGCAACAAAGGTATACAGTTATAAAAGAAAAGAAACAAATTCAATTTGGGACCTCTGATTCACCCACTTGCACTCATGTGTGATAATACTTTTACACTAAACACATTTATAGCCAAGACAGGAATAGGCAAGCATTTCTCAAATTGTGTTCCGTGGTACACAAGCACCAGTTCTTCAAATGTGTTTCCTGAGAAACACAGGAAATAACTATTTTATGACTATAAATAGGAAAAGAAAAACTAAATAAATATACTTTTAACAATCGCTTAATCATCTGATTTTGCTGAGCATTTTCCCTATTAACCGGTATTGTGACTCTCTGAGGAGTGACAAGAGCATGCACATGAACCCAAATTATTTGATCCCAGCGCGTCTCTGCAGGATTCAGTTTGGGAAAACACTGATGCATCAGGAAGTACACAGGCCACGGTGTAAGGCTGGCTGAGCCTGGTCCCCCCGTCACCAGTTCGCTGTTAAACTTCAGTCCTCATTTGCAGTCCTCACTTGCAAAGTGACAGATAATTAAATGAGCCAAATGACTTTGACTAAACAGATATCAAGTGCCCATCATGGTAGTCGCCTGAAAAATGTTAGTTTCTCTCTTTGTGCTGATCGAGTTGAGATGACCGAGCCAACAGATACTGTGGAAGTGCTTGAGCATCCCACACCCTATCATTTTAACTACAGAGAAAGCCTCTGGAATGTGACAAAATATCCCCAGCCTGTAACTGGAGCCAGCTCATTATGTGAGGTCACTTTAAAAGACTTTCCCCCTGTAGGAAATGTCATTCCATCAGTATTTTGCTATTTCCCCAATCCAAGACTAATATTTGATATTTTTCTAAGATATTATTTGTCAGACACAGTTTACAGAGCTCCTTCGATGTAAGACCTTTTCTCTGGGCAGTACTTAGCAAGTTCATCTCTGCCATTCTACAGAATTGTAGACCATGGGTGGCTTCAGGACTCCCAGAAGAGGTCTTATTTCTAATATAGACACATGTACCATTTCCACCCACCACCCCGCCTGCCACGTATCTCTAAAAGCAATTGATTCGATCATACTTGTTGAACGTGCTAACATTTCACTCTTAAATGGCTCTCTCTGAATATCAGTTTCATCTTTTTTATTTATACCTTATACTTTCAAAGAAGTTTCGGTGATCATGTCCTTAGGCACTCCCCTCATACATGGTAGATACTTTTAATCATTATTTTACCATAGCCCAAAGGGTTTAAGCGACTTGCCCAGGGTCACACAGCTTATTAAGAACACACTGAGACTCAAGTCCATGTCTTCCCAGCCTAATGTCTCCAGTCATCAGCAGAACTCAATTCAACCCAATAAATATTGATTTAGTACTTCATTTAGATTACTGTTCTGTGGCTAGAGTTTATTGCTCTCTCCAATGTAAGGAGATTTTTTTTTATTATTATGTCCTGAACTCATTTGCAAAAATCTGCTCTCACAATTATTTAATTTCAAGGAAAAGCAGTCCTCTGGGGCATGAGAAGAAGTGGGATGGAAGGAACAATGAGGCATGTGCATAATTCCATAGCTGCCAATGTCCTACAGACCTCAATTTGGCTCTGACTTTCACAGGAAAGATTTATTCTAAAGATGAACCAATTGGCCTCATCCATTCATCATATCCAATTGTTTCAGTCAGTTCTTCCAGAACAAGAGTTTATTTCATTGCTTCCCCCTTTAATTCTGACATGTGACATAGAATCTAAGAATGGGCAGAGTTATGTTCACATCCATATGCCTGCATGGTATTTAAAGGTTTGATATTTAAAGGGCTTGACATTTCCATTACAACCAATTCCTCTGAAACCAATTTTAGGGGCTAAGATGGCAGACCAGCCCCCCGCCTTACATCTAATCAAGGTTAGTTAGATGTGCAGTGAAAAAACACTACCAAGTTTGTGTTGGCCTTGTTTCCACAGCGTATGTCTCATTGACCGAAACAGAGCTCTTTAAAAATGAGGACAGGAAAAAGACCCATGGTTCTCTCCACTGCTCTGTTAAGGGAGGCTGAGGGATGGCTCCACAAAAGGAAATGGATTCGAAAATTGCTGATGCATCCTTTATCACCGCAATTTCCACAAGGTTATAAAAGTCATGCTTGGATAAAATCTTGAAAGTGCCAAAGCAATGATCTAAGAAATGAATGCAGATAAGCCTTCTCCACTTTAAATGATGAGCAGGGGAACTGAAATAGAGATGATCATTGCTGAAGAATCTAAAATTAAGTATGTGATTTTGCTCATTTGTATACAAAAGGACAGTAGATCATTTTATGGACCCAATGAGTTTGAAATGCAGCTGCCAAGAACTCTCAACCTTGCTGTCGTTGGCTGGCACTGCTGAGTATTATTTCTTCATGATTTTGCAAAATATTGTAAGGTCCACACTGTTTTCTGTAAGGCAGTCTCTTGTTAACTTCATGAGGAGGGTGAGGGGCGGCGGGCGGGGAGCGGGGAGCTGGAGTTTGTGTTCTGTGTTTTTAAAAGACCAGGAAAGGGAAGAAAAGATTCAGTGTCCTCTGTCTTAGAGTCCACAGGGAACAGGCTTTTTCTGTGGAGTTCAAGGCAATTAACTTGGTCCTGGCCTCTTAGAAACTATAATGAAATGTCTGCTTTAATGCCCACAGGAAAATAAGGACACCTCTAATTTCTCAAAGCCTAAAAGATGACAAAGTGATTCAAAGGGTGAATAAAAGAAAATTTAGTATACTTATATTTCTTTTCTAGTTCTGTTTGGTTTCTATATCATAAGCTCCTGGTTCATGGAGGACACCTGAGAGTATGCACACAAAGCCTTGATGAAAAAGACAGTTAAAGTTCTAAAAACTTTGCTGGGGAGGGGGAGAGTTTTTTTTTTTTTACTTATATTTTTAAAATTATGAAATAACACTGGTATTACTACAGAAAATGATTAAAAGAAAAAAAAAGAAAAACGACTGGTCCCTTTGTAAAAGAACATTTTCTGTGCATGGTTTTTACTTCACAAAATGGAATGAGCCCATCCATAAGGTTCTGTGATCTGTGTGTTTCATTCAATAATACGTGTTGATCCAAGAGGAATAGAGAAGCTAAAAGTTCTAAAGGGAGTGTGGGACAGGAAAAAGAAAGAAAGGAACCAGGGAGTGTGAATTTTACAGACTAAGCGTTATTAAATGGAAAGCCTTGTGTATAACACAGTGTTACATGGCAGCCTGGATGGGAGGGCAGTTTGGTGGAGAATGTATACACGTATATTTATAGCTGAGTCCCTTGCTGCCACCTGAAACTATCACATTGTTAATAGGCTATACTCCAACATAACTTCAAAGTTTAAAATAAAAAAGAATGATTTGGAAGCATCTTTTGGACTTACAACTACTTAACAGATAGTTTCTCCAACTTTGGGGGGGGGGGCATGATTAGAGGAGAGAGAGGAGTTACATATACAAATAAATAAACTACATTTATTTTAAAAACTCAATCTAGCTGAACTTTTCTCTAATTTAATTCAAAGCTGTGAGGGATGTCCACTGAGTAGCTTACAGGTACACTTCCCAATATGGTATGCACTTCCCAGGTGGCTCGGTGGTAAAGAACCCGCCTGCCAATGCAGGAGATGCAGGAGACACAGGTTTGATAATTGAGTCGGGAAGATCCCCTGGAGGAGGAAATGGCAACTCACTCCAGTATTCTTGCCTGGGAAGTCCCATGGACAGAGGAGCCTGGCTGGCTACAATCCATGGGGTCACAAAGAATTAGACATGACTTAGCAACTGAGCACATTGCAACCACATGTAGCTATTTACATTTCAATGTGTTGAAATTAAATTAAACTTCAGTTCTAAGTCATACAATTTAGTCTTTCAAGTGTTCAATAGCCACATGTGGCAAGTGGCTACAGCATTAGTCAAAACTGATTACAGAATATTTCCATCAGCACAGAAGGCTCTATTATTCAGTACTAGTTTAAAGCATTCAGCTACTGAAATGCCTGGAGGACCAGAAAAGGGTGTCTAGTCATGTATGTTACCCTGTCTGCCATCATTCACAAGACTTTTTAATTCTGGAAATAGTTGGTGTTGGATGATTCCTTCTTTCATTTATCCCTGCTTATAATTCACAGAGTTACCTGGAGAAATATGAAAGCCTCCTTGCCTGGATGGATGGATTGTCCTGTGTTCAGTGGCATCCAAAGACAGAGGAGTGCTTCGAGCAACCAATCTTTCCTGGGCAAAAGTTTATTGATATGAGGACACAGTTATGGGCTTCAATGAATGAAGCAAATTTTTGAAGCCCTTGTTAAAGAAAAGATTTATAAAGGCCATTTCCTGCTCAAAAGCACATACTCCATCAGCAGAGAACCTCACTGCATAACTCAGAATATGTGACAGCATCACCACAAATCATCTTGACCAATCATGTAAGAGGCCTCCAGGGTGCCAAATAGCAATCTTACCCATAGGAATCAAAAAAGCTGAATGCTGGACTTCCAACGGATATAGAGGCAAAGAGAGCTGAAAACCAGAGACAGCGAGAGTGAGCAGTCACCCATGTAAAAAGGACAGTCATGCCAATGGCCTCTTTCTAAAAAGAGAGGGGGCTCCCTGTAGCCCTTTCTCCATGGGAGTAGGGCAGTTTGACACTAATAGGGCTCTCCAAACCCCCTGATATGTGTTCCTCTGCCAACTAAAAAAGAAAGAATCTTTCAGGCAGAGATTAGCATCTTGACTTTCACCAAAAGTCAGCAGTGTGTTATAGTGGGTGAGGTCTGCTTGGTAAACAGAGCTGGGCTATTAGTTATGGAGCACTTATCACCAGTCCTACCCAGTTTCATTTTGAGGATGCACATGCAGCCAAGGCTCACCAGCACATTAGGGCATGAAGTGCTGACTATGGCATCTTTTCCCCAAGGGTGTGCCACAAGACACTCGTGTCAGAAACATCCACAGATCTGTTTAAAAACAAAATCATGGGGCAAATTGGGAGAGTAGCACTGACATATATACACTACCATATGTTAAATAGATAGCTGTAGGAAGCTGCTGAATAGCACAGGGAGCTCAGCTCCATGCTCTGTGATGACCTAGAGGAGTAGGATTGGGCAGGTGGTGGGAGGGAGGCTCCCGAGGGAGGGGATACACACACACACACACACACACACACACACACACACACAAACATATTATGGTTGATTCACGTTGTCGTATAGCAGAAACTATCACAACATTGTAAAGCAATTATACTCCAATTAAAGAAAAAATCAGGCTTATCATCCCAACCAGACTTGTTACATCAGCATCTGGGGGTGGAGTCAAGAATCTGATTTATAAACATCCAAGGTGACTGGTACACACAATGAAATCTGAGGACCGCTGGACCAGATAAATTTGCTCCCTCCTACTCCGGCCCACCCTGCCTTTCTTCCTATTCTCTTTTTCTTCTTCCCCTTTCTTGGATTATGAACAGACTCCAAAACACAGGAAAATTTACATCTGGTGGAAATACACTCTAACAACTAAAGCATTAACAAACATTTGTTGAATCATAATTCTATGCACAAAAAATTTTTGTAATATTGGCTCTCCAGTAAATCATAAATACCTCATCATCATCATAATATGGTAAATTGTGATAAACACACTCTGATCTTCCATGCATTTATTAAATATTATATTTGTAGAAAGTTCTTAATAATGAGGGAGAATGTATATTGTGAAGTGAAAGAACATTTTACCTTATTATATGTTCATAGTATATATGAAAACTTTTAATATTATATGAAAAAATGGTACAAAGAATAAACCAAAACATTAATAAAAGCAGTTGCCTCCAAGTAATGAAATCATGGGATTTTTTTCTTCTTTCTACTTTTCTCTAATTCTAATTATTCAACTAGCATGTAAAAAACTTATAATTAGAAAAAAAGTAAATGAAAATTATACCACTTTAAGAATCTACAGTGCTTTCTCTTTTATTGCATTGTACATTTGGATCAGACGAACTTGCATCTCAGCCTTAACTTGTATCCACACAACTTACATGTTTTTTACTTGCAATTGTTGGCAAGATACTTCTAGCTTTAATATTCTGCAATCTGGATTCTACTCATTGCTTGTTCAGCTGAGTTTACCATATTCTCCTCCATCCATTCATAAACAATAAAAAAAAAAGAATTAGAAACTTAACAAGGGGAAGAGGCCTCTCACATTGATGTCTTATAAACAGTATCTGCAGTCCACCATTTGACACAAATTTTCCACTTCCAGTAATACACAAGTATACAAAGACATCTTGTCACAGCAGGTCCTTGTGGCACTGTCCACCGAGCAACACCTAAATGAAACATGTCACATATACTCAAAGGAACTCCCTGGGATGTTCAGAAAGATGAGTCTTATGATGGGTCAGCAAAAATATGACACCTAGGAAGTACAAGTAAATAATCTAGACCTCACTACCTAGTCACAGGAAATATGAGAAATATAAAAGTCAAGTGAAATGATACCATGAGGGAGCAATTAGCCAATTGCAAAACATGGGACATTAAATAAGACCCTTACTCCAGGAAGTCGACGGCAAAAACACAAGGAGGGCAAGAGAGACAGCAGACCATCTGGGGGCAAATACAAAATAAAAAGCATAACAACCAAATGCAATGTATGGATGTGTTTGAAATCTAATTTGAACAGACTTACTGTAAAAAAAGAACAAAATTGTTTGAACCAGTCAGAAAAATCTGAATCTGAACCAGAATATCATACCAGACTCCTTAGAAAATACGAAGGAGTCAGGTATGATAATGGCATAGAAGTTTTGTTTTTAAAATTTATCTGTTTTAAACTGTGAAGTATTTACAAGTAAAATGAAAGAATACTTGGGATAAGTGTCAAACCATTCCATTTAAAATGTAGAGAAGATAGACGAAATAAATTTGCAAAAGTGTTGATAATTTTTGAAGCTGGGTGACAGACATGTGAAGTTTTTTCATCCTCTTTTATCCATTTTTGTTTGTTTAAAACTTTTCATAACACAAATGTTAAGCAAAACAAAAAAGGATGATATAGATCTCTACATGTTGTCATAAGAATAAAAATAGTATTATCCTTTTTTTTTTTTTGCTGTCCACATGAAACTGTCACAATACTGTTAATTGGCTCTGGTCCAGTATAAAATAAAAAGTTTAATAAAAAATAGTATTAACTAGCATAATGAAATGACGTAATTGTACATGCTGGTACAATGGTAGCTGCTACTGCACATAATTTACTGTGTGCAAAGTACTGTTGTACTTTGTAGCTTAACTCAGTCCTCACAGAACATTATAATGGAGGTCCTTTACATGCTCATTTCAGAGATAGGGGAACTGAGGCCCTCTTTGTTGTGTTAGTAACTCAGTCACATCTGACTCTTTGCAACTTCGTGGACTGTTGCCTGCCAGGCTCCTCTGTCCATGGAATTCTCCAAGCAAGAATACTGGAGTGGGTTGCCATGACCTTCTCCAGGGGATCTTCCTGACCCAGGGATCAAACCTGGGTCTCCTGAATTGCAGGCAGATTCTTTACCATCTGAGCCACCAGGGAAGGCAAAACCCTCACTGGTTAAACAAATAACCTAACATCATAGAGCCATGAAGTAGTAGAGCTGGGATGTAAACCCAGACTACATAGAACTAAACCACTACACCCATTGTACACCCACTGCTACTCACAAGCTTGCAAAAAGATGCCAGGACATTTTATTAAGGGAAATAACCAGGATGCAGGTTACTAGACAGGGTATGCTCCTCTTTTTGCTCTGTGTGTATCATATACACCTTATGAGGCTTTTTATGTAAATATGCACAAGAAATTATAAAGGTAATTTGCTTTGGAAAGAGAACCTGGAGGTGGCAGACATTAAACTTTTACGAATTCCTGTCCTTATTGTTTTGGGTTTTATTTTTTTTTCACCATATGTATATATGGCCTTTTTATACTAAGAAGAATAATTTGGGTTTTGACATACTAGGCCATTTCTGTTATCTTGCTTATAATTCTCTCAATAAAAGAGAAAAGAAAAAACATGGAAACATTATCACAATATTTATAAGAAAATAAAATTTTCAAATTCTATACAAAGATACCTCAGTCAGAAAAAATGAGAAAGATCTGTATATGTTTTTGTTGTGTTTTAGAAACTAATATGAAGTACAAAAGTGAAATGTTTGGGTTTTTGTTTCATGACCTTTCAGGATACACAGCAAATGGGTAATGGTATTTACTTCTGACGGTAGCCATCCTTGCTTTGGTGGCCCTGAGCTGTCCACTTCAGTCCTGCCCCAACCAGGCTAAGCCCACCTTTTCGTCTGTTGGCCCTGTATCCTCTGCCATCCTTTCCCAACACAGCACCCCAGTGTGGCCAGCCTTACTGCAAAGCCCTCCCAGTAGATGTCTACTCCACGGGCCGAAATTAAGTGCTCCACAGTGGCAGTTCGGAAGGGATGGGATGTTCCCAGGTACAATTCTATTTCCAATTTAAGAGTGCAAATATGGTAAGGATTCAAATGGGAAAATGGGGTTTCCTTTAAGTTTTGCGTATTTTTTTCCATAAACTATTGAGGCACTTGACAGTCACAGCAGCTCTAAGAGTAAATGCATCTGACCTGGCTCCTGCCCTCACGGTGCTCTCAACTCCACTGCTATAAGAAGCAATGATTCCTCAACCCCCCAGTCTTTGGAAACCAGGACGCAAATAACGATGTGGGTAGCTGTGCCAAAGAAACCTATGAAGCCTGAAAGCAGCGTGCTGGGTAGCTTTGCTTTCCTGACACTGGCCTCCTGCAACAGTTCGTAAACCACTTTTCCCCTCTTCCACCGAAAACTCTTATTACAGAAATGGTAAATACACATTGCAAGTCCTCTTGTTTGCCTTTTCACCTTACGATTTTTCATTCTCCTTTGCACATGGTACACCTTTGTTCAGGCACGTTTCTGCGATCCTTGTGTCAGTGGTGCAAATCCTGTCAGACTAAGGAGTAAGGTCTCTGACCGCCCATCCTAGTCACCTGTCTTTAGACCCTTGAAATCACTTTTCTTTCCAAGTGGGCTCTGCAGAAGCTGTTCACTTTCCCTTCCTGCTCTACACTGTTCTATTCACATTTTATGTCTTTGCTCATGTGTCACTTCCTTGGGGAGAGTGTTCCATGACATTTTTCTCCAGGTCAAATATTCCTGCTAAACACTCACCTAATATCACAGCTGCCCCCTCCTAACATGCATCCCATTTGAAATATCACATTTGCTTATGGGATCACTTGAATACTGTGTGACTTCCCCTAGGCTATGCTCTCCATGAGGACAAGTCAATTTTTGCTCACACTGTCTCTCCAGTGACTACCACAGTGTCGGCACTCAATAAATGAACCTTGAATAATACAGAGAGATTCGGGGCACCGACCCTGGAGCAGTCAGAAACCCCAGTATAACTGAACAGTCAACCCTCCATATCCACTTTCTTTTCCATGGATTTGACCCATCGTGTAGTACTTAGTGGGCTTCCCTGATAGCTCTGATTTAATATGTACTTAGAGAAAAAATCCAGGTATAAGTGGACCCGCAGTTCAAACTCAAGTTGTTCAAAGGTCAATAAACTAGATACATATCCACTGAATGTATGAAGATGATGAGGGCATTTATTTTAAAGATCTGTAGCTTTTTTACCTGAATTTCAGTGCTTTCTGTCTGGACCTAAGAGAATTAATCAATTACAATATTTTTCCTGGACTTTCAGTTGTGGTGCTTTATCCCTTTGGTATAATTTCTGCCAAGCAGGTCTTTGATTCCTGAATGTTTAGGGTGGTTGTTTGCTTGCTTGTCAATAATTTTAATTGCCTTATTCAGATGTAAGTGATTTGTTAAGATAATCTAAGAGAACTAAAGCTTTTATCTCCTTCTCAAACTTTCTTTCTCTCCAAAAGAATAGTAGCCAGTAAAATTCCAATTTAGAGTGCTAACAGCTTCATGTAGCATCCACAGGAAACACGGAGAGATTAATGAGGTCTTGAGAACAAGTCACCGAGTTGAAATTGGTGGTTTTTTTTTCCCCCTTCCAAAAACCCTTCTCTATGAATACTTGACTATCAGTAATTGTCACATTTGGAGGTTATCAAGAAAGAAATGGGGCACTAAGGCTTCACTTTTCTCCCAGAAGTCAAACAATTCATAAAGTTGGTCACTGGGTTCTTTTTTATGAGATAAGAATTTTCTTTCAGTCAACTTTTCTTTCTTAGAATTGGAAGGGCAGTGAAACTTCAATTTGAAGTTTGAGTCTACAGGAGGTTGACACTGAGATGCACTCCAAAAACCAGGAAATAAGGAAGATTGGATTTTCTACCACGATTTAAAATCTACAAGAAGAATAGAATGAAGGAAAGCAAAATTTTACAGAAGAAGGTGAAGGTCAGTGTAAGAAAGGTATCAAAATCATGCTAGTAAATTTCAGAGTGAGACTCTGGCCCCAGGCAGTAGGTGTGCCAAGTTCACACCCGTGACCACTATGATAAGGCCCCATCTAAGTCCATGAAGCTAGCTCACTATGTGCCTATAGATGGATGCATCGTACTGTCCTACTTTAGTGTCCTGGAAACTCTCAAGGTCATCCAAATTAATTTCCTGCTCAAACCCCATGCTCACCAAGCAAACTGTGGATAATAATTTTGTTTCTTCTACACATTTATACGGTGAGGTAAAAAGTACAAAGATATACATACTTAGCCTCCTTATGATTATAAGATGTTATCTTATACATCAGTAACTTGTGAACTTCGTTTAATAGGGTCCATTCTAGAGACTGGAGTCTCACTGAAACCTGACTTTTAGGACCACTGCTACTTATTGCCACCCTCTGGAGATGTGTCTGAGGGATCAGGTGGCTTCTTGCAAATGAAACAACCTTATGTGATGATTTTTACCTCTTCTGCTCCCCACAAAATTTAATAGAGTTCATATTAAGCTCACTGGGTGTATACTGGAACCTTAGTGAGGTCTTCTTATGGAGAATAACTAAATTCAAATTGCTTAACATTTTTGTCAAATCATCTTTCTAAGAGCAAAAAGGTCAAAACATGTCCAATTTGGTGGAATCATTAGTGACCAATGAGTTCACAGAGAGGTGATTCGAGATACAGAAAGATCAATACATTTAATGAGGGTGACAAAGTGTTCTCAACAAACTTAAGTTGCATTCAATTCCAGTATGGGTGTTCATGTCCAGTTGAATTTCTTTTCTTCAACCCCACATGCTGATAACTATTCACAAGTACAAGTTCAATTTCAGGCCAACAAATTCATACAGAGCTCAAAGTGAGTTTAGAGAATCACAAAATCCTTTGTGAATCAGGTCAATAAATTTAGCACTGGATTGTTTACATCAAAATGACAGCCACCTTTTAGGTGAGTATTTTTTTTCCTTTAGAACATTTTCCTACTCCCTAGATGTCAGAGAACATCTGATTTGGAGGTAGAGATCAGTGCGTTAGGTGGCATATTTACTTAAAGAATGTTCTTAGATCATAGCATCAGAGAACTGGAAGGAATCCTTGGGATCATCTACTCTATTCTTAAACTCAGGTATAGAACCCCTGAGATGTGAGGCAGCAGGAAGGGAAGCCATGGGTATTTCAGTTTTACTCAATGGTGTTTAATTTTAAACATTACTTTTACACTGAAAGGAGCACACATATATGATGGAATAGAGGGCATTTAAAAAAAATTACTTTTTAAAGTAAGACATATTGCTTCTAAGAAATGTTAGTCATTAGTGCCCTACTTCCAGCTGTGGTCTAAGCTCTTGGAGGACCTGAACAAAATCCCCCGCTCTGTGTTGGTGGAAGAATCTAACAAACACAGATCTAGTCCCAATCTAAAATGTGAAAACAGGCCCAGAGAGGAACAGGACTTTGGCCAAGGTCACACAGCCAGCATGAGTACTGGATTCAAGACTAGAACCTGCCCGTCCAATGTGCTTTTTTGCAGTCCAGCTGACTGCCTCTGAATTTCAGTAGCTATTCTGCACTCGCTCAGTTTCCACATCCAAAAAGCACCTTTCTGCAGATGACCGGTTGTTTTTAGAGAAATTGAATAAACTTCAATGTCATGATAAATAACTTTCACTCTATGCACTCAGTGGTTCTCCCATTTCTTAAAGTTGTTAAGGTTATTCGTGTGCAGAAAAGTAAAAACATAGCTGGTTCAGAGAGAAAGAGGAAACTGCTCATCCATGAAACAGAAATATGGCCCCTTAGAGCAGCGTTTCCCAACATATGTTCCCCTGATCTCCTGGATCAGAATGACTTCAGTAAATATGCAGATTACTGGGAATCACCCTACTTACTGATTCAGAACCTCTGAGGACAGAGCCCAGGAATCTTCATGTTTAATCAGTTCCCTTAAGTGATTCTCATATGCTCTGAGATCGTTTTAAAACAATCATATATGCATGAGGAGAAGAAAGGGCAAAGAACGGGAAAGTGACATACTAACATCTCATAAGGCTCATATGGAAAAGCTCTTCCATATTCAAGATCTCCTTGCTTAGTTAACTACCTGTGCTACCCAGTAGCCATCTATTTTATACACGGTAGCAATTATACTCAAATTAAATTTTAAAAAGAGATGATATATATAAAAAGAAAACTATCTCTGATAGGTAGAGTGAGGGAAACTATCTTGATTTGCAAACGAATAAATTGAAGGCCAGCTGATCAGATGGGTTTTAACTAAACATGAAAACAGAGAAAGAAAAAGCATCCAGACAAATACCCATAAAACAACACGGCAAGTATAACAGTAAGAAGGAAAATGCGCCAGATGGATGGAAAGACAGGGATAAAACATCATGTCTCTGCCAATCCCATTCAGTGTATTTTTCCCTATATATATTGAATAACTTAGGGATAACACTGCTTCAATTTCTTTAAAAAAAGCGGGGGGGGGGGGTTCACAAAATACAAAAGTAAATAGTATAAGTGAATGATACTATTATTATCATTATACTTTCAATTTTCTGAGGCATTCTTTAACTGTTGTGAATTAGCAAGATATTAAGGAAATTACATAGGAGCAGGAAAAAAAACTGATTTCTATAAGAAACTAAATGGGAAACAAACAAAAAAGTGAACTGAGAAGAATTATTTTAACATTTAGTATCTTTAACATATGGGAATAAAAAGAGTCAGTCATTAGCAAAAACTCAAAATTAAAGCAAAGATGAGTAAACATGATCTCCAAATTTTAAACAAGATTTGGAGGCAGGACAATGTGGACAGCACAGTGGAGATGAAGGGTATGTGTGTCCTGTTTCAAGACAGACTGTGCGGAGGGACACGGGAACAGCCACTGTGGAAATCATGCCCTTGAAACAGAATCGCACTGGACAGCAAGTGGAGAGAGGAAGATTTGCTGTTAGAGCACATGCAGTGCGTGGCCAGAAAGTCACAATGAGCGGTCTCCTCCAGCTCCGGTCCCCCATGTGGCTCAGCCTCAGGCAGAGCCCAGATGAAGAGTTTCACCTCCCTCCCCACCAGCATGATTCTCTTGACTGCTGGATCTCTCAATGGTGTTGTCTAGGTGTCCAGGAAGTACATGCTTTTTCATCTCAGCTATCTGAATCCTGAAGAAATAAATGCCTGTTCTAATTTAGATGAGATGGATCCATGCTTATGCTAGAAAGGAGAAACAACTTAGTCTCTTGGTAAAGTGGACAAGTTTGTGACCTGGAACAAGTTCATTTCTCTGTACTATAATTTTCATTTAGTTAAAGAGGGATGAATACCTATCTTGTGGGCTTTCCATGAGAATGAAATAAAACACATGTGAAATACTTAGCACAATGTCTAACACACAGCAAATGCCGTATCACTGGCAGTATGATTTTTAGACCTCAGGAAGGAGATTTCTTAAATAAGGATACATTTTCCTTTGCTCTGGATTCTCAAAATTTGATAACAAAGTCCACTTATCATAGTCACTAAGAAAATTGGAGAAGACACCCTTATGACCTAAGTTTCTTATCCTCATGAACAAGTCCACACAGGGATATCGACATGGCTTTTCTGTTGTAGATCCAAAAAAATCTCAGTGTAAGACATCCAGGCCAGTCAACAGTGCCCCTTTTATCTCCTGTAGCTTTAGACTCAAATGTCATTCACAGAGATCAGGCCTTTCCTCAGACAAAGACAAATTTAGGTGAAAACATTGGCTTCTGTTTTCTGCTATCTCTATAATAAACTCACATCAACTGTGCAATAAAAAGTTGATTTAAAAGTAATATAAGAAAAGACATAAAATTGGCTTCAAATAAAAAAAGTATTTTTTTCTATCCATGTTTTCCTCAAAGAAGAGTTGAATGAACTTTAAAAATGGGTACCAGGTATGTCTGATAAGATTTTTGTACTTATTTGCAGGGTTGCAAGAGATGAAAGTCTCTCATCTAACAAAGTGGATATAATTATATGCTCAAATCAGTATCTGCTCTCTATGGCAAATTCTGCTCAGTCTTTTCCCTTTGGTGCCTCATGTTGGTTTGGTTTTATCACTGCTTATAAAAACTTATCTGAATAAATTAAAGGAACCAGACAACCTTTCATCAGAGTATAATCATACACAGATCATCCACCAAATGCAATGTTCCTTCCTTCCTTGAGACCCTAGAAACATTTTCACCATTTGACATGCAAGAATCTTTAATAATCAGTGCAGAGAGAACGCATCGTAATCAAGGAAAATGCCTACCAAATTGACTCCCTCCTAAAAGCCATCTGTGTTCAACGACTCCCTGTAGCAACTGTAAAGTCATAAGCAATTGGGAGAGTTGCTCAAGCTAAGAAAAAACACAACATACAGAATTGAGAATTATAGGACAATAAAGTCAGTCTGGCCACAGAATATCTAAAATCACCCAAGTTATAAAATGTGGAATGATAAATTCTATGTTCCCTCATGATTATGAAAGCTAACATATTTACCAGCTTGTGTCACCTCCCCACTGCTTTTCTTTTGTTTTGATTTAAATACTAAGCGATAGAAACATTTTCTGCTTCCTGAGCTTAGTTGGTAAGTAAAGGCTAGGTTAGTTAGGTGCCTCAATAGCAGGAGGAAAAGGAAGATATTCAAAGAATCCCTCCGCAGTTCCCAAGTTGCTCTGTCTCTGGCCACAGGAAGACAAACAAGATGACCACAGAACTTTGTTGTTGTGAGTCCAAGCCTCTCGTTTGCCACTGGGAAAGAAAACTTCTCATATCCTGCTCCTCATCCTTCCAACCTAAACCTACTCACACAGCCACTTTCCCTATTTCGGGAAAGAGCATTGCTGACACCACAGATCTGAGCATCATTTCTGTTGAGATCATCTCTAAATATCTCTTCACTTATGTCTATTGCCACCTACCTCCGCAGCCTCTGCCTATGCCACAACTTCATCATTTCTCCCCTGCTTGATGCATCTGAGCTCTGGCTTTGCCTCCAGACTTTCCCTCCTATCTAACCGGTAACCTCCATTCTCAGTTGAGAAGTCAGAGCAATGCTTCTAAAGAGTTAATTCACCACTCCCATATTACCTTCTGTAGTAATTTCTCATCACACTCTAAATAATGACTAAGACTCATAAAAGATTCACAAGACCCCTCATAACCTCTCCAACTATTTCTTTTCCATGTCCCCCACCCTTCTTGTATGCACTACATCAAATTTCTTTTAATACCTCAAAGATAATATGCTCTCCCTCTCTCTCTGTTTCTTCTACCCAAAATACTCTCTCTCCTCCCTCCTCTGCTCCTGGCTAATGCCTACTCATCATAAGGTTGCAATGGAACATGTTTCTCCAGGAAACCTTCTTAGCCACTCCAGTAGATACAGCTCAGTGGTGCCATAAGGCACTCTCAAAACTCTGCTTCTGTAACAAAGCACAAGTCCTGCTTTATCACTACTGTATGTTAGGTGTTTGTCTTCTGAGCCAGATTACAAACATGAAAACAGGCCCAAGTCAATCGTGCTAATTCTTATATCCCTGGATCATGGGGCAGTTTTTGGAACTTAAAAGATGTTTAAATTTTATTTCTTAAATGAGTGAATGAATAAAGTAGTTGTTCAAGTTCTTAGTGAACTGGTAATATATATAGGGCTAGATACCAGGTTACTCTTTTGACTCTACTAAACCTGGGGGATATTTTATTATTCATTTCAGTCTATATATTCACTCAATGAATATTACATTAAGTGTTAGGGTACAGTAAACCATTGACAAAGCAACAATTAGAACCAAACATGGACAGTGGACAGGTTCAAAATTGGGAAAGGAGTACGTCAAGGCTGTATATTGTCACCCTGATTATTTAACTTATATGCAGAGTATATCATGTAAAATGCCAGGTTGGATAAATCACAAGCTGGAATCAAGATTGCTGGGAGAAATATCAATAACCTCAGATATGCAGATGATACCACTCTAATGGCAGAAAGCAAAAAGGAAATACATGAGAGTGAAGTGGGGGAGTGTAAAAGCTGGCTAAAAACTCAATATTTAAGAAATGAAGATCGTGGTATCTGATACTATCACTTCATGGCAAATAGATGGAGAAAAAGTGGAAACAGTGACAGATTTTACTTTCTTGAGCTCCAAAATCACTGTGGATGATTACTGAAGCCATGAAATTAAGACACTTGTTCCTTGTAAGAAAAAGTATGACAAATGTAGATGGTATATTAAAAGGCAGAAACATCACTTTGCAGACAAAGGTCTGTAGAGTCAAAGCTATGGTTTTTCCAGTAGTCATGGATGTATGTCAGAGTTGGACCAAAAAGAAGGCTGAGCACTAAAGAACTGATGTTTTTGAACTGTGGTACCGGAGAAGACTCTTGAGAGTTCCTTGGACAGCAAGGAGATCAAACCAGTCAAACCTAAAGGAAATCAGCCCTGAATATTCATTGGAAGGACTGATGCTGAAGCACCAAAACTTTGGCCACCTGATGTGAAGAGCAAACTCATTAGAAAAGACCCTGAAGTTGGTAAAGATTGAGGGCAGGAGGCGAAGGGGACAACAGAGGATGTGATGGTTGGATAGCATCATTGACTCAATGAACATGAGTTTGAGCAAACTGCATGAGATGGTGAAGGACAGGGAAGCCTGGCAAGCTGCAGTCCAGGGGTTCACAGAGTCTGACATGACACAATGACTAAGCAACAACAATGATTAGTTTACAGTAAAAGTATAACGCTCGTCATTGCTTAATTTTGAAACCTATCCTGAAAGTAGGTAATTTTTACAGTCTCATATTAAAAAATGAAGTCATTTTCCTCCTTCTTTCCTTTATTAGTCACAAAACACCATTACCAGAGGGCAATGGGGGTAATCTACCAGAATTGGAGTTGTACAAGAAGGGATTACAGATGAGACTGCAGGGCTATGGGAGTAAGGGATTAGTCTGAGATGTCAGGGGATTAAATAATCAAATATATTAAGGATCAGATCAGATCAGTCGCTCAGTCGTCTCCGACTCTTTGCAACCCCATGAATCACAGCACGCCAGGCCTCCCTGTCCATCACCAACTCCTGGAGTTCACTCAGACTCATGTCCATCGAGTCAGTGATGCCATCCAGCCATCTCATCCTCTGTCATCCCCTTCTCCTCCTGCCCCCCAATCCCTCCCAGCATCAGAGTCTTTTCCAGTGAGTCAACTCTTCGCATGAGGTGGCCAAAGTACTGGAGTTTCAGCTTTAGCATCATTCCTTCCAAAGAAATCCCAGGGCTGATCTCCTTCAGAATGGACTGGTTGGATCTCCTTGCAGCCAAGGGACTCAAGAGTCTTCTCCAACACCACAGCTCAAAAGCATCAATTCTTCAGCGCTCGGCCATCTTCACAGTCCAACTCTCACATCCATACATGACCACAGGAAAAACCATAGCCTTGACTAGACGAACCTTTGTTGGCAAAGTA
>NW_011494863.1:6689838-6690267 GCF_000754665.1 Bison bison bison
TCACAGTCCAACTCTCACATCCATACATGACCACAGGAAAAACCATAGCCTTGACTAGACGAACCTTTGTTGGCAAAGTAATGTCTCTGCTTTTGAATATGCTATCTAGGTTGGTCATAACTTTCCTTCCAAGGAGTAAGTGTCTTTTAATTTCATGGCTGCAGTCACCATCTGCAGTGATTTTGGAGCCCCCAAAAATTAAGTCTGACACTGTTTCCACTGTTTCCTCATCTATT
The DNA here is from genome assembly GCF_000754665.1 of Bison bison bison. Classification (NCBI taxonomy): domain Eukaryota; kingdom Metazoa; phylum Chordata; class Mammalia; order Artiodactyla; family Bovidae; genus Bison; species Bison bison. Next base: position 6,690,075 of record NW_011494863.1, read on the forward strand.
TCCCATGAAGTGATGGGACCAGATGCCATGATCTTAGTTTTCTGAATGTTGAGCTTTAAGCCAACTTGTTCACTCTCCACTTTCACCTTCATAAAGAGGCTTTTTAGTTCCTCTTCACTTTCTGCCATAAGGGTGGTGTCATCTGCATATCTGAGGTTATTGATATTTCTCCTGGCAATCTTGATTCCAGCTT
>NW_011494863.1:6691130-6692844 GCF_000754665.1 Bison bison bison
GAAGAGATCTCTAGTCTTTCCCATTCTGTTGTTTTCCTCTATTTCTTTGCATTGATTGCTGAAGAAGGCTTTCTTATCTCTTCTTGCTATTCTTTGGAACTCTGCATTCAGATGTTTATATCTTTCCTTTTCTCCTTTACTTTTCACTTCTCTTCTTTTCACAGCTATTTGTAAGGCCTCCCCAGACAGCTATTTTGCTTTTTTGCATTTCTTTTCCATGGGGTAATGGAAGCTAAATTTCTCACTGTTGAAGGAGGAGGTGGCGCTAGTGGTAAAGAACCTGCCTGCCAATGCAGGAGACCTAAGAGACTCTGGTTCAATCACTGGGTCAGAAAGATCCCCTGGAGGAGGAAATGGCAACTCACTCCAGTATTCTTGCCTGGAGAATCCTGTGGACAGAGGAACCTGGCGGGCTACAGTCCATAGGGTCACACAGAGTCAGACATTAACTGAAGCAACTTGGCAAGCATGCATGCACAAATACAGAAAAAGGGGAGGGGCTTCTAATGAACCTGGCAGTGTGAATTGGAATTAAAAATACCAGTGTAACCTCATGGTTTGCAATCTAAGACCTTCAGACAGAAACTACTTTGATACCTGAGGAATAACAGGAGTGCCTTTGCAGCTAGAAGATAATGAAAAAGGGAGAAAATTAGGAAGAAAAAAAAAAGTGAAGTCTGGGACTTACCAGGACCTATTAAAAATCTTAAAAAGTGAGAATCTTAAAAAATGAGACCCAAGAATCTTTCCACCGTTTTAAGTGTTCAAAAATTCAAATTTACCTACACTAAAGAAAGGACTCTAAGATTTTGACATAGTCACCGTTACAAACCTTAATCATATCAGACATATATCCAAATAGGAAACTGGTAGACAGAGGAACAAAATTCAATCCAGTCAGCACTGAATAAAATGGCTCCCACTAATGAGTCTAACCCACTGGTATCTTCACTTCTAGAGTCATTATCTAAGGTTTGAATCCCAGCATTAAAAAAAAGTGTTACTGTTTTTCCTAGAAAGGATTTTAACATGACTTTAGGTAATCTGCTCTTCAGTTCAGTTCAGTTCAGTTGCTCAGTCATGTCTGACTCTTTGTGACCCCATGAATCGCAGCACGCCAGGCCTCCCTGTCTATCACCAACTCCTGGAGTTCACTCAGACTCACGTCCATTGAGACAGTGATGCCATCCAGCCATCTCATCCTCTGTCGTCCCCTTCTCCTCTTTCCCCCAATCCCTCCCAGCATCAAAGTCTTTTCCAATGAGTCAACTCTTCGCATGAGGTGGCCAAAGTACTGGAGTTTCAGCTTTAGCATCATTCCTTCCAAAGAAATCCCAGGGCTGATCTCCTTCAGAATGGACTGGTTGGATCTCCTTGCAGTCCAAGGGACTCTCAAGAGTCTTCTGCAACACCACAGTTCAAAAGCATCAATTCTTCGGCGCTCAGCCTTCTTCACAGTCCAACTCTCACATCCGTACATGACCACTGGAAAAACCATAGCCTTGACTAGACGAACCTTTGTTGGCAAAGTAATGTCTCTGCTTTTGAATATGCTATCTAGGTTGGTCATAACTTTCCTTCCAAGGAGTAAGTGTCTTTTAATTTCATGGCTGCAGTCACCATCTGCAGCGATTTTGGAGCCCAGAAAAATAAAGTCTGACACTGTTTCCACTGTTTCCCCATCTATTTCCCATGAAGTGATGGGACCGGATGC
>NW_011494863.1:6692970-6693488 GCF_000754665.1 Bison bison bison
TCAAGAGGCTTTTGAGTTCCTCTTCACTTTCTGCCATAAGGGTGGTGTCAGGTGGCTGCGACGGGCACGCTAAATGGGGCCGAGAGGAGCCACCCCACGTCCGAGGTCAGGGGCAGTGGCCGAGAGTACCAGACTGTGACGGCGCAGGAACAGCCGAGAGGAGCTACCCCACATCCGAGGTCAGGGGGGGCGGCCGAGAGGAGATACCCAGCGTCCGAGGTCAGGGGCGGCGACGAGAGGAGTAACCCCGTGTCTGAGGTTAGGGGCGGTGGGTGGGAGGAGATACCCCACGCCCAAAGTCCGAAGCCAGGGGCGGCAGGCGGGGGGAGCTACCCCACGTCCAAGGAGCCATGGCTGCGTGGGCGCAGGAGGGCCTAGAGGAGCTATCCCACGTTGAAGGTCAGGAAGGGCGGCAGTGAGGAGATACCCCTTGTCCAAGGTAAGGAGCAATGGCTGCGCTTTGCTGGAGCAGCCGTGAAGAGATACCCCACACCCAAGGTAAGAAAAACCCAGTAAGA
>NW_011494863.1:6693588-6700742 GCF_000754665.1 Bison bison bison
ACAGAAAACTAGTCAATCTAATCACACTAGGACCACAGCCTTGTCTAACTCAATGAAACTAAGCCGTGCTCGTGGGGGAACCCAAGACGGGCGGGTCATGGTGGAGAGATCTGACAGAATGTGGTCCACTGGAAAAGGGAATGGCAAAATGATAGAGATACTGAGAGATACTGAAAGAGAAACTCCCCAGGTCAGTAGGTGCCCAATATGCTACTGGAGATCAGTGGAGAAATAACTCCAGAAAGAATGAAGGGATGGAGCCAAAGCAAAAACAATACCCAGCTGTGGATGTGACTGGTGATAGAAGCAAGGTCTGATGCTGTAAAGAGCAATATTGCATAGGAACCTGGAATGTCAGGTCCATGAAATTGGTAGTGGTCAAACAAGAGATGGCAAGAGTGAGTGTCGACATTCTAGGAATTAGCGAACTGAAATGGACTGGAATGGGTGAATTTAACTCAGATAACCATTATATGTACTACTGCAGGCAGGAATCCCTCAGAAGAAATGGAGTGGCCATCATGGTCAACAAAAGAGTCCGAAATGCAGTAGTTGGATGCAATCTCAAAAACGACAGAATGATCTCTGTTTGTTTCCAAGGCAAACCATTCAATATCACAGTAATCCAAGTCTATGCCCCAACCAGTAACACTGAAGAAGATGAAGTTGAACGGTTCTATGAAGACCTACAAGACCTTTTAGAACTAACACCCAAAAAAAAGATGATGAGATGGTTGGATGGTATCAATTACCCAATAAACATGAATTTGAGCAAGCTCTGGGAGATTGTGATGAACAGAGAAGGCTGGCATGCTGCAGTCCATGGGGTCACAAAGAGTCAGACATGACTGAGCAACTGAGCAACAATATACAGGAAAATTTGATTTGAGTGGCAAATGCAATTTTCATAACTATCAAACTATATAATTTGTGTGTGTGTGTGTGTGGTTGTGGTACTGGTTTTGTCACTAAGTTATGTCTGATTCTCTATGACCAATGGACTGTAGCCCACCAGGCTCCTCTGTCCATGGCAAGAATACTGGAGTGGGTTGCCATTTCCTTCTCCAGGGATCTTCCTTTAGTACTTAAAAGCTGCACTAATACTATTGAGAATCAGTATCCCTACTAAAATCATATAAAACACAAAAATATTAAATATTAAATTTGCATTTTTATCAATCATGTCCAATTTGCAAATGCACCTGAAAACTGAAAGGTTTTAACCTTTCCTTAACAACTGTTATAAAAATTCTATGCCCTGCTGGGGCTTGAGTGGCCAGTGGCAGTGGCGTTGAGGGGCTCCCGTTCTGCCAGGATGTCCGTTTGCTGGACAGCAGCTTCATAAAGAATGTGCTGCAAGTCTCAAATTGAGTTTCCTTAAAAATACCTATTTCAGAAAGAACAGAATGGCGGAGGAGTAGATGGATGTGGAATACATCTCTCCCCACAGATACATCAGGAATACACCTTCAGACACAGAAGTGCATGCAGAACACCAGCTGAGAGTGGACAGGAGTACCTGACCAGCAGAAAAGAATATATAGACCCATCCAAAACTCGAGATCAAGCCCTGAGCCTTTGGAGCGGGGGCACTGAATCCAAGACTCTAGACTACCAGAGAACTAACCCTGCTGCTGCTGCTGCTGCTGCGAAGTCACTTCAGTCGTGTCCGACCCTGTGCGACCCCTTAGATGGCAGCCCACCAGGCTCCCCCATCCCTGGGATTCTCCAGGCAAGAACACTGGAGTGGGTTGCCATTTCCTTCTCCAGAACTAACCCTAAGGGGTATCAAATAGTGAGAACTCACACAAAGGAAAGCACTGGAATACAAGACCAGCATCATCCAACCACCAATAGCACCCTGTGCAGGACGCCTCATCTAAACAACAAACAAAACAAAAATACAAACCCAATCATCAGCAGACAGGATTAGCACCTCACTCAGCCTTGCCCATCAGAAGAAAAACAAACAAACAAAAATTCAGCACAAATCTCACCCTATAAGAAGCTTACATGGACTCTGTGGGAGAGGGAGAGGGTGGGGAGATTTGGGAGAATGGCATTGAAACATGTATAATATCATGTATGAAATGAGTCGCCAGTCCAGGTTCGATGCACGATACTGGATGCTTGGGGCTGGTGCACTGGGACGACCCAGAGGGAGGGTATGGGGAGGGAGGAGGGAGGAGGGTTCAGGATGGGGAACACAGGTATACCTGTGGCGGATTCATTTCGATGTTTGGCAAAACTAATACAATATTGTAAAGTTTAAAAATAAAATAAAATTTAAAAAAAAATAAGTGTTTTCTTCCCAAGAAAAAAAAAAGAAGCTTACACAAACCATTGGACCAAACTTATAGGCCAGAAACCAAAAGGAAGAAAGAATTCAACCTTGAAGCCTGGTAAAAGGAGACCTCAAACACAATAAGTTAAAAAGTAATAATAATAATGAAAATCCAGATAAATACTACACAAATGAAGGAACAAACTAGAAACACAGAAGTTCAAATAAATGGAGAGGAAATAGGCAAACTACCTGAAAAAAAATTCAGAATAATGATAGTAAAGATGATCAAACACCTTGAAAGCAAAATGGAGAAAATGCAATAATCAAATAACAAAGACCTAGAAGAATTAAAAAATAAACATGCAGAGAAAAAAAACACAATTACTGAAATTAAAAATACTCTAAAAGGAATCAATAGCAGAATATCTGAAGCAGAAGAATGAATCAGTGAGTGGGAAGATAAAATGGTGGAAATAACTTCTGAAGAGTAGAATAACATAAAAAGGATGAAAAGAACCTGAGGATAGTGTCACAGACCTCTGGGACAATATCAAACACACCAACATTTGAATAATAGGGGATAAAGAAGAAGAAGAGAGAAAAAAAAAAAGGGTATGAGAAAATTTTTGAAGAGACTATAGTTGAAAATTTCCTCAATTTTCAATCAAGAGTCAATCAAGTCCAAGAGTCACAAAGAGTCCCATACAGGATAAACCCAAGGAGAAACATGCCAAGACACATACTAATCAAACTAACAAAGACTAAACACAAAGAAAGAAAATTAAAAGCAGCAAGGGAGAAGCAACAAGTAACATACAAGGGAAACCCCATATGCTTAACAGCAGATCTTTCAGCAGAAACTCTGCAGGCCAGAGAGAAGGGCAGGATATATTTGAAGTACTGAAAGGGAAAAATCTGCAACCAAGATTACTGTATCTGGCAAGGATCTCATTCAAAATTGATAGAGAAATCAAAAACCTTTCAGACAAGCAAAAGTTAAGAGAATTCAGTACCACCAAACCAGCTTTACAACAAATGTTAAACAGACTTGTATAGTCAAGAAATACAAAAGAAGAAAAAACATTTACAAAATCAACCCCAAACAATTAAGAAAGTGGCAATAGGAACATATATATCAATAATTACTTTAAATTTAAATGGATTAAATGCTTCAACCAAAAGACACAGACTGGCTGAATGGATATAAAAACAAGACCCATATATATATATGCTGTCTACAAGAAACCCACTCCAGAACTCAGGACACATATAGACTGAAAGTAAGAAGATGGAAAAATACATTCCATGCAAATGGGAAGCAAAAGAAAGCTGGAGTAGCAATCCTCATATCAGACAAAATAGACCTTAAACTAAAGAAGATAACAAGAGATAAGGAAAGACATTACATAATGATCAAGGGATCAATCAAAGAAGAAGACATAACAATTGTAAATATCTATGCACCCAAAATAGGAGCTCCTCAATACATAAGACAAGCACTAACAGACATAAAGGAGAAATTGACAGTAACACAATAATAGTAGGAGAATTTAATACCCCACTCACACCAACGGACAGATCATCAAAACAGAAAATTAATAAGGAAACACAAGTCTTAAATGATACATTAGATGAGATGGATCTTACTGATATCTTTAGGACATTCCAACCAAATGCAGAAGAATACACCTTCTTCTCAAGTGAACATGAAACATTCTCCAGGGTAGACCACATCCTGGGTCACAAATCAAACCTCAGTAAATTTAAGAAAATTGAAATCATATCAACCATCTTCTCCAACCACAATGCTATGAGACTAGATATCAATTACAAGAAAAAAACTGTAAGAAACACAAACACATGAAGATTAAACAACACATTTCTAAATAACCAACAGGTTACTGAAGAAATCAAAAGGGAAATCAAAAAGTTTCTAGAAACAAATGACAACAAAAACAGGACAACTCAAAACCTATGTGATGCAGCAAAAGCAGTTCTAAGACGGAAGTTTATAGCAATACAATCCTACCTCAAGAAACAAGAAAAACATCAAATAGGCAGCCTAACTTTACACCTAAAACAACTGGAAAAAGAAGAACAAGAAAAACCCAAAATTAAGACAAGGAAAGAAATCATAAAGATCCAAGCAGAAATAAATAAAAAAGAAATGAAAGAAACAATAGTAAAGATTAATAAAACTAAAAGCTGGTTCTTTGAGAAGATAAACAGAACTGGCAAAACTTTAGCCAGACTCATCAAGAAAAAAAGAGAGAAGAATCAAATCAACAAAATTAGAAATGAAAATGGAGAGGTTAAAACAAACAATGCAGAAATACAAAGGATTATAAAAAACTATTATGAACAACTATATGGCAATAAAATGGATAACCTGGAAGAAATGGACAGGTTCTCAGAAAAGTTCAATCTTCCAAGACTAAACCAGGAAGAAATAGAAATTATGACCAACCCAATTACAAGCACTGAAATTGAAGCTGTGATCAAAAATCTCCCAAAAAACAAAAGCCTAGGACCAGATGGTTTCACAGGAGAATTCTATCAAACACTCAGTGAAGAGCTAAAGCCTATCCTTCTAAAACTATTTCAAAAAATTGCAGAGGAAGGAACACTTCCAACACATTCTATGAGGCCACCATCATCCTGTTAGCAAAACCTGACAGACAACACACAAAAAGAAAAGTATGGGCCAATATCACTGATGAACATAGATGAAAAAATCCTCAACAGAGTTTTAGCAAACAGAATTCAGCAACACATCAAAAAGCTCATACACCATAATTAAGTTGAGTTTATTCCAGGAATGCAAGGATTCTTCAGCATATGCAAATCAATCAATGTGATATACCATATTAACAAATTGAAAGATAAAAACCATATGATCATCTCAATGGATGCAGAAAAGGCCTTTGAAAAAATTCAGCAGCCATTTATGATTAAAACTCTTCAAAAATGGACATAGAAGGAACCTACCTCAACATAGTAAAGACCACATATGCTAAGCCTACAGCAAACATTATTCTCAATGGTGAGAAACTGAAAGCATTCCCCCTAAATCAGGATCAAGACAAGGGTGTCCACTTTCACCACTATTATTTAACATAGTTCTGGAAGTCCTAGCTACAGCAATCAGAGAAGAAAAATAAAAGGAATCCAGATCAGAAAAGAAGAAGTAAAGCTCACACTGTTTGAAGATGATAGGACACTATACATAGAAAACCCTAAAGATAGTATCAGAAAATTACTAGAGCTAATCAGTCAATTTAGCAAAGTTGCAGGATACAAAATCAATACACAGAAATCACTTGCATTTCTATATACTAACAATGAAATATCAGAAATAAAAATTAAAGAATCAATCCCATTCACCATATCAACAAGAAGAATTAAAGATCTAGGAATAAACTTACCTAAGGAGACAAAAGAACTGTACACAGAAAAGTATAAGACACTGATGAAAGAGATCAAAGATGACATAAACAGATGGAGAGTTATTCCTTGTTCCTGGGTAGGAAGAATCAATATTGTGAAAATTACTATAATACCAAATGCAATCTACAGATTCAATGTGATCCCTGTCAAATTACCAATGGAATTTTTCACAGAACTAGAACAAAAAATTTCACAATTCATATGGAAACACTAAAGACCCCAAATCACCAAAGCAGTCTTGAGAAAGAAGAATGGAGCTGCAGGAATCAACCTTCCTGACTTCAGATTATACTACAAAGCTACAGTCATCAAGATAGTATGGTACTGGCATAAAAACAGAAATATAGACCAATGGAACAAGATAGAAAGCCCAGAAATAAACCCATGCACCTATAGGTACCTTATTTTTGACAAAGGAGGCAAGAATATACAATGGAGCAAAGACAGTGTCTTCAATAAATGGCACTTGGAAACTTGGACAGCTACATGTAAAAGAATGAAATGAGAACACTTCCTAACACCATACACAAAGATAAACTCAAAATGGATTAAAGACCTAAATGTAAGACCAGAAACTATAAAACTCTTAGAGGAAAACTTAGGCAGAACACTTGATGACATAAATCAAAGCAAGATCCTCCATGATCCACCTCTTAGAGTAATGGAAATAAAAACAAAAGTAAACAAGTGGGACCTGATGAAACATAAAAGCTTTTGCACAGCAAAGGAAACTATAAGCAAGGTGAAAAGACAGCCCTCAGAATGGGAGAAAATAATAGCAAATGAAATAACTGACAAAGGATTAATTTCCAAATACACAAGCAGCACATACAACTCAATACCAGAAAAACAAACAACCCAATCAAAAAGTGGGAAAAAGATCTAAACAGACACTTCTCCAAAGAAGACATACAGATGGCTAACAAACACATAGAAAGATGCTCAACATCACTCATTATTAGAGAAATGCAAATCAAAACCATAATGAGATATCACCTCACACCAGTCAGAATCAGATCAGATCAGATCAGATCAGTCACTAAGTAGTGTCTGACTCTTTTCAACCCCATGAATCGCAGCACGCCAGGCTTCCCTGTCCATCACCAACTCCCGGAGTTCACTCAGACTCACATCCATCGAGTCAGTGATGCCATCCAGCCATCTCATCCTCTGTCGTCCCCTTCTCCTCCTGCCCCCAATCCCTCCCAGCATCAGAGTCTTTTCCAATGAGTCAACTCTTCACATGAGGTGGCCAAAGTGCTGGAGTTTCAACTTTAGCATCATTCCTTCCAAAGAAATCCCAGGGCTAATCTCCTTCAGAATGGACTGGTTGGATCTCCTTGCAGTCCAAGGGACTCTCAAGAGTCTTCTCCAACACTACAGTTCAAAAGCATCAATTCTTCGGCGCTCAGCCTTCTTC
>NW_011494863.1:6700908-6731206 GCF_000754665.1 Bison bison bison
TGTTTCCCCATCGATTTGCCATGAAGTGGTGGGACCGGATGCCATGATCTTCATTTTCTGAATGTTGAGCTTTAAGCCAACTCTTTCCCTCTCCACTTTCACTTTCATCAAGAGGCTTTTGAGTTCCTCTTCACTTTCTGCCATAAGGGTGGTGTCATCTGCATATCTGAGGTTATCAATATTTCTCCCGGCAATCTTGATTCCAGCTTGTGTTTTTTCCAGTCCAGCGTTTCTCATGATGTACTCTGCATATAAGTTAAATAAGCAGGGTGACAATATACAGCCTTGACGAACTCCTTTTCCTATTTGGAACCAGTCTGTTGTTCCATGTCCAGTTCTAACTGTTGCTTCCTGACCTGCATACAAATTTCTCAAGAGGCAGATCGGCAATAATCAAGAAGTCAACAACAATAAATGCTGGAGAGGGTGTGGAGAAAAGGGAACAGTCTTGCACTGTTGGTGGGAATGTAAATTGATACAGCCGCTATGGAAGACAGTATGGAGATTTCTTTAAAACACTAGTAATAAAACCAGCATATGACCCAGCAACCCCACTCCAAGGCATATACCATGAGGGAACCAGGGTTGAAAAAGACATGTGTATCCCACTGTTCATTGCAGCACTATTTACAATAGCTAGAACATGGAAGAAACCTAGATGCCCATTGACAGATGAATGGATAAAGAAGGTATGGTACATACACACAATGGAATATTACTCGGCCATAAAAAGGAATGCATTTGAGTCAGTTCTGATGAGGTGGATGAAACTAGAACCCTTTATACAGAGTGAAGTGAATCAGAAAGAGAACAATAAATATTGTATTCTAATGCACATATACGGAATCTAGAAAAATGGTCCTGAAGAATTTATTTACAGGGCAGCAATGGAGAAACAGACATAGAGAATAGACTTATGGGCATGGGGAGAGGGAAGGAGAGGGTGAGATGTATGGAACAAGTAACATGGAAACTTACATTACCATATGTAAAACAGATAGCCAATGGGAATTTGCTGTATGGCTCAGGAAACTCAAACGGGCTCTGTATCAACCTAGAAAGGTGGGATGGGAAGGGAGACGGGAGGGAGGTTCAGAAGGTAAGAGATATATGTATACCTATGGCTGATTTATGTTGAGGTTTGACAGAAAACAACAAAGTTTTGTAAAGCAATTATCCTTCAATAAATTTAAAAAAATTATATGCCCTTCTGGCTAATGCTTTTGTCCTCAAGTTGCAAATCCTTTAACTTTCTGACTGAATCACAAATGATCCAAGTTGACTGGGGAAGTTTTGCTTTCTTCCAATTAAAGAAAATTTACCTTTGGCTGATAGCATGATCATTCTATTTTGGAAAAGTGTTACTGGAGTAATTGAAAATATGTTAGAAGAGAGATTATTACCCACTGTATTGGTAAGGATCTTGGCAGAAAACAGATGGCATACTCCAACTGGGTGATTTGAGACAAGTTTAATAAAAAGAATCTTTACAAAGGTGTAGGCAGAGTTTAGAGAACTCAACAAGCAGAACCCCAGGAATAGCAACAGCATGAAGATGGAGAAAGGCAAAGAATGGTTTAGAATCCCAAGAAAGGAAGGATGTAGAGAGGGGGCTGCTTGGCAGGAGCAGCAGCAGCAATCCAGCCAACCCACAGCCTCACAGGGAGGGAGCCAGAGGAATAAATACCCCAATCACACCCTCCTCCTGCCGTCTGGTCTTCCCATTGGCCAAATTCTCCAGAATCTGGAGCTCTCACTGATGCAAACCATGCAAGTCAGCATTCCCTGGCAGAGAGCAGGTAATATACAGCACATCACCCTTTCCAAGTATCAGATCATGTAGGAAAGTGGTGCATTGTGGTATCCCTTCCTCCTCCACAGAAACAAGACCAAGCTGTGTCTTTTGTGGAAGGCATGGCCATCATATTCACATCACATGTTCCCCCTGTCTTTTGGATCCACTGCAGATGGTGATTTCAGATATGAAATTAAAAGACACTTACTCCTTGAAAGGAAAGTTATGACCAACCTAGATAGCATATTCAAAAGCAGAGATATTACTTTGACAACAAAGGTCTGTCTAGTCAAGGCTATGGTTTTCCCAGTTGTCATGTATGGATGTGAGAGTTGGACTGTGAAGAAAGCTGAGCACTGAAGAATTGATGCTTTTGAACGGTGGTGTTGGAGAAGACTCTTGAGAGTCCCTTGGACTGCAAGGAGATCCAACCAATCCATCCTAAAGGAGATCAGTCCTGGGTGTTCATTGGAAGGACTGATGCTAAAGCTGAAACTCTAATACTTTGTCCACCTCATGTGAAGAGTTGACTCATTGGAAAAGACTCTGATGCTGAGAGGGATTGGGGGCAGGAGGAGAAGGGAACGACAGAGGATGATATGGCTGGATGGCATCACTGAGTCGATGGACATGAGTTTGGGTAAACTCTGGGAGTTGGTGATGGACAGGGAGGCCTGGTGTGCTGCGATTCATGGGGTCGCAAAGAGTCGGATACGACTGAGTGACTGAACTGAACTGAACTGAAAGGGCGTTTCACTGTTTTTGACTGTCCAGCATCCGTTTTGCCCTCCACTGCTGTCAGCACTCAGGCTCTCCTACTGCAGCCCATTTGTTTAAGAAAATCTGGTATCACTCCAGACTTAAGGATGGGGTATGTCAGAGGACTATCGGACTGTGTAATCATATCCAAGTATGGCTGATATTAGAGAAGGATGTTACCTAAACGGGGCTTTTCCGGTGGCTCGGTGGTAAAGAATCTGCCTGCAATGCAGGGACCACAGGAGACACAGGTTCAATCCCTGGGTCAGAAAGATCCCCTGGAGGAGGGCATGGCAACCCACTCTTGCCTGGAGAATCCCATGGACAGAGGAGCCTGGCAGGCTACAATCCATGGAGTCTCAAAGAGTCGGACACAACTGAAGCGACTTTGCACGCACGTATGTGACATAAATTGATCCAAACAAGCTGAATCCTGTTGATGAGTGGGGCAAGAGACACATTCCTCTCCCAATGTATGAATAAGCACGCATGTCGCCTGTAGGGCCACAACAGAGAAGTTTGCTGAAAACGCAAGCAATACCAAAAATAAAGGAAAATCACATCTTACTCTCGCCAGGTCAAGTTTCACCATGCCACTCTACTTTTCTGTGACAAGACAATAAATGCCCTTTATTGTTTGAGTCAGGTTTTCTGTAGTTTACAGATGAGAGGTACCTCATCATATGATTGTGTGTATCATATGGTTGGTTGACTGTATCAGGGCTCTGGGTGCTTCAAGCAGAAGTAACTACTTCCTAAGTTAGTCTCAATTAATTTTCTTGAAAATACCTGCTCACAGCACAGCATGAATAAACTCTGAGCAGCCTACTGAGAAACCTTTATGCTTATATGTTAATTGCTAAAACTATTTTAATTAGAAGAAATGTTTAGATGATCCAATAACAATTGAATGGATTATGAAAACACTCCTCCTTCTGAACATCCTGAAGATATTTACTGAGTTTTTACTGTGTACTAGACTTGGGGACCTAAAATAACTAAAACATAACATCACAAAAGAGTTCACTTAAATTTAGCACTTGGCAAGCGGCAATCATTTTTAACCCCAGAGAGAAAAGTCTCAGGAGGTGACAGCAGCAGAAGCCAGACTGCATTGGCCAAGGCCAAGGAGAAGGGATAGGACCTGAACCGGGTGGAAGGGCCCACTCTTTCAAGGAGCTGGCTGGCAACTTTCCCAGGCTTCCCTCACTTTGAAATTCTCTGACCTTAGACCCAGACTCCATTGTCACAAATCAATGAGTGTATTGAGGCTGTTTTGTTGGCTGGCACTCCTCAAAATGGATCTTTTGTGATCGGAAAGACTTGTTTTTGAAAAAGCAGGCAGTTATAGACAGCATTTTGTCTGACTTTCCAAGATCTTTCCTCTATTCCCCCATAAGAACTGCACTCAGGAAAAGCAGCAATAATTTAAGAGTTACATTTCCAGTTCCTAAAAGCAGACAATAAAACACTGATGAGGCATTATTCATTCTTTGGTTATCATCAGGAAATATCATCATCAGGTCATCACATTCCTCTTAGCTGTTCATGCCCTGAACAGCTAAGAGGAATGTGATGTAATTCAAACAATACAGAAGCTATTCAGATATATATTAACACCATATTTCATATTTATAACTCCATGAAAGGCAGGTCAAAGTTTATTTCCAAAGTTATCGTATTAACCTTCAACTTCACTCTTGAATATAAGAAAGAAATAGTTGGCCCATTATATAAATCGAGAAACAGAGGTCCAAGATCCAAAATGAATTCAGTGTCCAGTGCTTACAATAGAGATTTCTGGCCATGATTCACCAAGTTCAAAAAATGGTGCATGGTCCATGGACCACTTGCATCAAATTCATGTTGGGCAGTTTTTTTCAGAAATGCATACTCCTGGGGCCCTCTTCAGACCTATTTATTGATCTGTTCCTCTAAAGGTGAACTTTGATCTCTGACTTTTCAAAAATGCCATGGGAGATTCTTAACATATTCCAACTTTTTAAAAATATTGAAAGATCACCAATGACTCAATAAGGACAATATTTATTGAGCAATTACTAGATGCAAATTATTTGCTGTTCTCTACAAAAATCCCAAAAGAGCATAACATTTTTCTTGCCTTCAAGGAGTTTTACCAGACTTGTATACCACTGACTTCCCTGTTCACAAACTCTAGATTTGGGATGGCAGTAACTATGGGCTTCCATGGTGGCTCACATGGTAAAGAATCGACCTGAAATTCAGGAGACTATATGCAATGCAGGAGACCTGGGCTCAATCCCTGGGTTGGGAAGATCCCCTGGAGAAGGAAGCGACAACCCACTCCAGTATTCTTTCCTGGGAAACCCCATAAACAGAGGAGCCTGAAAGGCTACAGTCTATGGGGTTGCAAGAGTTGGACATGACTTAGCAACTAAACCACCACCAACCATGATGCATCCCTGTTGATTGGGTCAGGGACACATACCAGACAGCTGACCGACAATTCTCTTTCCATACTTTCTCTATCAATAATGTGAAGTAAGACATGGAAATAATAGGCAGTTAGTGAGGAATGCTACTGCTGATATATTAGGATTAGATTTCAGGGTGGTGGCCATGGTGAGTCACGTGCAATGAGAGCCAGCAAAAGAATCTGGTCAAGAAAAACAGAAGAGGGCTTCCCTAGTGGCTCAGTGGTAAAGGTTCCACTTTGCAATGCAGGGGACACTAGTTCAATCCCTGGTCCAGGAAGATGCCACACGTCACGGGGCAACTAAGCCCATACGCTACAACAACCGGGGTCCTGCATGCCATACAGCCTTGCTCGGCAACAAGAGAAGCCACCCTAATGAGAAGCCCATGCATCACAACTAGAGAGCAGCCCCTGCTCTCCGCAACTAGAGAAACGCTGTGTGAGCAAAGAAGACCCAGCGCAGCCAAAACTAAAATAATAATAATAAATAAATAAAACTAAATTTGAGAAGAGTAAAGGAGACTCATGTTTAAACAGAAGCAGAGATGAATGGGCCTTGAGAGCCAGAGAAGTAGGTCATAGTTCCTGATAAATTTTCAGCTTCCCCAAGGCCCTTCTACTACTGCTTCCATGTAATTCCCTATATCCTTATGCAAAAACTTCTACTCAAGCTAGTTTGAGTGGGTTTCCACTCCCAGAGATTTTAAGAACCTTATCTGGAGTAAACAATGTATCATTGAGTAAGCCCAGTGTATTCAAAATTGCATTGTTCTCCCACCCCAGTAAAAAGAATCACCCTCCAGACAGCTGTACAAGCCAGGAAACTTGAGGTCATCCCTCTTTTTCCTATATCATCTCAAATATCACCAAAAATTACTAATTGATCTCTGGTATCTCTCCATACCATTAATTTCTCCCCTCTACAACTGCTATCCTAGTCAAAGCTACCAACATTCCCTGCTTACGGTATCTTCTAGCTGCCCTGCCATGGTCCACTCCTTGTCCTCCCCAGATAGACCTGTGCAAAATGAAAACCTGATATGTCCCTGCTGCCCCGCTTATCACCATCGAATGGTTTCCCATCGCACTTGATGGGAATCCTTAGCATAGCCCATAAGGCCCAGAGGGATCACCGCTGACCTCACTCATCTTGCACTTTTCCTCTTCTGCTCTCTTTGCTCCAGCCTCACTGACCTCCTTTCAGTAACTAACACTCCCCATGCTCCCTTTCTGCTGTATAAATGCTCTTTTCTCAGCCCTCACCACTCTGTTCTCCCTATTTGCCTAGTTACTTCCCACCCACCCTCTGGACTCTATCTCAGCTTCATTTCCAAAGAAGGCTTTCTTGACCTTCCTGACAAGGCCAAATACTCCCAGTATAGACTGTTATAATACCGTATCGCTCACCTTTACAATATTTATCACAACTGCAACTTTAAATTTGTGTGACTCTTTGATAACCTGATAATTATCTAAAGACTGTAAGTTCTGTGTTTCTCTATTTTTTCACATTTGCCTCCCTAGCACCTGACTCTGTGCCTCATACACTGTAGGTCTTCCCTGGTGGCTCAGATGGTGAAGAATCTGCCTGCAATGCAGGAGACCCGGGTTCGATCCCTGGGTTAGGAAGATTCCCTGGGGAAGGAAATGGCAACCCACTCCAGTATTCTTGCCTGGGAAATCCCATGGAGAGAGGAGTCTGTCAGGCTATTGTCCATGGGGTCACAAAGAGTCAGACACAACTAAATGACTAACACTACACTCAGTCAGTTCAGTTCATTTCAGTTGCTCAGTTGTGTCCGACTCCTTGCGACTGCACTACATACACGGTAAGTTCTCTGAAGTATTCACTGAATAAAGGTTGATTAACTGGAGTAGGTAAGCAAAAATCTGAAACAGTACATGAGAACAAAACTTTTCATTCACAAAGCATAGGTTTGTTCAAACTGAGGAACAGACAAGTCAAAAATAAGTTGGAAAAATCGGGAATATTTATGAAAAGTACTGATTCAGGGCAGATTGAGACAACAGAGAACATCAGTTATCAAGAGCTTGGTTAGATACTAGACCAAAATCATTGAGTTGAAATAGTAGGACAAGAAATCAGGGTCAGGAGCCAAAGCAGGAATATTGGAAGATCGCCATCTGAGAGAACTATTTCAGATAAAGCTACAGGTAATTGAGTGACCACAAAGTGGATGAACTGGGTTATCAAGGAGCTGGATAGAACCCCAAGAGGAGATGCTGCTGGTGAAACAAAGGGAGTCAACTTGGTAATGACAGCAATGCAGCAAAACCTACGATTTATACTTAGTATGCACCAAATAGCCTTCCCAATGCTTTAATACATTATTTCAGTTTAATTTCAAAATAATCCAATGAGGTCAGCAAACCTACTGTACCGGTCTTACAGATGAGAAACCTGAGATTTAGTAACTTGCCCAAGGTCAACAATTAGCAAGAGGCAGCACCAGAGTATGCAACTGGGGAGCCTGAGTAAACCTTTAAGCAGGATAGTGCCCCATTTCTTTACGAGATCTGGGACAAAAATGGCTTGTTAATAAATGTGGCCTGTCCTTGTGTTAGCCACGAGATGAAATCACAAGAGGATTAATCAGTGAGAATCAAAATAAGATGAAGGAAGCATCTTACCAAATGTATCAGATGTCCCTAAACAGATCATCAAAAGGTATTATTTAATGTCACTTTGACTAATGAGCAGAAAGATATAGTGGTTAACAATGTGGGATTTGGAGTCAAAAGGATATGGTTTCAAATAATGACTCTGTCACGGTCGAGCTGCAAGGCTGTCATTTAAACTCTCTGACACTTGGTTTCTAACTTTAATAGGAATATTAATACCCAGCTCATATAGGTGTTTAAAGGTTAAATAAGAAAATGTATTTGCAAGTCCTTAGTACAGAACTAACATATGCACTCAATAATTAACCAAAAATGGTATTTTGCAGAGCTGTGACATCAGAGTTGAAGGAGGAGGAATAAAGAACTTCATTGCTGTTACTGTTACAGACCTAGTGTTGGTGACTCAGTCATGTCTGATTTTTTGTGACCATATGGACTGTAGCCTTCCAGGCTCCTCTGTCCATGGGATTTCCCAGGCAAGATTACTGGAGTGGATAGCCATTCTCTTCTCCAGGGGAATCTTCCTGACCCAGGAATTGAACTCAGCTCTCTTGCTTTGCAGGCAGATTCTTTATCATCTGAGCCGACAGGGAAGCCATTATTGTTATACCTGTGGACTAAATGGTAGCTATACATGTGGTATAGATAACTGTCCTATCAGTTACATGTACTACTGCAGGAAGACTGAAAATCTCCCAGTGAGGACTGTTGAACGAAGCTAATAACTCTATAGATACATTTTGCCCCTAGAAGTGCTGACAGTGTAAGAGAGCTCAACTTCTATGCCACTCAGAATTCTCCAAGCTGCTTTACAGCTGGCTTTAGAAGTGTTGAGAAGTCTGAGAGTCAAAAGCTTCAGTGCCTCCTTATCTGAGACATGTCTTGGAGCTTACCCATAAGAGTTGATCTTCCACAAAGAAGAGAATCTGGCTTTGCAAGACAATGTGCATATCCTTATTTAAAAAAAAGAAAGAATTTGAGGATTTTGAAGCAAATTCACGAATGACACTGCAGTTCTTGCATTTAATGACAGAGTCGATGGGGATGTGAAAAACATTCACTCTCAATCCCTTTGTAGAGTAACATGACACATTTTTAGAGGACATTTTGGCAAGGTTTATGCAAAAAAACATAATGCACATTCTCTATGGTCCAGAAAACCAATTTTTAAGATTCAACAAAAATGTTTAAATAAACATAAAGAGACATATGTAAAAAGATGCTTTTGGAAATATTGTAAAACATTCCCATCAATTGAGAAATTGCTTTATATAGAGAGCATATCAAATAAAATGCCATGGGGCTCATTTAAAATGAGATAAATGTCTACTGACCTGAAAATATGTTGTTATATATGAAGTCTAAAAGATTATAAAACTTTAAAATATAGTCTCTTTTGTTTAAAATATGCTATATGTGTACATGTATGCATGTGTATATATATATTACTATTTACATACTATTTATAGGTACATGATCTGCAAGTAAGCTAGTATTGATGATACTTACTTCTCGAAAACAGCACTGACATGTGGATTGAGGGAATGGGGTGGGGGAACAGGAAGCTTTTATCTACCATTGTACCCTCTTTGGCATTACTTGAATTTAAAATAACAAACAGTTATATTAATAACTTTTTTAATAAATGAATTTTTTACTAAAAACCATTAAGTTATAAGGAAAATCCATAACAATACATCTTAAAATCTTCTTTCCTCTGGAATCTACTTCATTCCCATTGTCCCTTTCCCCCACATAGTTAGGAAAACTTTTATTCTAGCCTGGATGCTTGTGTGAATGTCTCTTGCCCTTCCCAAACTATCCTCATACTTCTTTGCTGTCTGCCTTTTCCCTTTTCCCAGGTTCATTAGCAATAGCAAAGAACCAAATGGAAAGAGAAGACACTGAGTATCTTTCCTTGTTCTTTCCCTGGCAGCTCGGACGGTAAAGAATCTGCCTGCAATGCAGGAGACCCAGGTTGGATCCCTGGGTCAGGAAGATAGATCCCCCAGAACAAGGCATCACTACCCACACCAGTATTCTTGCCTGGAAAATCCCATGTACAGAGCATCTGGTGGGCTACAGTCCATGGGGTTGCAAAGAGTCATACATGACTGAGCAAATAATGATCACTTTCCTTGTTACAACAAAACCAAAAACCCTCTTACCTGAACAGGAGGAGAAGTCTGAGGACACTAATATACTAAAAAATGTTTTATCAGACCAGTTTCTTGCTTTCCCTTTTTCTCTCTAAGCTTCAGTACCCATGACAACAGGAACTGCGGCCTCAGTATTATATTCCCTGAACCTACCACACACTCAAAACATAGTAGGTGCTCAACATTGTTTGTTAAATATATGTTGGAATAAGTTATACCTCAAGCAGCATATATCATGTTTGGGAGGCACATAATTTCAGTGATTCCTTCTTAATGTCACATGTGCTGCTGACTCACTATTACCTGAGAGGCAATAGCAGATTTAAACAACCAGTCGTTGATAACTGAGCATTTGCCTCTGCAAAACCCTGCATGCTAATGTAGGCTGTCAGCCCAGAAACCCAGCAGAGCTGTGCTTAGCAACCAGTCCCTTTGCTATCTATTTTGGTTAGCTATGTCAAAAGTTATTCTAACTTCATTCAATCAATGGCTTCATGTAGTGAAAGACAGATACTGCAAAGAGATGTGAAAACAGAATCAAAGATCTGTATGTTCAGCACCTCTAAAGGGTGTTCTAAATGCCTCTCTTCTTTTCCAATGCAGTCAGGGCTGCACTGCAGTCTTGTTTACAACCCATTTGGGAGGCATCTGCTAAGCAGGAGGAAGGTGTCTTTGACCTTCATCTTCCTGCAAGGAGAAACACAGAACAGCTGTCTGTCTACCATTCTGACCTCATTTCCATGACATGGAACCACTCATTTGGGAACCATGAAAAATAGGTTTGATTCACTTTTTTTCTCTAAGATGTTCCAGAAGACAGTGGACTCTTGGTGAGTTGAAGGATGATTGAAATTGTAGGGCTACAAATGTTCATTAGGTGGAAATGGAAAGATGCTCAACCTCCAAGTCATGAATAAATACGATGCATAATTCGTGTATTTTGGCCTTTCTGTGCCATTACTTCTGTGTGGTATTTTGGCTCGTAATTGACAGAGAGAAGCCTTTGAATGCAAATAGACATAAACTTCCCCCCAAATAACTAAGGTCAAGTTGAGACCTTGACTGAGAACAGCATTTTTCCTGGATTGGTGCGTTCCACCTTGGTCTGTGCATGTGTGCTAAGTCACTCAGTCATGTCTGACTCTGCAACCCCATGGACTGTAGCCTGCTAGGCTGCTCTGTCCATGGGATTTCCCAGGCAAGGATACTGGAGTGGTAGTCATTCTGTCCTCCAGGAGATCTTTCCAACCCAGGGATTGAATCCACATCTCATGTGTCTCCTGCATTGGCAGGCAGATTCTTTACCACTGTGCCACCTGGGAAGGCCCACCTTGGTCCAACTGAACCCAAACATGACTGAGCCAGATCATGTTACCTTCCCAAACTGAGTCCCCAGAAAAGAGTTTTCTTATTTCACATATCCTGCAAAACCCCAATGAAGATGGAAAGAGACCCTGCTGTTATGATTCAATAAATTGTCTTATGTCTCAAGTCGGTCTTGACCTCAAAATTAACAATGTCTGATGCCAATTTGGGAAGGTAACACAGAAATTATAGAGTCCACGACCCCAAAGCAGAAGAAAATTAGGCCTAAAGAGATAGAAGGAGTTATCTAAGGACACAGTTGGGAACAGAACAAAAAGGAAAACTGAAACAGACTTTGTGCTCAGTATTCTTTCCTCTATAGCACACAGCCTCTTCCTCTTGCCTTGAATTGAAACAGCAGTCAACATAAAGAGGTAGAATTCAATACATTTCTATCAATGCCTTCTATGGCCCCAGAATTGGGCTTCTGTGAGAGACAAGCAAAACAAGTGCAGTCTCTGCCACTGCCCTCAAGGAGTGGACAAAACTCACACATTTCTCAGGGATGAATGGAGAGTGACTGCTAATGAGTACAGATTTTCTTTTTAGAGAATAAAATATTCTGGAACTAGATGGTGGTGGTGGTTACACAACTTTGTGAACACACTAAAACTAAACCCACTGAATTGTATATTTTAAGGGGTGGAAGCTATAGTATAGAAATTAGGTTTCATTTTTAGGTAAGGTCATGCAATTCAAGTAATTAATAATGAACCAGAATCTAGTAGCAAAAGATGACTGGTACTAAATGGAAACCAGAGGCAGACTAGCAGGTGCCCATATTTCAAGGAAAAGCAAGAGCTTAAAGGAATGCAACATTTTAGTAGGTAGGAGTAACGAGAACAAAAGTGGAAACACAGGACTAATGAAGAGACTGTGAGAAAGATGAGTTATATTAAAGGGTTGTCTTCACACTCACTGTGGGAAGAGATACTATAACAGGGAATACGTGGTGTGTTTTAAAGCATTTTTCAAGTCTGTTAAAATAACTCCAGAAGAGTGCTGAACAATAAGCCCATTGTGATTTTTTCTAGCACTTCAACAAACAATTCTATCTGAAAAACATAAATGAGGAAACAAATTTTGGCTTTGGATACTTGCACAGCCGGAAAGTTGATGGCTGTGCCAAAGCAAAGCTCTTCGCACAGTTTTATGAATTGTGAAAAGGAATTGCTGGAGATAGTCTAGGTAACTGAGTAACTGGTAACTCCGTTTAGAGGCATGGTAACTGAGTTTAGAGACACAGAGCCGAAACTGAAGGACAGAATTGGTGATTATACCACATGTTACACAATGTAAACATACAATTTTAGCCTAAAGTGGGAGTTTTTGGTGAGATCAATGGCTAATATCAACTAAAAGAGGTTGTACAGAACTGACTCCCATTGCAGGTTTCATGAAATCGTTAAAGCCAAAAAGAGGATTCATGGACATGTCTTGTTTGCCTATCCAAAATCCATTCCCTCTTCTGTTTTCCTGTAGGGGAACCATGCCTTCCTTACTCTAGGTTCATATGGGTTCAGACTGACTCAAACGGTGGGCACACGATCCAGGCTTGGCCAATGATCTAATTCCCCACATTTGGACCACCAGTTCAGCCATGCACATGACCCAAGTCAGCATGCCATCCTGGAACTTTTGATAACATAATTTAGATAGATATCTAACCCTACTAATGATGCCAGTCTGGCCCTGCTGGGAACCATCCATAGAAAAGACCTCCTGGCGAATGAAGCCAATACAAAGCCAAGAGATGAAGAATCAGATCCTGGTGATCTCCTAGACCCAAACGTATCTGAAGATATTACCCTTGGATTATCTGGATAAGTGAACAAATACATTCCTTTCTCCCTGTTATTTTGGACTGGGTTTCTATCACTTTCAATAAAAAGTCATGACAAATGCAACATCCAACCCAACCTTATAATTCTCCAGATGAGGAACTGAGGTCCTACAAGGTGTAAGAACTTGCTCAAGTCTGCTCAGTAATCAGTGACAGAATCTAGGTATAAATGCAGATACCTTAGATCTTAGTCTAATGACTTTTCCCTATTTTGTCATTAAAGATTCATTTTGGAACCAATTAGACATTTGGATAAGGAAAGGTTGTTTGATAGAATCATTGGTTTAAAAAAAAAAAAATTACACATTTACTTTCAGAGCATCAAAACCCATCAAGCATCAGCAAACATCCAGTGACTCTTCATTTTATTAGAATGAAATTATAATTCCTTTCTACAGTCTTCACATACCTGATGGATCAAACTCCTAGCTCTCTTGCAATGTCATCTCATATCATGCTCTCCTTTTTCACCAATGCCACAGCCACTCTCCCTTTCTTTCAGGCCTTTGAATGTTGCTCACTCTTGTTCCATTCCAACCTTGGCATGTGCTCTTCCCTCTGAATTGGTTGCTTGTCCTGTACTCTTTGCATAGCTGACCCCTTCTCACCTTCAAGACAGCTTCTCAGCTTCAGAGTCACTACTTACCTTCCGACAAAGCAGATCCCTCTTCCTATAACTCTTTAACTCAAAACTCTATTAAAAATTTTTCTATATCATTTTATTCCTTTTAAAATATATTTACTCTTTCTGCTAGACAGTGTGTGAGCTGAGATTCCTCTCTATAGACCACTGTTCCAAGTCCAGTCCCCAGCATTTAGAATACATTGGATAAATATTCAAATTGAAGGAAGAAATATTTTGTAAAGTTCCTCTTTCCTAATTTGAGCTCAAAGCTCTCTCTCAAACATGCCTTCATCTTCTTTGTACCCAACACTTGAAAGCTGCCTGGTGCATTCTGTTACCTCTCAGAAAATCATTATAAGAGCATTTTTTGCCAATAATACAGCAGTGATTTCCCAAAGTCATTTTTTTTAAAAAAAATCTAAGTCGGTTGGCAGTTCAGCTTCATGCAAACCTGTGTCTAGCAAGGGAAAGCAGGTGGCTCAGTGCTCCACTGGCCAGTGGTGATAAGGCCTAAGTGATTAAATTGCCCTTCCAGGTGATTGGCCTTTTATTGTTTTGACACGGAACTATTTTATTAATTCTGACATTGGCACTGCTTGCTACATCAGATCAAGTGTCTCTGCTGCAAGCTTGAATAGCTAAATATTATATTTTAGTTCAATTCAGTTGTAAATCTCAAAAGCTAAGCCTTCAGAAAAGATGTGTTTAACCTCTCATGTATTGTAGACAACTGCTAAATCAGTAATGCAGGTATCTATAAGCCAAAAAGCCTGGTCACTTCTAGTCTGCCGGTAGATATATCAACTCTTTAGCTCACTCAGACCTTGTTAGGACCTTTTTGGTTGTAAGAGACAAAAATAAATGGTTCATGCAAAAATAGAAATTTACTGGGTCACTTAACTAAAAAAAAAAAAAAAAAAGGATCCAGGAGTATATCTGTCCCTGGATTCAGGATTTCAGATGATGTCATCCTCAACCCTGCATATTCACATACTTCATTGGCAGGCTCCTTGTGGTGGCAAGAGGGCTGATAGCAGATTTGATGTGCCAACAGGCCTATGTCTAAGCATGTGTTTCTATGAGTCCCATTGGCTTATACTAGGTCACACGCTTATCCCTGAAACAATCCCTGTGTCCAAGGGAATATAGTGCTGTGAAAGCCCAGCATAATCACATGGTGCATAATCACCTTGGAGCTATGGAATGGAGTCAACTCCATTTGAATCTTAGGTCAAAGAACAGGGAACAGATTATTTCTCTGCAGCATCAGGGTGCTGTTATAAGAAGAAAGGTAAATGGAAAAAAGGCAGCAAAGGCAACAGACATTGGCTATATACCTCAAGTCACCAGGTTTCCAAAATATTCTGTCAATAAAGCAACTGCAAAATAACTCTAGTATACCCAGCAAGCCTGGACCAAACAATGCTTCTTAAGAGGCAAGAAACTATGTGACACAGAAAACTTTAAGTGACATATTCTTAATGCTTAACAAACTATCAACTGTTCCTACATAGGTCACTTCTTTCTTAGAATGAAAAAAGTCTTCACATTAGGTCATGAAAGAGTTGGACACAACTTAGCAACTGAACAATAGCAATCTCTTTCTCTGGCCAGAGCATATGTATCATTTTTGTATATGTAGTTTGTTTTAATAGCAATAAGAGTAACAACATCTCTTTATTTACCCAACTAAAATTCAGACCCATTTGAGAGATAATCACAAGAGTCAAGACAAGGAAGACTAGTGGGCCAGCACAAGCATCAGGATGTCCCAGGCACCATAGCCAGCTGTACTAGTACATAGCACTGTGATTACCAATGAGCATCAGCCACAGGACCCCTGAGTCATGTGGCCAACCATGCCAGGACCCAGTCCACTGAAGAAGGGCCAGCAGCCATCAAAAGAGGAGGGGCTGACAGCCAACCAAGCCAGGAGCCAGTCCCACCTACCAGTGTGCCCACGCTATTCAGCCTGTTGCAACAGAAGGGCACACACACCCCACATGGGGGTGGGGGGACCCTCTAGAGTATATAGTTTTTGTGACCAAAGGGAAGTACATTGCAGAAGCCCATGGAACATCTCCTATATAAGACTACCTCTCTAAGATCAGGAAAGATAATTGACCTACCTAATATGAAGAAATAAACACAGAAAATTAGGCAAAATGAGACGGAGGAATATGTTTCAAATGAAGGAATAAGACAAAACCCCAGAAGAAGGACTATGCAAAGTGGAAAAATGCATCTACACAAAAAAGAAATCAAGGTAATGATCATAAAGATGCTAACAAACTCAGGAGAAGAACGGGTGATTACAGTGAGAAGTTTAGAAAATATAAAGAACTAGACAGAGATGAAGAAAACAATAACCTGAATTTAAAAAACACTAGAAAATCCCCATTGTGCACCACACACGTGTGGAGAACCTTCTGCTAAACCATCCGTACATGACTTGCTTCTGTGTCAGAGTTTTGTATGAAGCAGAGAAGCTCCCTTGCTGTGATCTATTAAAAGTCAGCCCTCAACACAAGGGGTTTGTAGAAAAAATAAAAACTAGAAAGAATCAATAACTGATTAGATGATACAAAGAAAATGAACAGAAAAACACACTAGTAGAAATCACCCAAGATGAACTGAAAAAATTTTTTTTTTACTGATAATACTTTAAGAGACCTCTTGGAGAACAACAAATGCACTAACATTTGCATTATAGGATCCCAGAAACTGAAGAGAGAAAAGGAGGCAGAGAACTTATTTTAAGAAATAATAGCTGAAAAATTCCCTCTAGGGTTCCATCTAGGAAAGGAACCAAGATGCACAGAGAGTCCCAAATAATACGAACCCAAAGAGATTCATATCAAGGATTACCATAACTAAAATGGCAAAAAATAAAGCAAAAGAGAGAACCTTAAAAGCACCAAGGGAAAAGCAACTAGTTATGCATAAGAAAGCTCCCAAAAGACTATCAGCTGACTTTTGAGCAGAAGTTTTGCCAGCCAGAAGGTGTAGCATAATATATTCAAAGTGATGAAAGGAAAAGGCCTACAACCAAGATTACTGTACCTGGCAGGGTTGTCATTAGGGTTTGAAGGAGAGATAAAGAGTATTAGGGATTAGCAAAAGCTACAACAGTTCAGTACCATTAAACTGGTTTTACAAGAAATATTAAGGAGACTTCTCCAAATAGAAAAGAAAGACCACAACTAAAAATGAAGAAATTGTGAAAGGAAAAACTTCATTGGGAAAGGCAAACATATAGTAAAGGTAGTAGATAACCCACTTGTAAAACAAGTAGAAAGATTAAAGGACAAAAATGGTAAAATTATCTGTAACCATAACAGGTAGTTAAGAAATACACAAAAACCAAAAGATGTAAAATATGATGTCAAAAACATTAAATGTGAGGGAAGTAAAAAATGCAGAATTGTTAGGCTGTGTTCAGACTTAAGAGCTCATCAACTTAAAATGATCATTCACAAACCAAAATCTGAAATAAATATGAGAAAGAGAGAAGAGATATCCAAACACAACACTAAAGGTAGTTATTAAATCCCAAGGGAGGAGAGCAAAAGAAGAAAAGAAAAAAACAAAAACAAGAAAAACAACAAAATTCAGAAAACAATTAACAAGATGGCAATAGTACATACCTATCAATAATTACTGTGAATATAAAAGGTCAGACTAAATGCTCTGGTCAGCCTATGCTCTAGAGCCTGCAAGCCACAGCTACTGAAGCCCAGATACTCTAGAGCCTGTGCTGCAACTGCTAAGCCTGTCCCTGTGCCCAGAAGCCATGTTCCACAGCAAGAGAAGTCACAATGAGAAGCCTGAACACGGAAATGAAGAGCAGCCCCTGTTGGTCCCAACTAGAGAAAGTCTGCATGTACCAACGAAGACCAGCACAGCCAAAAATACATAAAAATTTTAAGAATATTTTAAAAATTACAAAGTGGCTGAATGGATAAAAATAAAATCCACATATATGCTGCCTTAAAGAAATTCATTTCAGATCTAAAGACACATGCAGACTGAACGGGAGGGGAGGAAAAACAGTACTCATACAAAGAGAAGCAAAATGACAATTGGAAGAGCAACACTCACTCAGACAAAACAGACTTTAAAGCAAAGACTGTAACAAGAGTCAAAGAAGGACATCACAAAATGATCAAGGGATCAATATAAGAATAGGATATAGCATTTGTAAACATTTACACACCCAACATAGGAGCAACTAAATATATAAAGCACATATTAAGAGACATAAAGGTAGTAACATAGTAAGAGTAGGGGACTTTAACACCCCATTTATGTCAATAGATAGATCATTCAGACACTGGCCTTAAATGACACATTAGACCAGGTGGACCTAGTAAATATAGAAAGACCTTTTCATTCTAAAAAAAAAAAAAAGCAGAATACACCTACTTTTCAAGAAAACTTGGAATATTTTCCAGGATAGATCACATGGTGGGACATAGAACAAGTTTCAATAAATTTGTAAAAGGTTAAAATCATATCAAGCATCTTTCCTAAACACAAAAATACAAGGCTAGAAATCAACTGCTAGAAAAACACTGTAGAGGCTAAATAATATGCTACTGAAAAACCAATGGTTCACTTAATAAACCAAAGATAACAACTTAATAAACAACTGGAGACTAGTGAAAATGGAAAGACAACTTTCCAAAATCTAAGGGATGTGGCAAAAGCAGTTCTAAGATGAAAGTTAACAGCAATACAAACCTACCTCAGGAAACAAACACATCTCAAATAAGCAATCTAACCTTATACTTATAGGAACTAGAAAAAGCAGAACAGCAAAACCTAAAATTAGTAGGAGAAAAAAAATTAAAATCGAGCAGAAATAAAATAGAGGCTAAAAAACCAATAGAAAAAGTCAATAAAACTAAGAGCAAGTTCTTTAAAAACATAAACAAAATTGAAAACATTTGGTCAGACTCATCAAGAAAAAGAGAGTGAGTAAGTGAGTAAAAGTAGCTCAGTTGTGTCTGACTCTTTGTGACCCCGTGGACTATGCAATCCATAGCATCATTGAGGCCAGAATACTGGAGTGGGTAGCCTTTCCCTTCTCTAGGGGATCTTCCCAACCCAAGGATCGAACCAAGATCTCCCACATTGCAAGCAAATTCTTTACCAGCTGAGTCACAAGGGAAGCCCAAGAATACTGGAGTGGGTAGCCTATCCCTTCTCCAGCAGGTCTTCCCAACCCAGGAATCAAACCAGGGTCTCCTGCATTGCAGGCGGATTCTTTACCAACTGAGCTATCAGGGAACCCCTAAGAGAAAAGCTCTAAATCACCTTTGGACTGGTTGGATCTCCTTGCTGTCCAAGGGACTCTCAAGAGTCTTCTCCAACACCACAGTTCAAAAGCATCAATTCTTCAGTGCTCAGCTTTCTTTGTAGTTCAACTCTCACCATCCATACATAACTACTGGAAAAACCATAGCTTTGACTAGACGGATCTTTGTTGGCAAAGTAATGTCTCCACTTTTTAATATGCTATCTAGGTTGGTCATAACTTTTCTTCCAAGGAGCATGTGTCTTTTAATTTCATGGCTGCAGTCACCATCTGCAGTGATTCTGGAGCTCAAAAAAATAAAGTCTGTCACTGTTTCCCCGTCTATTTGCCATGAAGTAATGGGACCAGATGCCATGATCTTAGTTTTCTGAATGTTGAGTTTTAAGCCAACTTTTTCACTCAATGTGATATACCTTATTAATAAACTGAAGAATAAAAATCATATGATTATCTCAATAGATGCAGAAAATCCTTCTGGAAAAATTAAATATGTGTTTATGATTAAAAACTCTCAACAAAATGGATATACAGGGAACATACTTTAACATAATTAAGGTTGTATACCACAAACCTACAGCAAACATCATCTTCAAGGGTTAAAAGTTGAAAGTATTTCTGCTAAGATCAAGAGCAAGACAAAGATGGCCTCATCACTTTTATTCAATATAACATTGGAAATTCTAGTCACAGAAATCAGACAGAAATAAAAGAAATCCAAATTGGAAAAGAACTAAAACTGATGCTATTTGCAGATGACATAATACTATACATGGAAAATCCTAAAAATGCCGCCAAATAAAAAACTATTAGAACTAATAAATGAATGCAATAAAGTTTAGAATACAAAATTAATATATAGAAATCTGTTGTATTTCTAAACAATAGCAAACTATCAAAAAAAAGAAATTAAGAAAATAATACCATTTATAATTGCATCCAAAAGAATAAAATACTTAGGGATAAATCTAACCAAGGAGGTAAAATACTTATATTTGGAAAACTGCAAGACACTGGTGAAAGGAATTGAAGATAACACAAATACATGGAAGCATATACCATGCTCATGGATTGGAAAAATTAATATTGTTAAAAGGACCATACTATGTAAAGCAGTTTACAGATTTGATGAAATCCCTATAAAACGCCAAAGAAATTTTTCACAGAACTGGAACAAATAACTCTAAAATCTACGTGGAAACCAATCAGCCAAAAAAGTCTTGAGAAAGAAGAACAAAACTGGAGTTATCATAGTCCCCAATTTCAAGGAATACTACAAAGCTACAGGTAATCAAAACATATGGTCCAAAAAAAAAAAACAAGACACATAGATCAATGGAACAGAATAGAGAGCCCAAAACTAAACCCACATTTACATGGTTGATCTATGACAAAGGAGATAAGAATATACAATGGGGAAGAGACAGCTTCTTCAATACACTGAATGGGAAAATTGGACAGCTACACGTAAAAGAATCAAACTGGACTACTTTACCATGCCATACACAAAAGTAAACTTAAAATGGATTAAAAACTTAAATGTAAGAACTTACAATGTAAAACTCCTAGAAGAAAACATGCAGTACACTTTTGGCATTGGTCTTGGTCATGTTATTTTTTATGTCTCCTCAGACAAGGGGGTTTCCCTGGTGGCTCAGATGGTAAAGAATCTGCCTGCAATGTGGGAGACCCAGGTTTGATCCCTGGGTCAGGAAGATCCCCTGGAGAAATTCATAGCAACCCACTCCAGTATTCTTGCCTGGAGAATTCTATGGGCAGTGGAGCCTGGTGGACTACAGTCCACGGGGTCGCAAAGAGTCGGGCATAACTGAGCCATGAATACTTTCCCTTTCAGACAATGAAACCAAAGCAAAAGATAAACAAATGGAACTACATCAAACTAAACAGTTTTTACATATTAAAGAAAACTATCAACAAAATGAAAAGGCAGCCTACAAAAATGGAAGAAAATATTTGCAAATGATACACTCAATAAAGGGTTAAATACCCAAAATATACAAAGAACTCACAAAATTCAACACCAAAAAACAAAAAGTGGGCAGAGGATCTCCACAGATATTTTTCCAAAGATATACAGATATCCAACAGACATAAAAGACACTCAACATTACTAATCATCAGGGAAATGCAGATGAAAACCACACTGAGATATCTCCCCACACATGTCAAAATGGCCATTATCGAGCACTTGTGAGAATGTGGAGAAAAAGGAAAGCTCACGCACTGTTGGTAGGAATGTCAACTGATACAGCCACTGTGGAAAACAATATTGAGGTTCCTCAAAAAAGTACAAAGTAAAACTATGAAACTATTCAGTATATCTACTTCTGGTTATTTACCCAAAGAAAACAAAAATGCTAATTCAAACAGATATAAGCACCTGTATGTTCATTGCAGCATTATTTACAATAACAAAGATATGAAAGCAACATAAGTGTTTACCAATAGACAGAGGGATAAAGATGTAATATACATATAAATAATATAATTACTGAGCCATTAAAATAAATGAAATCTTGCCATTTGCAAAAACATAGATGACATGGAGACTATAATGCTAAATGAAATAAGTCAGATAGAGTAAGACAAATAATGTATGATTTCACTCATGTGGAACCTAAAAAAAATAAATACACATACCAAAATAGAAATAGATTCAGATACATAGAACGAACTGATGGTTGTCAGTGGGGACAGGAATAGGAGGATGAGTGAAATGGTGAGATCAAGAGGCATAAACTCCCAGTTTAAAAGTAAATCAGTCAAAGGAATTAAGGACACATAGAGAATATAGTCAATAATACTGTAATAACTTTGTACAGTGACAGATGTTAACTAGATTATGGCGATCATTTTGTAATGTATAAAAATATCAAATCATTTTGTTGTACATCTGAAACATATAATATTTTAAGTCAATTACACTTCAATTTTTTTAAAAAGACAAGCAAGATTTTTTTTAATCAGCTTTATTAACAATAAACCTAGTAGGGGAGAAATTGCTATCAGTTTTGCAAGACAACTGGGCTCACTAATACTTTCCCCCTCATTTAAGGAGGTCTGCCCCTGAAGTACCTATGGCATACAGGAGAAGCATGGGAAGAATGCCTCAAGTTGGCAGAGTTCCTCCCTAAGACAAAGAAGAGGGTTGAGCCATGGATGCTTCAATACTTTTCCCACAGTCATCAATCAAATCACTCAATCCCTTGATAGAGAGTGAGCAATTGAGTGAAAAAGAGGCAACTGTACACTGTAGTGAAGATCGATCCATAAGGACCATACACCCAAGAGACAGTGCTCTCCCTTTGCCCTAAAATATAATAATAATCTTTTGCAGACCTACCATCCTATTGTCATTATATATCAACTATTAGCCCTATCACTGGAATTAAGAGTTTTACAAAATGTTATTCAAGATTTGATTACCCAAACTTATTCTCAATGACTAGAAGCCAATAATAAGGAGTTTCTCTAAAACAACCAATTTGACCAGCAGTCATGAACGATAAACTTGTTTCCACCGGAACTTGTAAAGCCTTCGTTATGATTGTGATTTTGTATTATTTACCATCTATAACATGAAAATGCATATGACACTGGCTTCTTTCCTCTTTTAGAATTTTCTTTCCAGTAAGCTGTTTTCTTGGGGGAAAGATGGTGTTTGCTATTGCACTTTTAGAGCCTTCTTCTCCCAGGCCTGCCTTATAAATAATGATGAAGCCTCAGCTACTTAGACCTTTGTTGCAGCTGGCTGCTTTTATTTATGAACAACATGGGCAGCCAATCATTGTCGGCATGGCCATACAGAGTTACTCTCAAAGAGGAGGCCTCGGGTCACTGAGAAACTGGGGACAGGCTATTACACACTATGCCTGCCACCCCACCACCATCTCAGAGCTAAGATTTATTCAGCTCACTGGAATTGGCATATATTTTATTGCTGCTATCATAAAGAAACATGGCAGTCTGCTTCTTCTGGTCTATTGCTGTTAGGAACTTTTCCCATTTGCATACTTCCTTCACGAAGCTTCAAAGAAACACTGTAAAGATTTTACAAAGGTTATCAATTACATCATCACCCAGAACATCAAACAGCATCCTCACCAGTTATGACCTATTGAGTGATAAAAAGTGCAGGCTGAAAAACTGTCACGATCAGCTTGTACCTAAGCAATGAAATTTAATAAAATTAAGTTCAAAATAACTTAGAAACAGAGCAAACAAATCGAAGTGTCTGCAATGTTTCTCTTCCCTTACGGATGAGTTAATAAAAAGAAAATGATGGAAGGTCATAAGAAAGTGCAATTTTACTAAAACAGCAGTTCTAAACTTAAACTTCTTAACAAGTCTGGGTAGATCCACCCTTTAATTACAATTTTTAAAGGACTATAATTATGCTGCTCTGATTTTTATATATTCTATATATATTTATATATTCTATATATATATATATATTTCTCTATTCTCTATTCTCATTACCTGGGCTTCCCTGATGGTTCAGGTGATCAAGAACCTGCCTGCAATGTGGGAGATTCGTGTCTGATCCCTAGGTCAGGAAGATTCCCTGGAGAAGGGAATGGCAACCCACTCAAGTATTCTTGGCTGGACAGAGGAGCCTGGTGGGCTATGGTCCATGGGACCACAAGGAGTCCGACACGACTGAGTGACTAATGCTTTCATTCTCATCACCATGGTCCGTGAGGATGACTTCGGACTTCCTAAAACTTTTACTGTTATGCTGGATTATAGCACCTTGACATAGTGATTCAGTGGAAGAGAAACCCAGAGGCCAAGAGTTGCCAATAGGATCTGACTAGCTGACACTGGAACATCTGCTTCCAATTCAGGTTTCCTCTGAAAGAGCTCAGAATTTCAGTGCTCAAGCTAACTGTTCAGGAAAGAAAGAAAGTAGTATTTGTCAAGTACCTATAATGTTTAAAGTGTCCACATACATTAGGCATTCTGGTGGCAGCGGTTTAGTCTCTCAGTTGTGTCCTATTCTTGCGACCTCATGGACTTGCAGCCAGCCAGGCTCCTCTGTCCATAGGATTTTTTCCGGCAAGAATACTGGAGTGGGTTGTTATTCCCTTCTCCAGTTAGGCATTCTATCAGGCAACAAACGTTTACTCAGGACTTGCTGTGGGCTGGAAACTACACTGGGTGTGCAGTGGTAGTACTTCGTTGGTCATCAACCCACAAACACCTCACATTAGTCTCAACATTATTAATCACTGGCAGCCCCCTAATCTTTCCTCTAGCCTTCTGCTGCTGCTGCTAAGTCGCTTCAGTCATGTCCAACTCTGTGCGACCCCATAGATGGCAGCCCAACAGGCTCTGCCGTCCCTGGGATCTTCCAGGCAAGAACACTATCACAGCTCAATTGTGACTTGAGCATCTTTATTCAGAAACTCTATTAGTTTTCTAGGGCTGGCATAACAAAGTACCACAAACTGGGTGGCTTACACAGAAATCTATAGTCTTATAGTTCTGAAGGCTAGAGGTTCAAGTTCAAGATGTTGTCAAGGTTGACACCTTCTGGAGGCTATGAGACACTGTTCAATGCCTCTCTTTGGGCTTCTGGTGGTTTGCTAGCAATCTTTGGCATTCCTTGGCCTATACAACCATCACCCAGATCCCTGCCTTCATGTCCATTTGGTGTTCTCCAGGCAAGCTCATCTGTATCCAAATTTCCCCTTTTTATAAAGACACCAATGATGTTGGTTTAGGACTCACCCTAAAGACCTTGTTTTAACTTGATTATCTCTAGAGAGACCTATCTCCAAATAAGGTCACATTCTAAAGCACTGAGAATTAGGACTCCAATATATCCATTTTTAGGGATACAATTTATCCCATAACAGCCCTCCAAAGCAAAGGTTCTCTGCATTTTTTCACTCTGATATGTGAAAATGACATTCATATGAGGTATGTTTTAACAAAATCCATTTCCACACATTTGCACTCTATCTTTGCCCTCTCTCTTAACAAAAAAATTTTCATGAGTAATTTTTTTCAAATACCATAAAATTACATTTCACAAGTATTATAATAATGAGTACAGCCCCAACCATTAAAAGCTCTGGTGCCGAAACACTTCAGGTTGTGAATTATTGTTAGAAATGGTAGTAACTTCATGCTTTTATCCCAGACCTCAGAATCAATCCATCAATAAACTGTACTAACCCTACCTTCAAAATACATCCCAGGTCTGTCCATGTCTCATTCTTTCCTTTGCTACCAGTGGTCCAGCTATTACTATTAATATGTCTTTTCTGGACTGTTACCTCCTGACTCTTGGGCTATTATAAACACAAAAACCAGAATAATTCTTTGGAAAAAAAAAAGTCAAATTATATCATTCCTTTGCTAAATATCTTCCCAAAGCTCTCCATCTTACTGAGAGTAAAGCTAAAAGCCTTTCAAAAGCTCTAAGACATCACATAATCTGGCTCATTTCCTCTTTATCTCCTATGAGTCTCTCTCCTGCTTACACTGCTCCAGCTGTTCCTTGAACATGCTGGGTTCTTAACACATATTTGTTGAATGAATGAATCAAAAGCACAGAACAAAATTCAAGTGACTGGGAAAAACATTTTTATACTAATTACCCATGAATGTACTCTAATGTTCTAAAAAATTTAAACCATTCAAAACATTAATAGTTCAGCGTCATTTTCTAGGGTTGAAATCCCAGTTCTACCACGTCTAACTATGTGATGCTGGGTACATTATTCATCCTCTTTGTGCCTTGAATACCTCATCCGTAAAATGAATATAATGAAATTATATAACTTGTAGAATTTTTTTGAGGATTTACTGAGTTAAACATAAAAGTACTTTGTGTTTCACATCTGAATGCTATGTGTTAGCTAGTATTACAATTATTTTAACTATGAGAAGTCTTAACCTTGGACTGATTCAAACATTAAATGACTATATTTTTTCTAATAATTTCCTCATTCTTTCTAACTATTCCCAGTGCTAAACAGACATTCATGGCTCTTCTGGTTTAGCTTGCAGGAGAAGCATGTAGTCTATTTATCACCTGCCTCTGAAGCCTTTTCCCTGTGATATTGGGAGGAAAGTAGATCTTAACTCCTATGCAATTTGTCTGAGTAAGGTCCCCCTATCACCAAGCTGGTTATCTGTCTTCTCTAAGGCTATCGGGAAGTCAGCACCTCTGTAGAGAAGGGATTCAAATTCTTGTGGGGGTACTTTTTTTTTTGGTTCTGTTTTTAAATGAAATTAAATTTACGTAATATCAATTAGCCATTTTAAAGGGAACAATCCAGTGGCATTTAGTACAGTCAAAATACTGTGCCATCACCCCACATCTACCTAGTTCCAAAACATTTTCATCACCCAAAAGAAACTCCATATCCATTAACAATTACTCCCCACTTATCCCTCCTCCAGCAACCAACAATCTGATTTCTGTCTCTATAGATTTACATATTCTAGATATTTCTAATATAGAATTATACAACATTGTTACCTATTGCATCTGGCTTCTTTCACTTAGCTTAGACATAAAGGCAGGTCTGGACATCAGAAAAGATAAGGAATTGGGTCCTCACAGAAAACCTCCAGATGGGAACACAGCCCTACTGACACCATCACTATAGCCCAGGCAGACAGACTCATGTGACACTTATGGTCTCCAGAACTGTGAGATGAAATTTTCGTGTTGTTTTAAGCCACAAAGTTGGTGGTAATTTATTGCAGTAGCAATAAGAAATCAACACCTACTTCAAATGCAACCCTCTATCCACCTTGCTATCACTCTGGGGTTAGTGCACCGGACCAATCTCAGCAGCAGGATGAGAACGTGGCTGTCCTCACAAATAGGCAATTCTCTAAACTTAGAATGTAAGACCTTTACTGACCTTTGTTCTCAACTGAGAGCTTTCTCCATCAAGCCCAGCACTCTTCGCTTAATGCCACTGTACTATACTGGTAATGAGTTATGATACACCTCATGCTTGACAACTGAAACCTCCAACAAATAGGAAATGGTACCAAATCTTCCTGTAGAGATGCTCTTAGCCAGCCATGATCTCTTTCCTGCTGTTGATTCATTATGCCTGACTTAGGGCAAATGCCTGGTCTGTAATTTCAGAATGAAGGCCTGTCTGACTCCAGGGTCCCTGCCTCAGGCCCCTACACTTTACTACCTCCTAGCACCCAGATCAATAAAGCCTCAGGACATGTCTTTTTTCAACAACCTTATATGAACGGGGAGATAAGTGAGGGACTCCATGTTCTGTCCCACTCGAGGCAGCTAATTATTGATCTAAAACGGATTGAACAGAGCAGCTATGGTTCATGCCTTTGGCAAATCATTCTTATATTGTGTGTGGGACATACTTTATGAATAGCTCCATTTCTACATGCTGTCCATCCAGTGATTCTGTAAAAAAAAAAAAAACAAATAAATAACAGATTACAAAGAAAAGCTTATAGGGGAAACTGACTATAATCTTCTCTTCCAGGGCTTAAGTTTTCTGGCCACTTCAGGGATCTTTAAAATACAAACCTTATGTCTCTCCTGTGTCCTCTTCATTGCCCTCCAGTAAAATACTTTGAACATCATATGAAGCTCAAGATTATCTGCCCCTGCCTATAATTGTTCCTACTCATGGTCTCATGGTGCAAACTGAGTTGGATAATACATACGTTGCATCTCAGGGGGGTCTGCCCACGGTAAGTGATCATGATGCAGCGCTCTCTACCCACCTCGTAGCACGCCTCTTCTCCCTCTTAAAGCTCCTGCTGCTCTGGCCTTCTTTCTGCTTCTCCTCTACTTCACAGATCTTATTCTATGGGGAACACTCTTCCCCCATCCTCCTAACCATCTTCTACCTAAATAATTCCAAGCCCATCCTGAATAATTCCACTCAAACATCACTTCTTCGGGGCAGCCTTCTCTGGCTCTGCCCAACAAACCAGACTGCCTTCTGTGCTCTTATAGGTCTTTTTGTAACTGTAACATCTCTATTGGGATATCATTCACATACTATTCAATTCACCCATTTAGAGTATACAACTCAATGGTTTTTAATATATTGCCATAATTTTGCAACCATTACTACATTCAATTTTAAAACATCTTCATTACCCCAAACAGAAACTACACTCATTAACAGTCGGTCTCTTTCCCCTCAACTCCTCTAGCCCTCAGTTCAGTTCAGTTGCTCAGTCGCGTCCGACTCTTTGTGACCCCATGAATTGCAGCACGCCAGGCCTTCCTGTCCATCACCAACTCCCGGAGTTCACTCAGACTCACATCCATCAAGACAGTGATGCCATCCAGCCATCTCATCCTCTGTCATCCCCTTCTTCTCCTGCCAAGTTGCAACACTTGGTACTTGTAATGCAGTCCTCAGCACAACATAGAGTGTACTGCAGACCAGGTACTAGTCCTGGTGATACCTAACCATGTCTGAGTGCTTACTATGTGGCAGTCAGAGCACTAAGCATTGTACACTGTCCTGGCCAGATCCTCAAAGTGATGCTGCTGCTGCTGCTAAGTCACTTCAGTCGTGTCCAACTCTGTGCGACCCCATAGACAGCAGCCCACCAGGCTCCTCCATCCATTGGATTTTCCAGGCAAGAGTACTGGAGTGGGGTGCCATTGCCTTCTCCCAAAGTGATGCTAAGAAGTAGATTTTATAATTAATCCCATCTTATAAATGAGGAAACCAAGATTATGAGAGGCTATAAACTTTAACACTATGTTTGTAACTGGTAGTGGTAGGGCTGAGACTTGATCTCAGCCAATTCCATGTTGTTAATCACCATGCTAAAAGTGTGCTCATCAGAAGCCCTGATTCCAGCTCTAGCACTGATACTCACCAGCTGTATGGACATGAGTGTGTCATCTCATTACTCTGTGACTCTGACTTTTCATTTGTAAAATGAGAAAAGTAATGTCTGTTCAGTATTACAGGAGCATGAGGATCAAGCTGACACAAATGCATTTGAGAGTGCTATGAAAAGAGTGGAAACACTAAAGAAACTGAAGGAAATACTATAACACGGTTATTATCAGGCATAATGTCTTCACTAATTGATAACTTGCAAACTTACATGGGGGGCTGGTTGGGGGGGGAGGGATCAAGAACCACGCATCTGATCCACAAATTAATAGTTTGGATGGGATGGGTTTGCAGTAGTTAAACTTAGGGAGAAGAAAGGGGTGGTACCCATGGGTGCTTTATGGTTGTGATTATGTCATCTTAGCTAATCCTTATCATTCCATCCATCAATTTTATTGCTCTCAGTCAGAGCAGTAATTGTGCAATTGTATTTTCTGGTCCATTGAAGTTTAAGGATACTGTCAAGCCGTGACAAGAGGAGTCAAGTATCAGGTTTACTGAATATATAATTTAACTCTGTGGCCTGCCTTCATTTAAAATCAGAAAAAGCAAATAGAGTTGTCTATGAGTCCTGTCTATGGAAGTGAATCACTGACTCACCTACATATTATGTTTTGATGTCAAATAAATAAAACAAGGACTTCTTAAAATCTCATATACAGGCATATGTGAAAGAAGCTGAGCCAAATTTTCCTTTGTCTATGGAGGAGTGCTAAGCAAGTTTCCTGATGCTTGCCACTCATAAGCAGTTGGGTCCTAGCTGAGGAAAAGGAAAGGAAAATTCACTCACATTTTAGCAGCATGTCATCTCTCATATATTATCACCCCTTGGCTCCTCTAGCTTTAAGCACAGAGCCTTACCTGGTTCATCTCCAAGCATACACTGCACTGAGGAGACAGCTCTGCACAGAACAGGTATTCGATAAATCATTAATAACTGACCAAGTTCAAACTGGTTTTAGAAAAGGCATAGGAACTGATATCAAATAGCCAACACCCACTGGATCATCGAAAAAGCAAGAGTTCCAGAAAAATATCTATTTCTGCTTTATTGACTAAGCCAAAGCCTTTGACTGTGTGGATCACAATAAACTCTGGAAAATTCTGAAAGAGATGGGAATACCAGACCACCTGACCTGCCTCTTGAGAAACCTATATGCAGGTCAGGAAGCAACAGTCAGAACTGGACATGGAACAACAGACCGGTTTCAAATAAGAAAAGGAGTACGTCAAGGCTGTATATTGTCACCCTGCTTATTTAACTTATATGCAGATACATCATGAGAAACGCTGGGCTGGAAGAAGCCCAAGCTGGAATCAAGATTGCCGGGAGAAATATCAATAACCTCAGATATGCAGATGATACCATCCTTATGGCAGAAAGTGAAGAGGAACTAAAAAGCCTCTTGATGAAAGTGAAAGTGGAGAGTGAAAA
>NW_011494863.1:6731306-6732269 GCF_000754665.1 Bison bison bison
TGAAAAAGTTGGCTTAAAGCTCAACATTCAGAAAATGAAGATCATGGCATCTGGTCCCATCACTTCATGGGAAATAGATGGGGAAACAGTGGAAACAGTGTCAGACTTTATTTGGGGGGGCTCCAAAATCACTGCAGATGGTCATTGCAGCCATGAAATTAAGAGACACTTACTCCTTGGAAGGAAAGTTATGAC
Source organism: Bison bison bison (assembly GCF_000754665.1). Lineage (NCBI taxonomy): Eukaryota > Metazoa > Chordata > Mammalia > Artiodactyla > Bovidae > Bison > Bison bison. The sequence goes on from NW_011494863.1 coordinate 6,731,502, forward strand.
CAACCTAGATAGCATATTCAAAAGCAGAGACATTACTTTGCCGACAAAGGTCTGTCTCGTCAAGGCTATGGTTTTTCCAGTAGTCATGTATGGATGTGAGAGTTGGACTCTAAAGAAAGTTGAGCACAAAAGAATTGATGCTTTTGAACTATGGTGTTGGAGAAGACTCTTGAGAGTCCCTTGGACTGCAAGGAGATCCAACCAGTCCATCCTAAAGGAAATCAATCCTGGGTGTTCTTTGGAAGGAATGATGCTAAAGCTGAAACTCCAGTACTTTGGCCACCTCATGTGAAGAGTTGACTCATTGGAAAAGACTCTGATGCTGGGAGGGATTGGGGGCAGGAGGAGAAGGGGACGACAGAGGATGAGATGGCTGGATGGCATCACTGTCTCAATGGACGTGAGTTTGAGTGAACTCCGGGAGTTGGTGATGGACAGGGAGGCCTGGCGTGCTGCAATTCATGGGGTCGCAAAGAGTCGGACATGACTGAGTGACTGAACTGAAGTTGAGTGAATATTTTTCAAAATATTAATTGTCCCTATTCTTCTATAGAACTGAATCTGTTGATCAATCCCAAAATGTGTTTTGGTAGGCTCAGAGTCATTCTGAGATCTTAGGAAACCTTCAGATCAAGACTGTAAAACTTCAAGAATATGTTTTAGTAGCTTGTGTTCCCTTGATTCATTTAAGTGGCAAGGCCCTACATTCTTGGATAGTGTCACAGTGGACCACAGATAAGCAAAAGTAATCAGGTATAAGAAGGCTAA
>NW_011494863.1:6732369-6768362 GCF_000754665.1 Bison bison bison
TCTCCAGGCAAGAACACTGGAGTGGGTTGCCATTTCCTTCTCCAGTGCATCAAAGTGGAAAGTGAAAGTAAAGTCGCTCAGTCGTGTCCAACTCTCAGCGACTCCATGGACTGCAGCCTACCAGGCTCCTCCATCCATGGGATTTTCCAGGCAACAGTACCCATTAAATTGGTTTATTTACAAGCAGGAGTGAAGTCCACTCCACTATCCATTGGTGGGCATAATCTAAGACATTCAGACAACAAGTCAGTCTGACTTGACTAAGAGTCTACCCTCTACACAGCTCACTAGGCCATGGCTCAGTGTGTATGTGTGTGCTCAGTTGTGGCAGACTCTTTGTGACCCTATGGACCATAGCCTTCCAGGCTCCTCTGTCCATGGAATTTTCCAGGCAGGAATACTGCAGTGGGTTGCCATTTCCTACTCCAGAGGATCATCCCAACTCAGGGATCAAACCCACGTTCCCTGCATTAACAGATGGATTCTTTACCACTAAGCCACCTGGGAAGCCCAGGACATGTCTCAGAGGGCTATGCAAACCTTCTTAGACCACATTCTATGGCACTGACCCTACTTAGTCTAAAACTGAGTTGAGTTGAGCCACTTCACACTAATCCCTCCTTGATAGAGTTTAAGGAACACATTTATAAGACTGCTAATTCAGTGACCAAAGACAGAGTTGAAAACACCCACAGCATACATGAACCAAGCACTCACTTTTATTTCTGTCATGTTCTAGTCACCTAAACTAGTCAGATTCCTGTGTTCAGAAACACTCTTGTGAACCCAGGTGCCATCCTAAGTATGTAGTGTTCTGCAATTACACAGGGAAAGTAATGCAGGCAGACGATCCGAGAAATCCATCCAAGGATAATTAATGTTGGACTTGAATTAGTGGAGCTAGCTATTAGCATAACCACCAGCTGAAAATGACTTTACAAGGATGCCTACTTCAAACCCCTCAATGACTTCTCATGTCCCTTAGAATAAAACTCCAATATTCTTAGCACAAATTACAAAGCCCTCTATAGCCTGGACCACACCTCTCTCTGCTGCTTCCTCCTTTGTCCTCCCCGTCCCCCTGCCCCCAAGTCCTCTTCCTGGTATACACCACAACCATAACAGACTTTGGTCTCCCGGCCTTCACATAGCTCTTCCCTCTGTTTTGTATACAACCCCTTCACTTGCTTGGCCAACTCATCTTCAGGTTTCATTTTGAGTTTAGACATCCCTTCCTGAGTCTGGCCTTCTCAAGACCACCTCCACTCCTCACTAAGTGCCAAGGTAACACCCTGACCTTTTACTTTCTTAGGAGCCAGAATACAATGTCAATGCCATCACACACTTGCCCATGCCACATCATAAGCCTGAGTGGATAGAAAGCTCTTTATGTCTTCTTTCCCTATGTTTTCCTAGTATCTAGAATAATGCTTTGTAGTCTATAAACCCTGCTTAAATATTTTATGCTTATTTGGTACTTGACTTAGATGTGCAGGTCAGTTCTGTCCCAAGTTGATATAATGTTTAGGCAAGGAAGAGGGAAGAATGATTGCAACTCCACTCACAGGCATAGTAAGATTGGCATGTAGTCAGACAAGCCTCTTTCATTTTTTCAGTCTCCTACAATCCATTCCATGACCTCTTTATTGCACAATGGATATTTGGTGCCTACCAAGTCCCATCCTTTCCTTCCCTGAGTTCACAATGTGTGCATTGACAGGTGTTGAAATCTTTCATTCCATCCATGTGAACATCACATCCCAACATTTAGAAAGAAAGTGCTTAATCAAAAGTTGTGTTAATTATTCTGCACGTGCAGAACAGGGCCCCTAACCAGGTGGAGGAGACTGAGAGTCATTTGGGAGTAATCCTCCCGTGATTTTACATTAACCTGAGGGCACCAGGCAAAACTGAGTGCACCACCCGTGTTCTGCACAAGGTAAATTGAGGGCCAGTCATGCACCACAAAGGCAGGGAAATATCATTATTCTAGTCATTCTTCCAAACAGCAAATGCTCTTGCTCAGCAAGGCATGAGTGTCCTAATATCATTGGCTATGGTTTTTTATCTTCAAATTGCCTGGTTTCATATTAGCCATATTCAGTGCAATTTAAAAGAGATCACAGAAATCAATCCTGCATACTAGTATTTCTCGACAATGGAGACAGCCCTCTTCATAGGTTATGATCCACTGTCAGAGGCGCTACAGGTAATTTTTTAGTCATACTATTATGATTAAAAAACAGTCTCTGAGATCATCAAGGCTGAGCATAGATCCCAACACTATCACTTAAAACTAGAGAAACACTTGTGCAGGTTCCTTCCTCTCTCAGAGCCTGTTTCCTCATCTATAAAATGGTGATAACAGGAAACATTTACAATGCTGTGAAAGAGAAAGTGAAAGTCACTCATCCTTGCGACCCCATGGACAATAGAGTCCATGGAATTCTCCAGGCCAGAATACTGGAGTGGGCAGCCGTTCCCTTCTCCAGGGGATCTTCCCAACCCAGGGATCAAACCCAGATCTCCCACGTTGCAGGCAGATTCTTTACCAGCGGAGCCACAGGGGAAGGCCACAATGCTGTGGTTAGCACTAAATAAGCTGAAGTATGTACAATACCTGATATGGAGCCAGGCACATAGAAAAGATGAGTATAACGGCCCCGCCTTAAGAGATTACTGTGACATTTAAGTGACTTAATTGTCCTACAGTTCTTGGCTTGATGCCTGGCATATACTAAACACTCAATAAATGAAATTGATCTTTGCTATTAACTACGAATGATTATATTACCCACATTTGCAAGAGAAAACTTTTTTTAACTTTTTATTTTATACTGGAGTATAGCCAACTGACAATGTTGGGATAGTTTCAAGTGCACAACAGAGCAACTCAGCCATGCACATACACGTATCCATTCTCCCCCAAACTCACCCCCCAACCAGTCTGCCACATAACATTGAGCAGTGTTCCCTATGATATACAGTAGAACCTTATTTGTTATGCATTTTAAATACAGCAGTGTGTACATGTTGATCTCAAACTCCCTAACTATCCCTTCTCCCCACCCTTCCCCCCAGGTAGTCATGTTTGTTCTCTAAGTCCGTGAGTTCATTTCTGTTTTATAAGTAAGTTAATTTGCATCATTTCTTTTTGGATTCTGCATATAAGGGATATCATATGCTATTTAAGAGAATACTCTTTAATGGAGTAAACTAAGGCAGTTCCTAGAACAATGTCCTCCCTGGTTACTTGCATTCTAATACACATATTTTCTTTGGTGGGAAAGCATGGGGTGGAATGCTAGCTCAGGGACTAAGGACATCACAAAACCCTGGTAGACTCATAAGAAGAGTACACAGCATGTGTGAACTTGTCCCCCCTGGGTATCATCACAGATGAAAGGCTGTGAATTCATGAATCACCACTGTGGTCACACAGTGAATCTTGTTTGAACCTAAAGAAATGCCAGGTTTATCTAGAGATTCCAAATTCATTGTTCCAGACTCTTGATAACCTTTCTGTAGAACTCTGAAGGAAGAGAAGGGAAAATGAGAGTATATTCACAAAAGCAGATTTATTATAAGCAATATCACACTGAAGAAATGCAACAGGCAGAAGGGTAGACAGAAGCCACACCCACAGTGCTCATCCTATGTCTTCACTCTGCTCCTGCTGACTCCTTTGCCAGGAATGCCCTTTGTCACTGTCCCCTGCCTGCTCATCCTCCATATCTCCAACTCTGTAAGTCCTGCTTTCTGCATGAAACTTCCCTGTCAGTGCTGTTCACCCTAGCCTGCCCTCCCCTAACTGCTACACGTTCACTAACAGCATTGCTTGAAGAGCCCTTAACTCAGTGCCTAACACATACTTTCATATCTGCTGACAATTATTTTAATCACATACCATCTCAGTTTGTTATTTAATTATTTCCTTCCTCTCTCAAGAGGAACGTAAGCTTCCTGTGGGCATCCATTGTCTTATACTTCTCTTCCATCCATCCCCAGTCCCCATACATCCCACATTACTGAGCATGAGACAGATCACACTCATGAACTTTTAGTAAAGAAAGAAAATAGATCACTAAATCCAACCCCCTAATATTACTGATGAGAAATATCAGATTCAGAGAACTTCAGTTGATCAATTTCAAACATACATATGGTTAAAGAGCCAGGACTGTAACCATAACCTTCTGAAACACTACCCAGTGATTTTCAATAACCCTTGCTGTCTGTAAACTCTGTGAGAGAGTTTAGAAAGAAACTATGACAAAGAAATAGAGAAGAAACTAAATACAAAATACACACACACACATACACACTTCAGTGGAAGCCATTGGTGAAAGGACAAACCAGTGGGCAAGAGGTTAATGTGCTGAATGACCAATTCAACAATTTTTGAATTGTTGAATTTCCCACCATTGGGTAATTGTGGTCATAAAATGAGCACAAAGCACAGAGCCAGGGAAACATAGATCCAGCCACATCATCATTTGTTATCACCAGCAAACAGCTCTATACTTGCCAGGTTAAACTTGACCTCTCCCTGTGGACAAGAAACTTGGAAAGGAGGGTAAAACTATCTACTACTTGGTGTATGATGTTTTTGTGGAATCACTTCCTCCAAAGCTTGGAAAACACAAAGACTTACTTCTATCGTTCTTTGGGGCAACACAATTTACTTTCCGTCCTCAGCCTCCAGCAGCTGGAATGTTATAGTAAACACCAGCAAGCATTAGAAAGAAGATAATGTCAAGTTGACTTTCTCCTCTTCATGCATCTTCAGTTAACTTCTGCTGACAGAGCATATACCCGTGAAAAGAGAGCCATAAAATTCAACTCTAATTTTGCAGGAGATACTAAAATATATCTTTGGGGGCAATATAGAACCTATCCTTAATGATGTTTACATAGAGGCATGAATAATAAAATTTGGCTTTTCAGTATCACTTTGAAAAGGCATGATACATTATATTCAATTTTATTAGCTATTCCTCATGGGGTTTTATTACATTATAATAGGGTACACAAAGCAAACTTTACAAACAGCCCAACATGTCCTCCTTATTCAGTTGCAACCTAATTGTAAAATGTCATTTCCATTTCCTTGGTTTCCTAGTAATTGACTCAGATTCTCCTTGGATGACTCAACCACTCCCTGGATGAAAACAAGTTCTGAAGATAAATTAATTTTTTCCGGTCACTTGGGTACCACTGAGTAATTTACTTTGAAGTCAGACAGCACATGAGTAACAGGCAAGATTTCGTGTCTGCCACACCAGCAGGCAACAATTTAGAAAGGGAGAGGTAGGAAATTTCTTACACTGCTGATTCTTGCCTGGTGTCTGGGTTTTAGGTACAAGAAGCTTCAAATCGCCAGGACAGAGAAGAAAATTTTGTTTTCCTTCCATCAGCCCCACCGTTGTTCAGTACCTTTTCCTTCCTTTGGAACTACCCTTACAATCAGCATTGGTGTTATCAACATCATTATCTCCATCACAACCATTTACTGAATGCTACAGTGTGCCAGGCATTTAACATCTAACTTACCCTCACTCTGTCTTACCCTATGAAATAGGCATTTTTCCCATGATAGAAGTAAGGAAACTGAATATTAGTGATGTTAGGAAACTATCCAAAATGTTCCAGTCCTTGATCCAGAATGCAAGCCCAGGTCTGTCTGAAGCTAGAATTTGAGATTCTAACTGCTCCTCCCCACGCATTCTCCAGCTACCCAGAATCACAGAGTGTCCATGTCACCTAAGCCCTCCTATACAACACAATTCCAAACAGGCTCCTGTCCACCAAAGAACGTCAGTTGCCAAAAGCCCTGCTTTTTCTTGTCTTTGAAAAAGACTCCTATTTCCTCAAAGGTATTCAGTCCAATTGCTTTTATCCAAAATCATATTCAAATCATATGGATGATTTGCTGCTGCTGCTGTTACTTTGCAACCCTACAGACTGTAGCCCGCCAGGCTCCTCTGTTCATGAGATTCCCCAGGCAAGAATACTGGAGTGATTTGCCACGCCCTCCTTCAAGCAATCTTCCCAACCCAGGGATCAAACCCAAGTCTCATGTCTCCTGCATTATAGTGCCACCTGGATGCCTGTGGATGATTTAACAGACTCTTAATCTACCCAAAGATAGTCATTCTTGTATTTACACTCATATCCACAAATAATCTCTAACTAGTATGATTTTAAGCAATGAATTAAGATGGCATTAAAATAATTTAGGGAGTCAAAATTGGACTACATGGCAGGTGACCACATGGCAGCCAGTCCTGACTCATGCTCCCCTGAAGCACTTCCTCTGCCCAATCTTCACCTGGATTCTCCCTCAAAAATAATAATTGTGACTCCTTCCCATCCTCCCTTGTGGAACAACCTAGCAGGAGAAGGTGTAGAGGGGATATGGAGCCCTGTGATCACTATTAGACATGGACTGGTTCAAATCTACATGCCTATGCTTCAAGGAATGCCTTTTATTTTTAAGATGATAGTCATTTTCTCTTGATGATAAATGTAATATATGTTCACTGTGAAACATTTGGAAAATACAGAAAATAAGAAAATAAAAGCCATCTATAATCTTACTTCCAGTTTATTACCATGTCAGCTGTTGGTTATATTTTCTTCCGAGATATAAACACAAAATTGGCAATTTTTTGTGTTTGCATGAACTCCCTACTGCACAAATAGTTTAGAATCCTGTTTTCTCATGCCAAGCCTTATATCACAAGGATTTCCCCTTATCCTTGAAATATCCAAAAAAGGTGCATTGCCGTCGTTCTGTGATCTACTGCTGTCACCTTCCCGTATTATTGAGCATTTAGGTTATGACCCATTTTTTTTCTTCTTTTAAACCATGCTCTGGCAAATGTCCTTGCATTAAGTCTTTATCCTCACCTCTGATTACTCCTTCTAAAAAGAGAGTTGTCATTGTTGTTGTTTAGTCGATAAGTTCTGTCTGACCCTTTGTGACCCCATGAACTGTAGCCCACCAGGCTCCTCTGTCCATGGGATTTCCCAGGCACGACTACTGAGCAGGTTGCCATCTCCTTCTCAGGGGATCTTCCCGATCTAGAGATCAATTCCAGGTCTCCTGCTTGGCAGATGGATTCTGCACCTCTGAGCCACCTGGGGAGGTTTTAAAAGCAACTTCACTTTCACTTTTCATTTTCATGTATTGGAGAGGTATTTCATGTAATACCCGCTCCAGTATTCTTGCCTGGAGGATCCCAGGGATGGGGGAGCCTGGTAGGCTGCCATCTGTGGGGTCACACAGAGTCAGACGACTGAAGTGACTTAGCAGCAGCAGCAGCAACAGCAGGTAGATTTTAAGTAGCTCTATCCAAGTTGAATTTTAATTTTAATATTTTTGATACATATTCCTCAAAAGTAAAGATTAAAAGTTGCGTGCATGCTCAGTCACTCAGTCATGTCTAAATCTTTGCAACCCCATCAACTGCAGCCCACCAGGCTCCTCTGTCCATGAGATTTTCCAGGCAATAATACTGGAATGGGTTGCCATGCCCTCCTCCAGGAGATCTTCCTGACCCAGGGATTAAATGTTAAAAGAAAACAATTTACATGAAAAGGACCTGAATATTTACAAATTACCCAAGTCACAATCATTTATTTTTGACCACTATAACAGACAAAAATATCATCATTCTGTTTCTTTTCAATAAAATGTATTTTATTTCTAGTAAGGTTGAATATTTTTATAAATTCAGAGAGTCTTTGTTTATTCTTATGTGGATTGCCTCTTTCTCACCATCTTTTTAATTGAGATGTCAATGTTTTCTTGCTTATTTTATGAGCTTTATGTGCATTACTATATTTCCTGCAGACATTTTTTCTAATGTTTTCCTTTGTGATTTCTTTCATTGCTTTTGTATCTTGAAATTCCTTCCCATCTCAAGATCACATACATATTTATGTTTCCTTCTAGTATTTCATGATTTCACTTTTCATGTTAAAAATTACAAATCACTTGTAATGTATTTTGTCTATAGTTTGATGTAAGAATATAATAGGTTTTGCTCAAATAATTGATTTATATAATACTGCTTTTTGAATAAACTATAAGTTCCTCATTGGTTTAAGGTGACTTCCTTAATATATATGAAATTATGATATATACTGCATATGAATTTTGTACTAGGATTATGGAGGTAGTTTTGATCACACTCACTAGAGCTCTAAAATCTGACAGGTTATCAGAGGGTTTTTAATCGAAGTATAGTTGGTTTACAGCATATTAATTTCAGGTATACACTATAGTGATTTTATATTTTTACACATTATGAACCAAGGTTAGTAGAATATTCTTGTCCACATTCACTGTGCCGTGCATTATATCTCTTACTTATTTAACTTAACTGACTTATATACCTTCTTTCATAACTGGTAGTTTGTACCTCAATCAACATCACCTATTTCACTCATCCTTCCATCCCCCTCCACTCTGGAACCACCAGTTTGTTCTCTGTATCTGTTTCAGTTTCTGCTTCCTTATATTTGTTCACTTGTCTTTTTAGTTGCCACATATAAGCAAAATACACAACTCTCTCTCAGAGGCCAGCATATCTTCTTACCAAAACCAAACACTACCAAAAAAAAAGACAATTACAGGTCAATATCCCTAGTGAATTGAGTTGAATGTATGCTGAAACATCCTAAAGGAAATCAGTCCTGAATATTCATTGGAAGGACTGATGCTGAAGCTGAAACTCCAATACTTTGGCCACATCATGCAAAGAGTTGACTCATTGGAAAAGATCCTAATGCTGGGAAGGATTGGGGGCAGGAGGAGAAGGGGACAACAGAGAATGAAATGACTGGATGGCATCACTGACTCTGGACATGAGTTTGAGTAAACTGCAGGAGTTGGCAATGGACAGGGAGGCCTGGCGTGCTGCAGGCCATGGGGTCACAAAGAGTCGGACATGACTGAGCAACTGAACTGAATTGAACTGACTAATCCCTAGCGAAAACAGAAGCAAAAGTCCTCAACAAATATTGGCAAACTGAATTCAACAGTACATTTAAAGGATCATAAAACATAACCAAGTGGGATTTATACCAAGTATGTAAGGATTTTTCAATATCCACAAAGCAATCAGTGTGACATGCCACATTAACAAATTGTAGAATAGAAACCATATGAGCATCTCAATAGATGCCAAAAAAACTTTTGACAAAAATCAACACCCATTTATGATAAAACTGTCTAAATAGCACAGAGGGAACCTACCTCAACATAATAAAGGCCATATGTGAAAAATCTAACATCATACTCAAAGGTGAAAGGCTGAAAGCAGTTTTTCTTGTCAGAAATAAGATAAAAATCACTCTCCCCACTTTCATTCAACATAATTTTGGAAGTCCTAGCTATGGCAATCTGGAGAAGGCAATGGTACCCCACTCCAGTACTCTTGCCTGGAAAATCCCATGGATGGCAGAGCCTGGTGGGCTGCAGTCCATGGGGTAGTGAACAGTCAGACACAACTGAGCATCTTCACTTTCACGCATTGGAGAAGGAAATGGCAACCCACTCCAGTGTTCTTGCCTGGAGAATCCCAGGGACGGTGGAGCCTGGTGGGCTGCCGTCTATGGGGTCGCACAGAGTTGGACACGACTGAAGTGACTTAGCAGCAGCAACAGCTATGGCAATCAGAGAGGGAAAAGAAGTAAAAGGGATCCAAACTGGAAAAAAGAATCAAAATTGCCACTGTTTGCAGATGACATGATGCCATACGTAAAAGATCCTAAAGACACTACCAGGAAACAACTAGAGCTCATCAGTGAATTCAGTCAAGTTGCAGGATAGAAAATTAATACACAGAGATCTGTTGCACTTCCGTACACTAACAATGAAAGGTCAGAAAGAGAAATTAAGGAAACAGGCCCATTTACATTGCATAAAACATGCCGAGGAATAAACCTACCTAAGGATCCAAAAGATCTATACTCTGAAATCTATAAGAGGCTGATGAAAGAAATGAAAGATGACCAAAAGAAAAAGATGGAAAGATATACTATGCTCTTGGATTAGAAAAATGAATATTATCAAAATAACTACATAAGGTAATCCATATATTCAATACAATACTTAGAAAATGACCAATGGCATTTTTCATAGAATTAGAACAATTTTTTTTTAATTTTTATGGAAACACAGAAGAGTTCAAATAGTCAAAGCAATCCCAAGAAAGAAAAACAGTGCTGGAGAAATCAGGCTCCCTGACTTCAGACTATATTACAAAGATACAGTCATCAAAACAATATGGTCCTAGCACAAAAATAGGTCAATGGAACAGCATAGAAAGACCAGCCCATACACCACAACTACTGGAGCCCGCACACTCTGGAGCCTGTGTGCCACTACTACTGAGCCTGTGTGCTACAACTAAAGACCATGTGCTCTAGAGCTCACGTTCTACTACAAGAAAAGCCACTGCAATGAGAACACCACACACCTCAACTCAAGAGTAGCTCCTACTCACAGCAACCAGAAAAAGCCTGCACAAAGACCCAGCACAGCCAAAAATGATAAATAAATAAGCAAACACAAATTAAAAACGTGAAGATAAATAAATGGGACCTAACTAAACACTTTTGCACAGCAAAGGAGACCATAAACAAAATGAAAAGACAACCCACAGAAAGGGAGAAAATATTTGCAAACAAAGTTACCAACAAGAAATTTATCTCCAAAATATATAAAGAGTTCATGCAGCTCAATATCAAACAACCTAATCAAAAAATGGGCAGATGATCTAAATAGACATTTATTCAAAGAAGATATACAGATGGCCAAATCACATGAAAATATGTTCAACATCACTAGTTACTAGAGAAATGAAAATCAAAACTATAATGAGATATCACCTCACACCAATCAGAATGGCCATCACCAAAAATCTACAAACAATAAATGCTGGGGAGAATGTGGAGAAAGGAAACATTCTTGCACTGTTGGTGGGACTGTAAATTGATATAGCCACAATGGAGAACAGTACAGAGGTTCCTTAAAAAACTAAAAATAAAACTACCATGTTGACCCAGCAATCCCACTACTTGGTATATGGTATGAGAAAACTATTACTTCAAAAAGACACATATACTCCAACCTTCATTGTAGCACTATTTACAATAACCAGGATGTAGAAGCAACCTAAATGTCCATCAACAGATGAATGATTAAAGAATTTGTGGTACATATATGCAATGGAATATTACTCAGCCCTAAAAAGGAACCATTTGTAGTGATGTAGATTAACGTAGAATCTATCATACAGAGTGAAGTAAGTCAGAAAAAAAAACCACAAATATCCTATATTAACATACACACACACATATATATATTCTAGAAAAATGATACTGATGAATCTATTTTCAGGGTAGGAATAAAGACACAGACATACAGAATAGACTTTTGGACACAGCAGGGGAAAGAGAGAGTGGGACAAATAGAGAGAGCAGCATTGACATATATACATTACCATGTGTAAAATTGATCACTAGTGGGAAGCCGCTGTACAGCACAGGGAGCTTGGCTTGGTGCTCTGTGATGACCTAGAGGGGTCAGATAGAGGTAGGGTAGGGGGAGGCTCAGCAGGGAGGGGATATATGTGTACATACAGCTGATTCACATTGCTGTACAGCAGAAACCAACACAACATTGTAAAGCAATTATACTACTAATAAAAAAATTAAGAGAAAAAAATCTACAATAAGCAATTCACCTCACATTCTGACCATCATCAAAAAGACTAAAAATAATAAATGCTGGAGATTATGTGGAAAAAAGAAAGCCCTTGTACACAGTTGTTGGGAATGTAAATAGGTGTAACCAGTATGGAGGTTCTTCAAAAAACTAAAAATAAACTACCATATGATAATGGGAGAGCAATCCCATTCCTGGGCATATATCTGGAGAAAGCCATAATTTGAAAAGACACATGCACCCCAGCTCACTGCGGCTATTCACAATGGCCAGGACATGGAAGCAACCTAAGCATCCATCAACAGAAAAATTAAGATGTACAATGGAATTTTACTCAGACATTAATAACAACACTGAAATAATGCCATTTGCAGCAATGTGGATGGACCTAGAGGTCATCATACTAAGTGAAGTTAGCCAGACAGAGAAAGAAAATATCACAAGATATTGCTTATATGTGGAATCTAAAAAAAAAATAATATACAGATAAACTTATACACAAAAACAGAAATAGACCCACAGACATAGAAAACAAACTTACAGTTGCCAAGAGGAAAGGGTGGGGTAGTGATAAATTAGGAGTTTGGGATTAATATATACAGCTTCCCTGGTAGCTCAGAGGTTAAAAGTGTCTGCCTGCAATGCGGGAGACCTGGGTTCGATCCCTGGGTCGGGAAGATCCCCTGGAGAAGGAAATGGCAACCCACTCCAGTATTCTTGCCTGGAGAATCCCATGGACAGAGGAGCCTGGTGGGCTACAGTCCACGGGGTCGCAAAGAGTCGGACACAACTGAGCAACTTCACTTTCACTTTCATACATAAAATAGATAATTAACAAGGACCTACTATACCAGGGAACTCTACCCAATATTTTGTAATATCCTATATGTTGAAAGAACCTGAAAAATAATAGATATATGTATAACTAAATTACTTTGCTATACACCTAAAACTAACACAACATGGTAAATTAACTATACGCAATATAAAATAAAGACCAAATTAGAAAAAGGATCATATATCATGATCAAGTGGGATTTTTTCCGGGGATACAAGGACGGTTGAATATCTGCAAATCAACATGATACACCACATTTACAAAATGAAGGATAAAAATTACACGATTATTTCAACATATGCAGAAAAAGTAGTTGACAAAATTCAATATTCATTCATGATAAAAATCTCAAGTTTATTCTTACCACTGTTGTCCGTTCCAAAAGTCACTTTCACAAGATGTCTTTTCTGATCACCCAGTGAACATCACCCCTCAGGCACTCAGATATTTTTTTATTCTTTTATACTATTTGTCAAAGTATTTATCATAATCTTATACTTGCTTATTAATGTTTTTGTTTGTTTATTGACTATGTCCTTCACTACTACAGAAACTCAAGGAGAACTGGAACCTTGTCTGTTAGAGTCACTAATATATTCTCAAAGCCTAGAACATGGTACATAATCAATCAATATCTATTAAAAGAATAAATAAGCAATTCCAGAAATTTCATCAATGTCAGTCTACATTTGAATTTCTGCCAGTCTTGCTAAACTACTATGACTCTAAAAAACACCTTAGTTTTTTGGGCAAATTCCCCTCTCCTATTTGTTGTCAAAATTTATTTGTTTATTATTCTAGATTATTTTTTGAATCAGCTTGTCAGAGTCTTTGCCTCACCTACACTTTGTTTTATATCCCACCTCCTGAAGAAAACACAGACATTAAACCACACCATAAATACATTAGGGAAGAACTGACACTGTTCAAAATGAGAAGAATATCGAATTGCTCGATGTTTTCATAAGGCTGTAGAAAAACATCTGATACTCAAGCCTCTAAAAACATGGATTCTCAAATCTGAAAAGATCAACTTGTTTCTTATCCAAATAAGAATTTGAGACTCACATTGATTTGTCCATGACATCACAGCAAGCACTGACCCTATCAAAAAACTTATAAATTATTATCTATATCAAAATATAGTGATGAGAATAATAAAGCAAAATTTCAAATATTTTCCTACACTGGAGAAGAGACCATTTCACAGTACAAAGGAGGAAGCAGAATTTCAGCCATTTCCAGGGGAAGTGGACTGTGGAGAGTAATAATCTATGTAATTGTAGTGTTGGAATGAAATCAGTATGTTCATGGCAGTACTGTGGCATTGATTTCAGTGCACTTAAGCTGACAAAGTGCTCAGGCCTCACTGATTACACAGAAGCTCTTGAGACTTTTTTTTCCATAGAAAAATCACAAGTATCACATACTAAATCACAGTCTCTAAGATAGAAAAGCCTGCTATGTGAGGGACCCTCCCAGGAAAACTGTTCTTAACCAGAGTCATTTGGGGTTGGTTTGGGGGATGGGGGTTCCTTTGGCTTTCTTTATTGAGTATAGTTGATTTATAATATTATATTAGTTTTGGGGTGTACAAAATAGTGATTCAAAGTTTTTAAGATTGTACTACATTTACAGTTATTATAAAATGCTGGTTATATTACCAGAATAATTTGGATAAGCCACCAACTCACTTTACTAATGCTCACATGAGCATTTACTCCCACATTCAAAACCTTTCCCTCCATCTCCTTTGTCTCTGAAATAAAGATTGAACTTCTTCAGCTTGACATTAAAGATTATTTGGTATTAAATGCTGCTGAGCTATAGTCTAGATCTACTACTCCAGTCTCATTGTTTAATACACATACCTGACCTCTATTCCATCCTACATTCTTATGAAAGTGAAAGTGAAAGTCACTCGGTCATGTCCAACTCTTTGTGACCCCATGGACTGACTATACAATCCTTGGAATTCTAGAGGCCAGAATACTGGAGTGAGTATTAGACTCATAACTGCAATAAGTTAAAACATGAAATAATTTTAATCCATGATAATGAGACAAGGAAATCATAGGCCATTTTTGGATGCAATGGAATCAACTCAGATTGAGAACTAATTAAAAGGAAAAAGAAGAAAAATTAGCAGAAGAGAAACAAAGGCAGAAAGTAGTAAATATTTGCCTTTATAAGAATTCTATCTCAGAGTAATCTATAAATAGCTAATAACTTGGGTTTGAATCAGCAAAATTCAAAATATGAAAATTGTATAGGAAATAAATACCTGGCTTCTTCAATTAAAAATTTACAAAAAAAAAGAGAGAGAGAGTGAGAGAGATGGCAGATGAGCTCATTAATTAAGAGAGACTTGAGACATATTATCTATTAAAACCTGTAACCTTATTTGGATCCTAACTCACACAAACTGTGGAACACAAAACAAGGCAACGTTCAACATTTAATGATATGAAAAAATTACCATTAAAATATTTAAATTTTATAATGGCATAATTTTATTTTTTAACAAATTATTATCTTTTGAATATAATGCTGTAATGTTCATGAATGAAAAGACATATAAGATTTGCTTCAAAAAATTGGGAGTATTGGTTAGTAAGTAAGGGTATAAATGAAAGAAGATTAGGTAGGAGGTTCCAATTTCTGAACCTGGGCAGATGAATCCATAGAAATTTACTATGATATTCTCTCTACTTTCGCATATGTTTGAAATTTTCCAAAATGAAAGTTAAATATATAAATCAGTATAATTTCTAGAAAAATTGTGTTACTGTTAGGCCCCACAGAGTATGTGTATGTGCATTTTCCCAATCCATAGTAACAATGAATTATAATACTGATAAGCAGTACTTTGTTTTACTTTGAGTCAGTCAGTGTATATCTAGCCCATGATACATTAATGACAAGTAGCATTAACTTTTTCTTACTAATTATTGAAATGCAGCTTACATGTGATCACTTTTATGATCTCAGCTTTGAAGAACTCTGCTCACTTCAAAAAACTACATGAAAAGGAAATATTTTGAACATGTTCATTAAATATATATTTTATACACATTATACATACAAAGGTATAATACATTTAAGTGCATACCTTAATAGACTTTCTTCCTATTCCCTTAAATATGTATATATAGGCTTCAGCAATATGTGAACCGTGAACTTCCAGATGTTCAAGCTGGATTTAGAAAAGGCAGAGGAACTGGAGATCAAACTGCCAACATCTGCTGGATCATCGAAAAAGCAAGAGAGTTCAGGAAAAACATCTATTTCTGCTTTATTGACTATGCCAAAGCCTTTGACTGTGTGGATCATAATAAACTGTGGGAAATTCTTCAAGAGATGGGAATACTAGACCACCTGACCTGCCTCTTGAGAAACCTGTATACAGGTCAGGAAGCAACAGTTAAAACTGGACATGGAATAGGAAAAGGCTATACATATATACAGTCAAGGCTGTATATTGTCACCCTGCTTATTTAACTTATATGCAGAGTACATCATGAGAAACACTGGGCTGGATGAAGCACAAGCTGGAATCAAGACTGCCAGAAGAAATATCAATAACCTCAGATATGCAGATGACACTACCCTTATGACAGAAAGTGAAGAAGAACTAAAGAGCGTCTTGATGAAAGTGAAAGAGGAGAGTGAAAAAGTTGGCTTAAAGCTCAGCATTCAGAAAACTAAGATCATGTCATCTGGTTCCATCACTTCATGGTAAATAGATGGGGAAACAGTGGAAACAGTGGCTGACTTTATTTTTCTGGGTTCCAAAATCACTGCGGATGGTGATTGTGATTGCAGCCATGAAATTAAAAGATGCTTGCTCCTTGGAAGGAAACTTATGATCAATCTAGATAGCATATTCAAAAGCAGAGACATTACTTTGCCAACAAAGGTCTGTCTAGTCAAGGTTATGGTTTTTCCAGTGGTCATGTATGGATGTGAGAGTTGAACTATAAAGAAAGCTGAGTGCAGAAGAATTGATGCTTTTGAACTGTGGTGTTGGAGAAGACTCTTGAGAGTCCCTTGGATTGCAAGGAGATCCAACCACTCCATTCTAAAGGAGATCAGTCCTGGGTGTTCATTGGAGGGCCTGATGTTGAAGCTGAAACTCCAATACTTTGGCCACCTGATGTGAAGAGCTGACTCATTTGAAAAGACCCTGATGCTGGGAAAGATTGAGGGCAGGAGGAGAAGGGGACGACAGAGGATGAGGTGGTTGGATGGCATCACCAACACAATGGACGTGGGTTTGGGCGGACTCTGGGAGTTGGTGATGGACAGGGAGGCCTGTCATGCTGCGATTCATGGGGTTGCAAAGTCGGACACGACTAAGCGACTGAACTGAACTGAAAATATTGTCTCTCTCTCTACATATATATATATACACATACACTCTCTTAAATGTGTGTGTATATATATATATATATAAATAAAATAATGAGTTATTGTCTCTTGGTGATAGGTTTATGAGTCATTTGAGGTTTTATTTATTGTGTTTTCTAAAACAGTGAACATGTTAGTTCTACAAGTAGTAAAGTTTAAGAGTCATAAGGGAAACACATAGACACACATATACAAATTGAAAACCAAAGTCAGTCAAAGGGAAATTACATGTCAACCATGTTACCTTACTGTACTATTTACTCCTTGGGCATAACCTTCCAATGACAGGTTCATTGATAGTGACACCAAGAGAAAAATCAATCTTTTAAGTCTTTGCATCCAAAGGAGAGAGGTAAACATGGATAGTAGGTTGGAAACAGTAAATCAGAAGATAAAAGTCCTCACAGAGAACATAAATTGCAAAACCTGCAGGGCTCCATCTTTGCCAAATCCATTATTTATCTATCCATCCATTAATTCAACAAACTCTCATTTAACACCTCAAAGTGCCAGGCTATAGACTAGAACACACTATTATTATATATGACACACTCTGGCCGTTAATGAGTTCAGACTGCTAGTTTAAAAAAAAAAAAAATTACTTGAGATTATCAAACCCTGCTTAGCTTCAGGTTTCATGAGTTATAGTCCCTGCCTTGCTAAAAGTAGACTATTTATAAATCAGATACATCTAATGTCTCTGCCCTCCTAAAAAAAATGGCATCAAAGTTGTGTTCTGCTGTCAGGATAATCAAAGTATTCAGTTCAGTTCAGTCACTCAGCCATGTCCAGCTCTTTGCGACCCCATGGACTGCAGCACACCAGGCTTCCCTGTCTATCACCAACTCCTGGAGCTTCCTCAAACTCAAGTCCATTGAGTTGGTGATGCCATCCAACCATCTCATCCTCTGTTGTCCCCTTCTCCTCCCGCCTTCAATCTTTCCCAGCATCAGGGTCTTTTCAAATGAGCCAGTTCTTCTCATCAGGTGACCAAAGTATTAGAGTTTCAGCTTCAGCATCAGTCCTTCCAATGAATATTCAGGACTGATTTCCTTTAGGATGGACTGGTTGGATCTCCTTGCAATCCAAGGGACTCTCAAGAGTCTTCTCCAACACCACAATTCAAAAGCATCAATTCTTTGGCCCTCAGCTTTCTTCATAGTCCAACTCTCACATCCATACATGACTACTGGAATTTATATTTCAATAAGTTTTTTTTTTTTAATTTCCCCTATTTTCTAATTTTTACACATCTACTTTCTCATGTTGCCCTGGTGAATACACTAAAAGATTAATTCAGATAAAATGAAACTGATAGCCTTTCCAAACATTCCTTCTCATCTCTACTCAAATGTCCCTTTGGGCTCTAGAAAACAAAAGAAAGAAAAAGAGAATGAGAAAAAAACAGAAAGAAGAAATGAAAGGAAGGGAGGATAGAGAAAAGTCAGAATGAAAATATTTTAAAAATTTCAAATATAATTCTGTGAGTTAATTAATTAATTTATTTAGATGACTCTGACTTTTATATTTGGTGAAGTTTACCTGAAGGGAAGTTAACTAGTGCACAGTGGAATTGGTAACACAGTTTTATCTCCTTTAACAGACAGGAAGCCTGAGGATACACTAATTAGTGTTGGCATTTATCCTGGAAGGAGGTCTCAGAACCACAGTTCAGGGTGGTTCCACCAGATTAAAGCTCAGCTGAAATTTTAGAAGATTCTTTTCCTTAACTCTAAAATCCAATTCTTCTCATTTGAGAAGTTTTGTGGTTTCTTCCCTGTTCAAATTCTAAAATTAAGTCTTTCTACCTGCAATAAATCACTATTCAGAAGGATTAACAAATGCAAAACACTTCTCCAGACAAACCCTCAGCCTTCTTAGTAAAGACCCCTAGGCAGCCAGAAACTAAACATCAGAATTAGCAGATGGAAAGTCCTGACTTCAAAACGAGTTTTCAAAATGGAGGTTTAAAGAAAATATAGGGTACAGTGTGCTGAACAACTTTTGAATTTGTCTACACATTTAAGTCTTGCTTGAGAAACTGAATGAAAATGTTGCAAACTAAAGAAGCTATTCATTAGAGCCTTGTCCTGGCTTGAGACCTAACATTTCTTTCCTCAGTGAGTAGTCATTTGTCACTGTTCTGTAGTCCATTGAGAAGATGGATGGCAAACACTACATGCAAATTAAGGGCTCCATATGGTCAAAAAATACTACATAGCAGAAAACACCAGCACATTGGTAGAGTCTACCTTGTTGAACATAAATCATTAGAAACTATTACTACCACAAGACCAAATATTGATATAAAAATTAAGCAGCTGAATTTTGATCAAAGATTCCTAGATCTAAGAAAATTGGTGTCATCTATTAACATATAAGGCTCCTAGAAATAACATTTAAATAAACAAATTAACCTATGTGAGTGAGTGAAAATAATTTAATATACCACCACTTAGTACCAGAATATTTATTTTCATTTATTCTCCTTAGAAAAGACAGTACTCAATCTTACATACATGTGGATTTCAAGCCATGTCTGGTGGTAGCTACACCACCTAACTGATCTGGATATTTACCACCTATTTGATGATGAATGCACACCCAACTAACTCATTGGTATGAATTCTGACAGGGGGGGATCACCAAGATTTTCACATGGTAGGAAAAACTCAGATTGGAATAATCCATAATTCAAGATCACTATTAGGTTGAACAATATGAAGTTGCCAACATATGATGATTTTTTTACCTACAAACAAGGTAATTTCATAGGCTTTTGAAAATTGAAGTGTAATTGGCTTACAGTGTGTTAGTTTCAGATGTACAACAAGATGATTCAGTTACACATAATACATAAATTAATAGATTCTTTTCCCTTATAGATTATTAAAAATACTAAATAGAGTTCCCTGAGCTATAGAGTAGGACCTTGTTGGTCATCATTTTTTTAAATGTTTACTTTATATTAAAGGATAGCTGATTTACAACGTGTTATTTTCAGGTGTATAGCAAAGTGATTCAGGTTTATATGTGTGTGTATACACACACACACACACACACACACACACGTATCTATTCTTATTCAGATTCTTTCCCATTTAGATTATTACAAAAGAGTAAGTAGAATTCCCCAGTAGGTCCTTGTTGATTATCTACTTTATTAAGTCATGTGTATATGTTAATCTCAAACTTCTAATTTATCCCTCTCCCACCCTTTCCCCTTTGGCAACCATAAGTTTGCTTTCTGTGGGTCTGTTTCTGTTTTGTATGTAAGTTTATTAGTATCTTTTTTTTTAGATTCCACATATAAGCAATATTGTGTATTTGTCTTTCTCCTGGCTAACTTCACTCAGTATGATAATCTCTAGGTCCATCCATATTGCTGAAAGTGGCGTTATTTCAGTGTTTATTACGACTGAGTAAAATTCCATTGCATATATGCTCCACATACTCTTTATTTATTCATCTGTCAGTGGACATTTAGGTTACTTCCATGTCTTGGCTATTGTAAACAGTGTTGCAATCACACTGGTCATCAGAAAGTTACAAATAATAAATTGTTGGATAGGGCTGAGAGGAAAAAGGAAACTTCCTATACTGTTGATGGGTTCCTTAAAAAAACTAAAAATAGAGCTACCATATAATCTTACAATCCTACTCGAGCATACATCCATAGAAAACCACAATTTCATACACTTTCAATGAACTGATGTCATGTAGCCTGCCACTTCCTCTGCCCCACCTGGGCAAACAAACTGATACAGTACTCTTCTTGCTGAACCAATCAACATATCCAGTATCAACCAATCACCCTCAGAAGAAGAGATGAAGCTTATCTGACAGGTCAGATCTAGGTCCCTCTTTTAACACACTGTTCTTATAAGACTTATTTATCAATCCATTTATTCATTTAGCAATTACTTTTGAGTATTTGCCTTGTGAACATCACTGAGTAAAGAGCTAGGGGAAACACAGAGAGACCATACCTGGGAATCAATAAGTTGCTTGTATGCGTAGATTATGTATATTAGAAAATGTATATACCAAGATTAGGTAATAAACCTTGGATGCTATTGGGGAAAATAAAAGGATATTTGAGCTTTGAGAAATAAGGAGAGAGGAACAATCCTATGGGCTAGATTTATCTGGAAGTCTTCATTAAAATTTGAATTTTTAGATATATAGGATTTCAACAGACAGTGAAAAATGGATGATGTATTAGTCAAAAAGAACTGTGTGATCAAGGTGGAATGATCATGATGTATCTGAAGGGAGCAAAGGGTGGTAGAAGAGAGTTTTAAAGTATGAATGAAGTGGAAATTTCACCAAGAGAATCTGAGCAGTAAGGTTGGAGAAAAAAGTTGAAATGACAGAGCAGGAAGCAGCCTAATGAACATTTTATAGTATTCTCTAAATAACCTGTGGATGATGCTGTTGAATGCTGTTGAGACATGACAGGATAGAATGTTCTAGAAAAAAAACTGGTCTGACATCTTTAGGATGGATTGCAAGAGAGAGAATCAGAAATCTGTTAAGAAGGAACTTCTCTGCTTTAGAGAAGAATGGAGGTAACGAAAATATGTGTACTAAATTGCAGTCCAAAAATGTAAAAGGAGGTTACTTATAAAGTGAAATGAATAATTTGGGAATGAATTTGTATTCATTTCACCAGACACCAATTCAGCATCCCACACTGTTGTGGCACTTTAGTACTTCATTTGTTCAGCAAATATTTACCAAGCACTCTGTTTCAGACATTTCTAGGCTCTGGGGATCTAAGGATGAACTAAGCAGACACAATCTATCCTCTCAAATAGCTACATTCTAGGGAGAGAGAAAAACAGTAAACAGGGGGGAAAAAATATATATATATATATATATATATCATTACAACCTGTGATAAGTGTTATGAAGGAAACAAACTTACTGCAATGACAGAAAACAAGAAAAGGATTTTATCCATGATAGTGGTAAGAAGGTGCACTGAAGATGCCCATTAAGCTAAAAGCAAAAAGAATTATTAGAGTCCTAGTTCTACAACAGCAAATAAACTG
This sequence comes from Bison bison bison, assembly GCF_000754665.1. Classification (NCBI taxonomy): domain Eukaryota; kingdom Metazoa; phylum Chordata; class Mammalia; order Artiodactyla; family Bovidae; genus Bison; species Bison bison. The sequence continues at coordinate 6,754,415 of NW_011494863.1, forward strand.
CAACCATATATTTCAAAGGCAGTATAATTTCCTTTCCTTGTCCCTTTCTTCTTCTAGCTCTATGTCAAAGCTTGGTTCAGCCTATAGGTTGTTACCCTTTCCAACTAATGAACTGAAATAGTTAGGGGACTGAAAGTGCAGCTGAGGTGGCCATTAACTTACTAGCAGAGAATCAACATGGAGATGGCATTTGCTGCCATAAATCCAAACCTTAGTAGTAAATATTTATTGGCAGGAAGTTATATTTCCACCCCTGACAGTTCTATTACTGCACAGCCATTCAAGGCTGAAAGCCATTTTTAGCAGCTATTTAGCAAAGTCTAAAATGATAGAGTATATTGCTATACCATTGGAATTCCAGGGAATTCAAACATCTGGTTAAATCAACAGAAAATTCTTGTTCTCATTGTTGAATCTCTGCTCAACTGACCCCAAGATCCCAGAAAACTCCATTTTTCTATGTTCCTTCTGACCACCCCAGGCTTTTAGTCATGAAGGTCTCAGCTTCTTACATTCACTAGCTGTCCTAATGAATACTGAAGAAATTCCCAGGGTCACTACCTTCTCAGCACTGGACCCTTTTTGTCTTATGCTTATGATATTGCAAATATCTTATACAAGATATCTGAGTGTACACCTAATCCTATCATATAGACTATAAACATCTTGAAGATGTTTTATTAATCTTATATTCCCCATAGCACTTGGTATGTGCCTAATAAATATATTGGGCAAAAAAGAATGAGCAAATGAATGTCTTGATAGATGAATTTCAGGAAAGAACCCTTAAAGTATCTCTCATTGGCAAAAGCGAAGCAGACATTTTCTAGATAAATGGCTTCTAAACCTGATTGTACATTAGAATAACCTAGTAGCTTATTCAAAATGTAAGTTCCTGGGCTCCACTTTCCTTGTCCCCCAACACCCAAGAATATGACTGAGCTAATCTGGGCTAGAATTAAGAAATCTGTGTTTTAGAAAGTCCTCCTAGGTATTTCTAATATGCAGTAGCTTTGAAATCTACTGATTGAGCAATCAATTTCAAAACAGAAAATCACATTTAGTACCAATAGAATGTGGCCCTATAGTAAACAAGTTTAGGAGCTCACAAAAAAAGTGTATTTTATATGTTGTTAACTGTGATATTTTAAGGTTCTTACAAACACTGGCTCTAAATGACCAGAAGAAAATGAATATGAACTGAAGTTTATCTTTCTAAATAGTAAAGTCAAAAATTTTATCCAACAAAGACCCTCTATGTAATATAACTAAATTTCTTTTTAAAAATGTATTAGAATATAGTTGATTTACAATGTTATATTAGTTTCAGGAGTATAGCAAAGTGAATCAGTTGTACATATAATATGTCCACTTTTTTTTAGATTCTTTTTCGACATAGGTTATTAGAAAGTGTTGAGTAAAATTCCCTGTGCTATACAGTAGGTCATTACTAGTTTTCTCTTTTATATGTAGTAGTGTGTATATGCTAAATAGAGTTTCTGCTTCTGTCAGTATGCCACATCAGCTACTCTGAAGATTTCTGCATTATAAAATAACTAGATCCCTGGCAATATCTCATTTTTATTACATGGTTAGAATTTTAGAAAATAAGAGAAATCTCCAATAAGAGGGGAAAAGTATGTGGATAGCAGAGTGATGAAGAGTAAGTACATCCAAAAAACATGGGTTGCTTGGAAGAAAGAATTTATATCATAGCTATGATGGGTAGACTAAGCTTTGAAGCAAGATGGAAAAACTGAATCTAATCAGTGGTGTTGGGAAGACTGGACAGCTATATGCAAAAGAATCAAGCTGAACTACTTTCTTATATCATACATAAAAAGAAATTCAAAATAGATTAAAGTCAAGTGAAACCATAAAATTTCTAGAAGACAACTTAGGCAGTAAACTCTGACATAGGTCTTAGCAATATTTTTTGGATAAGTTTCTTCAGACAAGGGAAACAAAAGCAAAAATAAAGACCACATCAAACTAAAAGTTTATTTTTCTGTGCAAAAGTCTGTCAACAAAATAAAAGGCAGCCTACTGAATGGGAGAAGATATTTGCAAACTATATATCCAATAAGGGGTTTAATACCCAAAAAGTGTCAAAAAATAAGTCAAAATCGGAAAAAACAAACAGATTTTAAAATGGGCAGAGAGGAGACTTTCCTGGCAGTCCAGTGGTTAAGGCTCTACACTTCCACTGCAGGGGCATGTGTTTGATCTCCGGTGAGAAAACTAAGATCCTGAATGTTCCAAGTGTAGCCAAAAGAAAAAGACAATCAAAAAAACCAAAGACCTAAAAAAAAAAAAGACCTCATTAAAAAAATAAAATTTAAATTTAAAAAATAAATAAAATGGGCAAAGAATCTGAATAGACATTTTTCCAAAGAAGACATGCAGATGACTAACAGACATATGAAAAGATGATCAACATCACTAATTATCAAGGAACTACAAATTGAAACCACAGTAAGATAGTTTTTATTTGTAATCCATCGGAATGGCTATTACCAACAAATCACAAACATTGGTGAGGGTATAGAGAAAAGGAAACCCTCGAGCATTGTTGGTGGGGATGTAAATTGGTACAGCCACTATAGAAAACAGTATGGAGATTCTTCAAAAAGTTAAAAGAGAGGCACCATATGATACAGCAATTCAACTCCTGAGTATTTATCTAAAGAAAATGAAAACTAATTAGAAAAGATATTATGCACCCTTGTGTACATTGTACCATTTTTACAATATCCAATATATGGAAGCAACTCAAGTGCCCATCAATAGATGAATGTTAAAGAAGTAGCACAAATAGGAGGGAGGAGGGAGGGGGTTCATGATGGAGGACACATGTACACACATGGTTGATTCATGGCAAAACCACTACAATATTGTAAAGTAATTAGCCTCCAATTAAAATAAAATTTTTTTAAAAGAAGCAGCATAAACATACCATGGAATATTACTCAGTCATAAAGAAAGAATGAAACCTTGCCATCTGTGACAACATGCATGGATGCACAGGGTATTATGTTAAGCGGAATGTCACATAAAGAAAAACAAGTAATACTTCACAATTTAGTATAATGTGGGGTTTAAAAAATAAAATATGTGAACAAATATAACAAAATAGAAACAGAATTATAGATACAGAAAACAGGTGGTTGACAGAGAGGCAGAGGGTGGAGGGAAGAGAGAAATGGGTAAGATCAATTAAGAGGTGTTAATACAAACATTCAGTTGCAAAATAAATGAATACGAAATGTACAGTGTGAGGAATGTAGTCAATAACTATATAGTATCTTTGTATAGTGACAGATGGCAACTAGACTTGTGATCATCTTGAAATGTATAGAAATATCAAATCACTGTTGTGCAACAGGAAGTAACATAGTGTCACAGATCAATTCTACTTCAAAAATAAACAAACACACTCCAAAAGAGATCAGATGTGTGATTATTAGAGGGAGTGTAGGAAGAGGGAATTGGATGAAGGCAGTCAAAATGTACAAACTTTCAATTATAAGACAAACAAGTCCTAGAAATGTAATGTACAACATGGCAAATATAACTGGCAATGCCATATGTTACATATGAAAGTTAAGAGTAAATCCTGACAGTTCTCATCACAAAGAAGATAACTTTTTCTATTTTTGTATCTTTGTGAGATGATGGATCTTTACTAAACTTGTGATAAATTTCATAGTGTATATAAGTTAAATTATTATGTTATATACCTTAAATTTGGGGATTCCCGGGTAGCTCTAGTGGTAAAGAACACGGCTGCCAATGCAGGAGACATAAGAGTTGCGGGTTTTATCCCTGGGTCAGGAAGATCCCCTGGAAGATAGCATGCAACCCACTCCAGCATTCTTGCCTGGAGAATCCCCATGGACAAAGGAGCCTGGCAGGCTATAGTCCATAGGTTGCAAGGAGTTGGACATGACTGAAGTGACTTAGCCCATACATGCACATATACCTTAAATGTATACAGTGATTATATCTCAATAAAGCTAGAAGAAAAAACAAACACACAAAACTGAACCTGAGACTCACATATAAGATCAAGGACCCCTGGACTGGGGGGAAAAAAAAAAAAGTGATGCGTGTTCAATAGCACTTCCTGACTTTCTGCAGAATCAAAAATAATTTCTCATTGGAGGGGAAAAGTCTCAATTTAGAGTCCCAAGTTTACCACAGGTTAACGATAACCAAATTTGAATTCACAGTCAAGGACCAACAAACACACAAGGAAATAAAACACCAGAAGGAAAAACAAACAAAAAAAAAAAACAGACAACCTAGGGTTTCAGATGCTGGACTCATACTATAAATCAATATATATGAAATGTTAAAGAAAAAGAATGTAAAAAAAAAAAGGCAGAATTATTTGTTTAAAAAAGAAGAAAACACAACTGTGAAATAAAAATTCAGAATATTTTCATGGCAGGTCAGAAAGAGTTCATAGAAGAAATGAAACACTAGAAGATAAAAATGTGTGCTTAGTCGCTCAGTCATGTCTGACTGTTTGTTATCCCTTGGACTATAGCCCGCCAGGCTCCTTTGACAGGAGATTTTTCAGGCAAGAGTACTGGAATGAGTTGGTATTTCTTTCTCCAGATCTTCCCAACCCAGGGATTGAACCCATGTCTCCTGCATTTCAGGCAGATTTTTTTTTGCCAAATGAGCCATCAGGGAAGCCCTATATTAGAAGATAGAAGTGAATAAACTGTTCCGATTATAATACAGAGCGAAAAGAGATGGAAACTATGGAGGAGAGGTTATTCAAGATATTCAAGGTAGAAAGAGAAGGTTTGAAATATGTTTAATCAGGATCCCAAAGTAAAGAATAAAAGAAAATAAAGTGTGAAGAGGTAACAGTTGAAGTTGCCACACTTGTCAATGATGGAGACTTGAACGAACTCTCGCAAACTTTTTAAATTAATAAAATATTAATGGATAGATTAAGAAGAACGTCTACATAGTATCAAGGAGTTAATAAGAGAGTAAGAAATACTGAACAAGTTCCAGTAGAAACCGTGGATCTAGACAAGTGAATCCAGGACTCAGGTTCACATTCACATTGAGAGAGTTTACTGACCCAGACAAGGTATCTGGGACTGAGGTATACCTAGGCTCAGTGACTTTTCATTCTCTGAGACAAAACTGAGTGCAAGTAACTTACTGAGTCGTTGATCCCAGAAAACACACATAGGAGAGTGAGGAAGTTAAAGGAATGGCAACAAATAAGGGCACCATTAAACAAGTTCCCACTGTAGGTAACTGAATTAGTTCTGCAGCACAACTCTGTCACGTGTAGGTCATGGGACTAAAAATTACTTCACATTAGAGAAAAGGGAATTGGATGTTTATACACCAACTCTCAAGAGTCATTGGTTAAGTGTGACTCCAGGGAATTACTCCTTGTCTGGCACTGCTGGCCTATGTGTGGCTATTAGGGAAAGCCCTCAGGCTAAGAGATGCAGATGCTGGCAGCTGGAAGTCAAGCTGGTGTGTAATGAGATATATCTCATTACATATCTCAGTATGTAAGGATAAGATAATATAAGCACCTGCTTTAGGTGATTTCACAGAGCTAGAGGGAAAAAGCCAAAGCTCAGCATGCACCACAGATGGGGGTAAAATGTTCTTTACTGTTTCTGAGACCTGAAAGGAATGGATCTTATTAACAGAGAGGAAAATTAAAATCTGCATTGGATAAGAGGTAATATCCTAGAACTTAAGTTATTTCTACATATAAATTTTCAAATATAATTTTAAGAAAACAATAAAGAAAAAAAAGATATAAGCAGGAGACATAAAGGAGAGCTAGCAAAAGCAACAGACAATTGAAACAGACCCACAACACTTAGGGTAATGGAAATTGCAGACACAGTCCAGGTATGTTTATTATAGTCAAGGAAATAAAAGCCAAGCATTACTATTTTGACAGAAAATTGGAAACTATAAAAACTACTATAAAGAAATTTTAAAAATAAATAAATTGAAGTTATGTTACTGAAAAATATAAATATGAAATTAAGAACTCAATGGATAGGTTTAAGAGCAGATTAGACAGAAGTGAAATCAGAATCAGTGAAGTGGAAGACATTTAGAAAAAAATCAAAATCAGGAAGAGAGCAACGAAAATGTAAAAATATAGTGTTAGAGATACAGAGAACACATTGAGAAGACTTAACTTACATACAGTCAGACCAAAAGGAAGAGAGAGAAAGCAAGTGGACAGAGTCAGTAATAGAAGAAATAATGTCTGAATTTACCAGAACTGATGAAATACAGCAAGCCGCATATTCAAGGTCAACAAAAACTAAATAGAACAAAAAAAAAAGGACACTTAGTTATATCAGAATAAGACCCCCCCAAAAAAAAAAACCCAGAGGAAAAAAACCTTAAAATAAACTTTTTTTAAAATTGATAAATACTTTCACAGAAGTAGAATTTAAACTGGAAGCTAACTTCTCAATAGCAACAATGTTTAGACAATTCTTCAGCGTGGGAAACAAAAATGACTGTCAAGCCAGAACACTCTACCAAGCGAACATATACTTTAACATGGAAGGATTAATAAAATAAAGACTTTTCACACAAACAAAAACTGACAGTTCACCACCAGAGTATGTACAAAATAAGACAATTCTCAAGGGATATCAGACAGAAGAATGATTATTACAAACAGAAAATCTAAGATGCAGGAAAAAAGTGAAGGGAGAATAAAAGATAAATGTATGGGTATACCTAAATAAGCGTTGATTCTGTGGAAGAATAAAATAATAAATTGAGGTTTTACACACACACACACACACACACACTTTAGAATTTAATTGGGAGGGGATAAATAAAGTTAATGTTCTAACGGGAATTGATTTTGGGGGAAAAGGATAAAGTTGTCATAATTAAAAGATTTTCATAAGTGAAAAATACAACTGATAATTTCTAGAGTAATCCCTAAAAAATAGACAAAGAGTGAATAACCACTAATCCTACTAGAAGATAAATAGGGTAATTAAACAGTGAAGTATTCAAACCAGAAAAGGAAATGAGAGAAATGGCGATATATATACAGGATAAGTTAAAAATACCTAACAAGATGCAGATTTCAAATATCAATAATGATACTGACCAGAAATGAATTAAATATCAAGTTAAGAGAAAATACTATTAGTCTAATTAAAATGAAGAAAAAGATCATTCAAGAGAATTATCTAGAACACAAGGACACAGAAACACAGCCTGAATCAGAGCCACACCAGTCAATCTACAGGCTCTTGAGAGATGCAGACTAACTGTGGAATGATGCTAAGATTTTGTGTTTTCTTGTTATCCATGAAAATCTGGCTGAGACAAAAATTGTAGCACTCACAACTAGGTGCCAATAATAAAAGCTGAAACTAAATCTTATTGGCTTTGACACTGAGTAGCAGGTGTAGATAAACAACTGTAAAAATATTCAGCTTTCAAGATGGGTATTTTCTCACATTCTCTTCAGAAGTGGCCAAATCAGAAATAGAAAGATCTTCAGCTTATAAAGTAAAGTCGTTCAATTGTGTCTGACTTTTTGCAATCCCATGGACTGTAGCCTACCAGATTTCTCCATCCATGGGATTTTCCAGGCAAGAGTACTAGAGTGGGTTGCCATTTCCTTCTCCAGGGGATATTCCCAACCCAGGGATCAAACCCAGGTCTCCCGCGTTGCAGGCAGACGCTTTACCCTCTGAGCCACCAGGGAAGCCCTCTGCTTATAAAGGTTAGTTATAAAAATATACACAAAGGTCATAGTTAATGAGGAAATGTCAAAATTCTTCTCTCTGAAATCAGCAAGAGACAAGGAAACTACTCTCACCAAATTTATTCAGCAATGGACAAGAGATCCTAGACTGTGCAGTAGAGCAAAAAAAAAAAAGACAATAAGGATTATAAATGAAGAAATAAAATAGTCATTGTTTGCAGATTATATGTTTCTACACAGTGAAATCCAAAGACTTTACAGATACATTATTAGAATTAAGAAATGAGTTTAGCGAAGTTGATGGATTCACAGTGAGTTTTTAAAACTCAGTTGCAATTCCTTAACCAACAACAAATTTAAAAGGAAAAAAATTTAATATATAATAACTTCAAAAACACCAATACCTAGGATAAGTCTACAAAAGTACATGTCATAACTCTATATAAAACAGTATAAGTATTATTGAGCTAAATAAGACAATTGAATAGAAGGGTATAATATGATTTGATACAGGAAAAATATAACATTATAAATTAATTTTTACCAAATTGATACATATTTCAAAACAATATCTTTATCATATCCCAGAATATTTTGCTTGTTTTGATTATTTGTTATGGTAATTAACATGCTGATTCTAAAATTAGTATGCAATTTCAAAATGCCAAAAATATCCAAGACATACTTGAAGATTAATAAAATATGGTAGAACTTGTTCTATGAAAAATCAAGACATTAAAAAGCTACAATTACTAAGAAAGTGTGACAGTGGTACAAGCATAAACAAATAGACCAGTGGAAGAGATCAGAAAAAAACAGAGCCATGTATAAACAACACTATGCCAAAGATGGGGGTTTCCTGGTGGCACAGACAGGAAAGAATCTGCCTCAGATGTGGGGGACTGGGGTTCGACTCCTGGGTCAGGAAGTTCCCCTGGAGAAGGGAATGGCTGCCCGTTCCAGTATTCTTGCCTAGAGAATTCCATGGACAGAGGAACCTGGAGGGCTATAGCTCATGGTCAAAAACAGTCAAACACAGCTGAGCAATTAACACTTCCACTTTTCATGCCAAAGATGACAGTGCAGAACAAGGGAATCAGACTTGTTATTTGATGATACAAAGACATTACTTTGTTCACAAATGTTCATCTTGTCAAGGCTATGGTTTTTCCAGTAGTCATGTATGGATGTGAGAGTTGGACTATAAAGAAAGCTGAGCGCTGAAGAATTGATGCTTTTGAACTGTGGTGTTGGAGAAGACTCTTGAGAGTCCCTTGGACAGCAAGGAGATCCAACCAGTCCATCCTAAAGCAGATTAGTTCTAGGTGTTCATTGGAAGGACTGATGTTGAAGCTGAAACCAATACTTTGGCCACCTGATGTGAAGAGCTGACTCATTTGAAAAGACCCTGATGCTGGGAAAGACTGAGGGCAGGAGGAGAAGGGGACGACAGAGGATGAGATGTGGTTGGATGGCATCACCGACTCAATGGACATAGGTTTGGGTAGACTCTGGCAGTTGGTGATGGACAGGGAGGCCTGGCATGCTGCGGTTCATGGGGTTGCAAAGAGTCGGATATGACTGAGTGACTCAACTGAACTGAACTAGGACAACTGAATATCTTTATGGAAAAAAAAATGTTTTAATTTGATTCTAACCTCATTGAATATACAAAAATAAATCCTAGGTGGATAATAAACTAAATATATAAGAGAAAATACTAATTTAAAAATAAAACAAAATAATATAAGTGAACAAACATATTTGTGACTGAAAGGAAGATTTTTATTTATCCTAAAGGAAACAATTGTATACTTTGAACACATTCACATTTAAAACTTTTTTATCCAAAAAACACAAAAGGAAAACCACAGAAGACATTTGAAGCGTGTATAAATAACAAAGGAATCATAATTATTATTATAATAAATCTTACAATAAAGTAAGAGACAATTCTTTTTTTTTTTAATGGGTAAAATACCTGTATAGACAACTTGCAAAACAGGAAATGAAAATGGCCACTAAATATATGAAAACTCACTATTAATCTGGGAAATCAGTAAATATATGAAAAGCCATTAGTAATACAAAAATTCAAATTAAAAACCACAATACGGTTATAATACATAGCCACCAGATCAGCTAAAATTTAACAATCTGACAATACCAAATATTTGTAGAATGAGAAGCAATGGAAATTGTCACAAACTACTATAAATCAGTTAAACTCTTTGGAAAATAGCTTGCTGCTACTGCTGCTGCTGCTGCTGCTAAGTCACTTCAGTCGTGTCCGATTCTGTGCGACCCCATACACAGCAGCCCACCAGGCTTCCCCGTCCCTGGGATTCTCCAGGCAAGAATACTGGAGTGGGTTGCCATTTCCTTCTCCAATGCATGAAAGTGAAAAGTGAAAGTGAAGTTGCTCAGTCGTGTCCGAACCCCATGGACTGCTGCCTACCAGGCTCCTCCGTCCATGGATTTTCCAGGCAAGAGTACTGGAGTGGGGTGCCATTGCCTTCTCTGGGAAAATAGCTTGGCATTCTGTAATAAAACTGAAAATATATATACTATACAGCAAAATTATTCTTCTCCTAGTTATGTATGTAAGTATACTAATGATATTCCATTATTCAGATAGAAGTAACGAGCTGAATACTGAATAATATAAATAAAAAGAAAGTCACATCTACCAACATCATAGTGAAGAGAAAAACATAACACTAAAGCAAAAAGAATATTTGAAAAGTGTCCACAGGAAAACAATTACAAAAGAATGATTAGACTGATGTCTGATTTATCAAAGGCAACACTGAAAGCCAAAAGACATTGGAATCACACGCTCAAAGCAATGAGAAAAAATAGGCTAGAGTTGTGTACCAGAGAACCTAACTTCCAAGAATCAGAGTAATACATCTGTTAAGAGACTTGCAACTAGAATACAAAAATAACTTACAACTCAGTAAAAAGAAAATAACCTCATGCATCAGAAGGCATGTACAAAGACATTCATAGCAGCATTGTTTCTAACAGCAAGAATCTACAAACAACTTAAATGACCATTGCCAGGAAAATGAATTATTTGCTATATGTGTATTTATACACAGAATTATTATTCAGCAATGAAAATTAAAGAACTTTAGCTGTATACATCATCACAGATGAACCTTAAAAACAAAGTAATCAATTAAAAAACTAGTCACACTAGATCACATAGAACATATACCATTTTTAAAAAACTTTCATTTCTTTCCAAAGGCAGGGGGGGAAAAGTCATTTTTTAAAAACCCAGTGTCTTTTGTTACTCTAATCAGAATTATTGGAAATGGCTGTGTGCAAAAAAAAAAACCCAATGGACATAAATATTATTCTTTTGGTTGGTTAAGTAAATCTTTAGAGTGAGCCAATTAGTGCACTGAAGGAAAAACTCTGTAACACTGTAACTCTGGTATCATCAGAAAATGGAGACTTTTGGTTACCTGAAATGAAGAATTTAAATAGAGGTACCATTAAAAGCATATGTGGATTACAAAATTAAAAGGACTATCAAATTTTAAGTCTTGACTTCCTTCCACCTTCCCAACAACTTTTGCAGGCTCTATCTTCAAATTGCAAAACCACCCATCTCTCATGCCTGCCAACACTACCTCCCTGGTTCAAACCACCGCCATCTCTCAGCTGAACCATAGGAAGCACCCATTAACTGAGACCCCGCATCAATCCTTGATCAGCTCTTCCCCATATCAAAGTTCTTTTCAAAGTAGCAATAACAGTGGTCATGTGAAAATGCAATTTATACCACATCACTCCTCTAATCAACCCCTCAATCCCCATCAATGACTTCTCACTTCACAGTAAAATCCAAGACCTTCATGATCCTTGGCCCAGGCTACTTCATCTTCTAACGCTCACTACTATTGCCAAGTTAGCTTTTTTTTTTTCCCCTGGTCCTTAAAATCACAAAGCAGGCTTCCACCTTGGAGCCTCAGTATCTATTGTTAAATCACTAAATTTCTAAAGATGAATCCCGGAAGAACAAATGATAAAAGTGCAGCATGATCCAGCATTTATGAATGATCCAATTCTATGCACCCGTGAGTCAATAAATCCAGCCTATCAGGCCTGATGCAGAGGAAGCAATGATTTCCTTTTGAAGAATTTTTAGAAACATTTTATATGCATGACTCAGAAGCCATTTACACATTGTTTTATTCAGAATTATCTAATTGCCCAAAATATACTATCTCTACAGGCAATCTGCAGAGGTTCTATTAAGAACACGTGTATCACCCTCTCATACTCCACTCACAACCTACCCATAATCACCATCACCCCACCCCTGCCTACCCGTGAGGAAATGTGTTTTCTTTATTAAATATTCTTTCTCAGGAAATATGAAAGATTCTCTAGAAATATATTCTTAATGAGAATTTGAATGATCACCTGAACTTGGAGAACTAGCCCCTTTATCAGAGCCAGCTCCTCCTGGTCTTTCGGGAAGAACTATGATCTCTGGTTATTAACTGAGCATTTTATGAGCAGAAAATGGAAATGGAAGACAGGAGAACCATAATTTAAGTCATGATCTGACTTCTCAATTAAAGCGATATTAAAAAGCAATATAATCCTTCACCAGCCACACATGTATGAGGGTTACAGAGTGATTGGAATTCCCTCCCAGAAGAGTAAGATAAACGATACTTTAGCCCAGCCCAGCTTGTAGCACATACAGAAAGCCAAGAGAAAATCAGGAAAGGAGTAGAGAGAAAGGAAGGTGGATTCAAATTTTGTTTTACTTGTGCTGGCTGGAATTCATTCCCGGTCTCAGACGAGTAAAAATCAGTGCTGTCACGTGTCATCTATCAGAACCACTAGATTGGCTGGATTTTGGTGGCTTTTGCTCAATATGGCTTCTCACACAGGTAGAGCTCAGGATGGCTCCACGAGGAACTCGGAGAGGGCAGGGCTGTGGTGGGGCCCCAGAGGCCCTTAATTTAAGTGTCAAGAAGAGATTCTAGAGCAGAAAGGTCACACTTGATGAGGAGAGTGGTGTGAGTAGTGTACTGTGATATCTACATCTGTCTTCCAGCCCAAAGGCAAGTTCATCCAAGTCCTTTTTACTTTTAAGGGACATCCTGACATTTTTTCCATACTACTGTTTTTTGTTTGTTTGCTTTCTTGTCTTTCTTTAATAACAGATGAAGACTGCTGGGCCCTGACCATTGATGTGAACAGTGTGCCTGCCTCTAGGAATGTGGAGGCAGAGGAACCATTCAACAGGCAGGCCTGTGACAGGTAGATCTGGACACTTACTATGTGATGTTGATTACAATGGTAACAGTTACAACAATTGTGTCAATTTAATATATGCCAGGCATTTCACTAAGTTGTTTATACGGTTCATCTAAATTAGATCCTTATAACACTCTCTGGGATAAATACTGCTGTACTATTATCATCCTCATTTTACAGAGGATAAAACTGATACACAGAGAAGTTAATGATTTGTACACTGCAGCCTTCCTAAAAAGGATAAAAAGCTATCTGACTCTACTCTTTAAAAAATGGCTTCTTTTAAATAAACCCTTTGAACTGAAAACCCTCATTACCTACAGAGTAGGACTTCCCAGGTGGCTCAGTGAATGAAGAATCTGCCAGCAATTTAGGAGGCACAGGTTCAATCACTGGGTCAGAAAGATACCCTGGAGGAGAAAATGGCAACCACTCCAGTATTCTTGCCTGGAAAATCCTATGGACAGAGGACACTGGTGGGCAACAGTCCATGGGGTCAGAAAGAGTCAGACATGACTGAGCACTGAGCACAAGATTAACTACAGATATTATCTAGAAAGCACAGCATATAATCAGCCATTAAAATTTTAACATAAATTGTTTTCTCAGACCAGCTAGCAGAAAGAAGAGACCTAATTAAGAGAGACATAAGCTTTAATAGGGATGGAAGATTCAAGACATTACTGAAAAATGTCTGCTCTTTGAGGTCAAGGACTGTAACTTTTGTCTCAGCAAATCCAGACTCTATTATAGTACCATGTACACACACAACATTTCTGAATGTTGAGCTTTAAGCCAACTTTTTCACTCTCCTCTTTCACTTTCATCAAGAGGCTTTTTAGTTCCTCTTCACTTTCTGCCATAAGGGTGGTATCATCTGCATATCTGAGGTTATTGATATTTGATTGT
>NW_011494863.1:6768462-6769308 GCF_000754665.1 Bison bison bison
TGACTTATATGCAGAGTACATCATGAGAAACGCTGGGCTAGAAGAAGCACAAGCTGGAATCAAGACTGCCAGGAGAAATATCAATAACCTCAGATATGCAGATGACACCACACTTATGGCAGGAAGTGAAGAGGAACTAAAAAGCCTCTGCTAGGCATACACACTGAGGAAACCAGAATTGAAAGAGACCTGTGTACCCCAGTTTTCATCACAGCACTGTTTATAATAGCCAGGACATGGAAGCAACCTAGATGTCCATCAGCAGATGAATGGATAAGAAAGCTGTGGTACATATACACAATGGAGTATTACTCAGCCATTAAAAGGAATACATTTGAATCAGTTCTAATGAGGTGGATGAAACTGGAGCCTATTATACAGAGTGAAGTATGCCAGAAAGAAAAACACCAATACAGTATACTAACACATATATATGGAATTTAGAAAGATGGTAACAATAACCCTGTATACGAGATAGCAAAAGAGACACTGAGGTATAGAACAGTCTTTTGGACTCTGTGGGAGAGGGAGAGAGTGGGATGATTTGGGAGAATGGCATTGAAATACGTATAATATCATATATGGAATGAGTTGCCAGTCCAGGTTCGATGCACGATACTGGATGCTTGGGGCTGGTGCACTGGGATGACTCAGAGGGATGGTATGGGGAGGGAGGAGGGAGGAGGGTTCAGGATGGGGAACACATGGGTACCTGTGGCGGATTCATTTCAATATTTGGCAAAACCAATACAATATTGTAAAGTTTAAAAATAAAATAAAATTTAAAAAAATAAACAAATAAAAAGCCTACTTGATGAAAGTGAAAGAGGAGAGTGAAAAAGTTGG
>NW_011494863.1:6769408-6769928 GCF_000754665.1 Bison bison bison
CTTTCACTTTCATCAAGAGGCTTTTTAGTTCCTCTTCACTTTCTGCCATAAGGGTGGTATCATCTGCATATCTGAGGTTATTGATATTTGATTGTTTTCTCAGACCAGCTAGCAGAAAGAAGAGACCTATTATTTTTTGTAAGTATTCAAAAAATACTGGTGTATGGGTGGATGGATGGATGAACGAATTGTTCTCACTGTTCTCCCCATGAACAGTCAATGGGCAAATTGAAGGCAATGGACCTAAGAGGGTGATCCTCAAATTGGGGAAAAACAAAACTGATTACCTGGGAGCTAGATGACTGGGAAGGGAGATCTGAAAAAGTCTCCCTTTTTACCATCTACCCTTTTGTGCCTTTCACATTTTGTGCCTTTGTGTATATCTTATCCATTCCAAAATTTAATTAATTTGTTTTAAGCTGACTTATATGCAGAGTACATCATGAGAAACGCTGGGCTAGAAGAAGCACAAGCTGGAATCAAGACTGCCAGGAGAAATATCAATAACCTCAGATATGCA
>NW_011494863.1:6770510-6775498 GCF_000754665.1 Bison bison bison
TGACAGAGGATGAGATGGCTGGATGGCATCACTGACTCGATGGACGTGAGTCTCAGTGAACTCTGGGAGTTGGTGATAGACAGGGAAGCCTGGCGTGCTGCAATTCATGGGGTCTCAGAGTCGGACATGACTGAGTGACTGATCTGATCTGATCATGACATTCTGCCAGTGATTAAACATGAAGCCTGAGCCAACTCACTTAACTTCTCTATGACTCAACTTTCCTCATCTGGGAAATGGAGATAAGCACCAATTCTGCTTCTCTCTCAAGATCATGGAGATAAGTGACAAGAAATGACTACAAATGTGTTTTGTAATTGAAACTCCACACAAGTGTAGTGTAAGCAAGTGTAAGCACACGATTATTCCTTTCCCATTATTCACCCATTACAGGACTTCTCCAGAAGATTCTTAGTCCAATACTCCTCCCACTACTGTCTATAGAATATTATTATACCACAAATTTTCCTGCAAGAAAGTAAATGCTTGAAAGATCTTAGGCATTCCAGTTGATAAGTCACTGTATCATGACATCACTCAGTTATTGGTGGGTAACCCAAGAATCTAGTGGCTCTGTACCTGCCTTGTTCCCAAGAATACCAAATATCAGGTCCTGCAACTCTCCCCTCTATGCACCACGTGGCCTTGGATAAATCCTACAGTCAATCTGATCCCCAATTTCACATTTAGAAAATGCAAATAATACATCCCTTTATTCTTCTACAGGCTTTACAGGATGTGAATCAAAGGCAATACATCAAGATATTTCAAAAACACTAACACTAAAGTCTTTACCATGGCATATAATGTCTCCCTCTATAAAAATGTAAGTACCACAAGGAGAGGAGGTTTGGGCTGTTTAATTCACTTATGTATCCTCTGCATCTAGAATAGTGCTTGGCACATAATATGCATTCCATAAATATTTGTCAATGAATGAATGATTAATAAAGAACTCCGCATTGTCACCAGTATTATTCTTCCAAATGTGCACATAAAATTTAAGGCCTGAAACTCAAATACTGTTTTTATATACATATTAATTTACGAGTAAATTAACCCCACAATGTACATAGTATAGAAGCAATTTTTCTCTGAAATACACAAAGAAGCAGAACATAGAAAACCATGCCCTACAATCTATAGGTTCATTTCAATCCCTATCAAAAGGCCAACGGCATTTTCACAGAACCAAGACAAATTGGAAAGATAATTTCCAAGATAATTGGAAAACTTGTGTGAAAACACAAAAGACACAAATAGCCAAAACAATCTTGAGGACAAAGAATAGAGCTGGAGGAATCATGCTCCCTGACTTCAGTCTGAAGTCTGTTTCAAGCTACAGTCATGAAAATAATATGGTACTGGCACAAAAACAGACATATAGATAGATCAATGAAAAACAATAGAGAGCCCAGAAATAATCCCATGCACTTATAGTCAATTAATCTTACCACAAAAAAAGTGGGGGGGATATACAACAGAAAAAAGACAGTCTTTTCAATAAGTGATACTGGGATAACTAGACAACTACATGTAAAAGAATGAAATTAGAACACTCTCTAACACATATACAAAAATAAGCTCAAAGTGGATTAAAAACCTAAATATCTTCATCATACCATACAGATACCATAAAACTCTTAGAGAAAAACATAGTCAGAACAATCTTTGACACAAATCATACCACTACTTTTTTTGATCCAGCTCCTAAAACAAAGGAAATAAAAGCAAAAATAAATGAATGGAATCAATAATTAAAAACTTTTGAATACCAAATAAGCCATCAGCAAAGTGAAAAGACAACTTACTAAATGGGAAAACATTCAAGCAAATTACATAACTGATAAGGGATTAACACCCAACATATACAAACATCTTATACAACTTAACATCAAAAACTAAACAGCCCAATTAAAAATGGGCAGAACTGAATAGACATTTTTCCCAAGAGGAGATGCAGATGGTCAAGAGCCACAGGAAAAGGTGCACAACATCACAAATCATCCAGGAAATTCAAATCAAAACTACAATAAGATACCACCTCATACCTGTCGGAATAACTACCATCAAAAAGACCACAAATAAAAAATGTTGACAAAGATATAAAAGGGAACCCTTGTATATTCCCTTGTATATTCCCACTTGTATATTCCCTTGTATATTCTCACTTGGTGGGAATGTAAATTGGTGCAGCCACTGTGGAAGATACTATGGCGGTTTCTCAAAAACTAAAAACAGAACTATCATATGACCCAGAAATTCTACTCCTGGGTATATATCTGATAAAAACAAAAACACCAATTCAAAAAGACAAATGCACTGCAATGTCAATAGGAACATTATTTACAATTGCTAAGATACAGAATCAACCTAACTGTCCATTATCAGATGAATGGATAAAGAAGATGTGGTATCTATATACAATGGAATACTACTCAGCCATACAAGAATGAAATTTTGTCATTTGCAGCAATATGGCTGAACTTACAGGGTTTATGCTAAGTGAAATAAATCAGACTGACAAAAAAAAAGACAAATACTGTATAATATTTCCTATATGTAGGACTTGAAAAATACAACAAACTAGTAAATAGTAGCCAAAAAGCAGCAAACTCACAGATACAGAGAAATATTAGTGGTTGCCAGTGGGAAGAGGGAAACAGGGAGGAGCAATAAGAGGTAGAACAGACTGGTTCCATATCAGGAAAGGAGTACGTCAAGGCTGTATATCGTCACCCTGCTTATTTAACTTATATGCAGAGTAGATCATGTGAAATGCTGAGCTGGATGAAGCACAAGCTGGAATCAAGATTTCAGGGAGAAATATCAATAACCTCAGATACACAGATGATACAACCCTTGCGGCAGAAAGCAAAGAACTAAAGAGCCTCTTGATGAAAATGAAAGAGGAGAGTTAAAAAGTGGGCTTAAACCTCAACATTCAGAAAATGAAGATCATGGCATCCGGTTCCATCACTTCAAGGCAAATAGATGCAGAAAAAATGGAAACTGAGACTTTATTTTGGGGGGCTCCAGAATCACTGCAGGTGGTGACTGCAGCCATGAAGTTAAAAGATGCTTGTTCCTTGGAAGAAAAGCTATGACCAACCTAGACAGCATATTAAAAAGCAGAGACATTACTTTACTAACAAAGGTCTGTCTAATCAAAGCTATGGTTTTTCCAGTAGTCATGTATGTATGTGAGAGTTGGACTATAAAGAAATCTGAGTGCCAAAGAACTGATGCTTTTGAACTGTGGTGTTGGAGAAGACTCTTGAGAGTCCCTTGGACAGCAAGGAGAGCCAACCAGTCAATCCTAAAGGAAATTAGTCCTGAATATTCATTGGAAGGACTGATGCTGAAGCTGAAACTCCAATACTTTGGCCACCTGATGAGAAGAACTGACTCATTTGAAAAGACCCTGATGCTGGGAAATATTGAAGGCAGAAGGAGAAGGGGACAACAGAGGATGAGATGGTTGGATGGCATCACCAACTCAATGGACATGAGTTCGAGTAACCTCCAGGAGTTGGTGATGGACAGGGAAGCCTGGAGTGCTGCAGTCCATAGGGTCGCAAAGAGTCGGACGTGACTGAGTGACGGAACTGACTGACTGAATAAGAGGCAGGAGATAAGACATAAAAGCTCAGTTCAGTTCAGTCACTCAATCTTGTCCAATTAAGCCAACTTTTTCGCTCTCTTTCATCAAGAGGCTCTTTAGTTCTTCTTTGCTTTCTGCCATAAGGGTGGTATCATCTGTGTATCTGAGGTTATTGATATTTCTCCTTGCAATCTTGATTCCAGCTTGTGCTTCATCCAGCCCAGTGTTTCTCATGATGTATTCTGCATATAAGTTAAATAAGCAGGGTGACAATATACAGACTTGACGTACTCCTTACCCAATTTTGAACCAGTCTGTTGTTCCATGTCCAGTTCTAACTGTTGCTTCCTGACCTGCATACAGATTTCTCAGGAGAAAGGTAAGGTGGTCTGGTATTCCCATATCTTGAAGAATTTTCCACAGTTTCTTGTGATCCACACAGTCAAAAGCCTTGGCACAGTCAATAAAGCAGAAATAGATGTTTTTCTGGAACTCTCTTGCTTTTTCAGTGATCCAGAGGATGTTGGCAATTTGATCTCTGGCTCCTCTGCCATTTCTAAAACCAGCTTGAACATCTGGAAGTTCACAGTTCATGTACTATTGAAGCCTGGCTTGGGGAATTTTGAGCTTTATTTTGCTAGTGTGTGAGATGAGTGCAATTGTGCGGTAGTTTGAGCATTCTTTGGCATTGCCTTTCTTTGGGATTGGAATGAAAACTGACCTTTTCCAGTCCTGTGGCCATTGCTGAGTTTTCTAAATATGCTGGCATATTGAGTGCAGCACTTTCACAGCATCATCTTTTAGAATTTGAAATAGCTCAACTGGAATTCCATCACCTCCATTAGCTTTGTTCATAGTGATGCTTCCTAAGGCCCACTTGACTTTGCTTTCCAGAATGTCTGGATGTAGGTGAGTGATCACACCATCTTGATTATCTGGGTCATGAAGGTCTTTTTTGTACAGTTGTTCGGTGTATTCTTGCCACCTCTTAATATCTTCTGCTTCTGTTGGGTCCATACCATTTCTGTCCTTTATTGTGCCCATCTTTGCATGAAAGATTCCTTTGGTATCACTCATTTTCTTGAAGAAATCTCTTGTCTTTCCCATTCTATTGTTTTCCTCTATTTCTTTGCCCTGATCGCTGAGGAAGGCTTTCTTATCTCTCCTTGCTATTCTTTGGAATGCTGCATTCAAATGGGTATATCTTTCCTTTTCTCCTTTGCCTTTCACTACTCTTCTTTTCATAGCTGTTTGTAAGGCCTCCTCAGACAAACATTTTGCCTTTTTGCATTTCTTTTTCTTGGCAATGGTCTTGATCACTGCCTCCTGTAAAATGTCACGAACCTCTGTCCATAGTTCTTCAGGCACTCTATCAGATCTAGCC
>NW_011494863.1:6775987-6776375 GCF_000754665.1 Bison bison bison
CAGTTTATTTCCCCAATTACTCCAGGTATTTCTTGACTTCCTACTTGCGCATTCCAGTCCCCTATAATGAAAAGGACATCTTTTTGGGGTGTTAGTTCTCAAAGGTCTTGTAGATCTTCAAAGAATCGTTCAACTTCAGCTTCTTCAACATTATTGGTTGGGGCATAGACTTGGATTACTGTGATATTGAATGGTTTGCCTTGGAAATGAACAGAGATCATTCTGTCATTTTTGAGATTGCATCAAAGTACTGCATTTCAGACTCTTTTGTTGACTATGATGCCTACTCCATTTTTCCAAAGGATTCTTGGTATAAAATAAACTGCAAGGATATACTGTGCAACACAGGGAATAAAACCAATATTTTACAACTATAAATGGAATATAA
>NW_011494863.1:6776475-6805968 GCF_000754665.1 Bison bison bison
TAAAAAAAAACAAAAACAGAAAACCATGCCCTTGACTCTACAGTGACCTTGGCTGCAAATAAGAAAGTCACTCTGAAAAGCCACTCTTGTCCCTATATGTGTTCATTGCTAATTAACTCATTGCACTGTTTTAAAGTAACATTTAATCAATAATAAGGGGAATGCCAAAGTAAAAGAAATTAGAAGCCACTGCAAAGGGTCAGACATGACTTAGCAACTACAAAACAAAACAAACACTTAACAAAGTAAGAATTGAGATGTTAGGTCTTTGAAGAGTTGTTTAATGGTAGGAGTCAAATCCCATGTCCTGCCTCATCCCATTCAGAGAGGCCACTCTCTCTCACCCTTGAGTAAACACAGTCCCGGACCCCTGAAACTTTCTCTTATACAAGGTAAACTGTGAACACTTCAAAGTGGTCACCACTGCCACCCTTCTTAAACTCTAATTTTGCAATATCTATCAAAGACAAATAAACCTTAAAATTGTGCCCCTTGACCCTATTAATAAAAAAATTATAAACCATTTAAATGTATGACAATAAAACAGTGATAATTTTTAAAACATGTTATTACTTTGAAATGGTGGCCTCTAGAAAAGAACTCACATCCAGAAGCCTCCTTGGCTCCAAGGTTACAGTCTTTCATGTCCACATAGCACTTAATTTACCAACCACAAATCTCATATCACCTGAGAGTCAACCTGAGGGATAGACTGAGAATACACCTGCTTGCAAAATAGAAAATATTCTCCATAGGTTTTGGGGGGCTGCCTATGAATAAAAGCTGGTAGGTAGTTGTGGCAAAATGCTAAGATAACCCCAAGATTCCCACTTCCTGGTATACACGTCCTGAACAATCCCCTCCCCTTGAATGCAAGTCCAACTTGTGAATATGATAGGATATTAATCCATGGTTATGTTATGTTATATAGCAGAAGATATCTTTCAAGATAGAGTTAAGATCCCTAATCAGTTGACTTTACGTTAAGCGAAAGGGGGATTATCCTGGGTGGGCCTGACCTAATCAGGTGAGCCCATAAAAAAGACTGAAAATTTTAAAGAGACATTCAGTTCCTGGTCACGTAGTGGCCAGCTCATGGTGCAGAAGGGAGGGCCATGTGGCATGGTATGATGGGTAGCCTCTAGAAGCTGAGATCAACCCGCACTTGGCAGCCATAAGGAAAACAGAGGCCTCAGCCCTGTATCTGCAAGAAAATTAACACTGTCAAGAACCTCCTTGATTGAAGGAGTTTGCAATCAAGTTTTTCCCTAGTCGATCCTCCAGATGAGAACACAGCTGACCAAGACCTTGCTTTCAGCATTGTGAAATCCTGAGCAGAGGAATAGTTAAAGCATGCTGAATTCCTAACCCACAGATACTTTGAGATAATATGTTTGTGTTCTTTATCTTTTTTTTTGGCTATGCCACAAGGCTTGCAGGATCTTAGTTCCCTGACCAGGGATAGAACCCACATACTCGGCAATGAAAGTACATAGTACTAACCACTGGACCACCAGGGAATTCCCTAAATTTGTGTTCTTTTAAGTGACTAAGTGTGTGGTCATTTGTTCTGCAGCAATAAGAAAGACTTAACATAGTAATGAAAAGGGTTCTAGAATCAAGTCACATACAAGCTACTAACTGATTTTCAGATCCAGTGTGCTTCACGCCTGCTCCCAGGTCTTATATCTGAGTCAGTACTAGCATGAATAGCAAACCATGAATCACATTTTCCCCTCCCTCTTCAGCCATAGCAGAAGCAAACAGCCAGCAACAGAGAAGATAAACTACACATTCACCAGATCAAGAAAAGCAGCCCTGATCATCTCTTACAACTCTATGAGACTGATCCATCTGACAAGCGGATCAGAAAAGCTCTGATTTGGAAAGCTTTGCATCAACATACTTTACTACTATGTTTGCTATTCTGATTTCCTAGGAGAAAAAAGGTTCACAAGTGCACTCAATCACTGTCAAATCAGCTACCCTACTTGTATCTCTCTAGAGTAGATGCTGCTGGTTTTGGGTGTCATTAGAGTAAGTGGGCACTGTTTTTTCCTGCTTGTCGCTCTTGTAGACAAATGGGGGTCTCTTAGAGAGTGATGCAACCACTTCTAGAATACTTCTGTGAGATGTTTTCTGATTGCCAGGAAACATTGCCCTAGTATGCAAAGGCCACGTTCCCAATGTCACCATAGCAGAAGATAGGATGCCTTTCCTGGCAGAGCACAGATGGCTCACTTCCTCTCCACAATTGCTAGAAATACTGCCTAATATTATAAAAATCATGAAACCCCCCCCTCCCCATACAATCAACTACATTAGGCGCATCAGCAGAGTGAGGACATGGATCCAGGGAAATGGGTTGCCTTCCTTTCTCTCATATTCAGCTGAATTTAGGGAGAGGCAAACACAGACATTTGCCTGGGTGACTTCAAGAACCTCAAAGTCAGTCTTCTTGCTTCCAGTCTTCCTTCATCCAATTTCTATTCCTCAATCAGCTGAGGGTTATCTTTCTAAAATACATACTGTCCTCAGGTCAAGCGCACACTCTGCCTCTGCACACATAAGGCAAACATTTCTCAAAATTATTCTGGGGCCTCTAAGTAAAACCCAAATTTTTCAGCACAATTTGCAAAGATTCCTGCTGCTGCTGCTAAGTCACTTCAGTCGTGTCCGACTCTGTGCGACCCCATAGACGGCAGCCCACCAGGCTCCCCCGTCCCTGGGATTCTCCAGGCAAGAACACTGGAGTGGGTTGCCATTTCCTTTTCCAATGCAGGAAAGTGAAAAGTGAAAGTGAAGTCGCTCAGTCGTGTCTGTCAGCGACCCCATGGACTGCAGCCCACCAGGCTCCTCCATCCATGGGATTTTCCAGGCAAAAGTACTGGAGTGGGTTGCCATTTCCTTCTCCAATGCAGGAAAGTGAAAAGTGAAAGTGAAGTCGCTCAGTCATCATCCCTGCAAACTCTACCATCTTGCACCAATTTTGAACTAATATGAAGTTCGTGAGAACCACTTACGATCTGTCTCACCTCTACATTATAAAAGATGCCATTTCTTCTGCTCTGTTCTTCCTCTACCTCCTTCATCTTATTAACTCTGATTTATTTCCTTGGATCTCAGCTTAGAGTGTTTTCCCCTGAAAAGTGCCCTCTGATCCCTTAATTGTGAGCTAGGACAAACTTGAAACATGCTGTGCCTCCTCCCTGGCTATGGAAGCACTCAGCACACCCTAATGGAATCACTTATTCGTGGCTCTCACACACACAAACACACACACACACACACAAGTGAAGTTGCCTTTATCCAGTTCACAGCTTTACCTTCATAATAGTATCTGGCAGGGAGTAGGTGTTTTTTGTTTTTTTTTTAATGGTGCTGAATAAAGAAAGGAACAAGTGAATGAAGTCATTCTTTTCAAAGATATTTTTGCAAAAATTGTACTTGCATATTCAAAGCCCTTCAGGATCAAAGCTCAAGCCAGTTTCCCAACCTCTGCTCCAGTATCCCTGCAGACTAAACCATCCATTACGCCCCACCCACACCCACACAGTCCTACCCCTGAGCCTTTGTTCACACTGTCCCTCTCACCAGAACCCTACCATCAAGACATTTCCTCCGTAAACTTACTTGGTTTTCTCAACACAGGATTAGATTCTGGTTCCTCCTTTTGGCTCCTGCTTAGCACTTTGGGGTTTTTGTCGTGGGTGTTTGTGTGTCTGTGTCTTTTCAACTGAAATACAAATTCCTCAAGGATAGCAACAATGTTTTAGTCATCACAGAGCCACAAATGGTTCTCAATAAATATTTATAATATTATGTAATACATAGTCCCTTTATGTAAGATGACTATGTGGTTTAATGTGGTTTTAGAATTAAAGGGTATATAAATGGGAAGGAAATCTGTTTCACTATGCTGTACAGCAGCAATTAACACAACATTGTAAAGCAACTATACACCAATAAAAAATTTTTTTAAAGAATTAAAGGTTATAACGGTGACTTCCCTGGTGGCTCAGTTGGTAAAGACTCCACCTGTAATATGGGAGACCTGGGTTTGATCCCTGGTTTGGGAAGATCCCCTGGAGGAAGAAATGGCAACCCACTTCAGTGTTCTTGCCTGGAGAATTACCACGGACAGAGCAGCCTGGGGGTTACAGTCCATGGGGGTCACAAAGAGTCAGACACGACTGAGTGACTAAGCACCCCACAAAGGGTATAATAGCTATAATAATAATATATCTACTAGATATTAACTGCATACCATACACCAAGAAATGCTTTATATTCATTCCTTGTAATCTACTCAAACTTGCATGGTAGCTTAATATTCCTACCTTAGAGATGAGGAAACTGAAAATGAATTCACATAAACTGGCAGAGATTACATAGTAAATGGCAGATCCAAGATCTGAACTCACATCTGTTTGGGCCCTGTGCTAAATCACTTCAGTCATGTCCAACTCTTTGCAACACCATGGACTATAGCCCGCCACGCTCCTCTGTCCACGGAATTTTCCAGGCATGAATACTGGATTGGGTTGCCATTTCCTTCTTGAGGGGATCTTCCTGATGCAGGGATTGAACCAGCATCTCTTGCATCTCCTACATTGCCAGGTGGCTTCCTCACCACTAATGCCACCTGGGAAGGCCTTCTGGGCCCAATACCTGAACTTTTTCCACTAATACTGTATTTTTACTCTCAATGTACCATATGACTAAAACTTCACATCATCTCAAAAGCATAGAAGCCTGGTATTACTTTTTCCATGGGGTCTTATTGTTAGGGGTCTTATTCCAGGCCTACAAAGTTTCACAAAACTTTTTCTGGAGTCAGGGTCATATCTTCTCCGGCTCTCAGGCCTTATGCCATCAGTCATCTATTGGGGGAGATTTGCTCTATCCACACATATGTCCATCAGTGATACCCATTAAACGGGCAACATTAGTTTCTACCTGGTCAAAAATCCAGCATCTAGCTTACACATGTCTAAGTCCACATACAAGAGGTAAAACAAACACCCTGCCCTCCACGTGTGGCAACTAAACCATGAGTGTGTACTCTTTGCAAGGGAATTTCGAGGACTGGGAAGGAGAGCCATATCAGGACGCACGACAGCAGTTAAGGAGTGGGCTTAGCATTTTTATCACATTCTGCTATTTTTCCACGTATCCGGCACTGCGCTAAATACTTTATATTCATTATCCTATTACATCCATACAACCCTATACAAGTGCTATTATACCCAATGTAGGAATGAAAAATCTGACACTGAGTAGTTAATATTGCCTAAGGTACCCAGCTAAGAAGTAGAAAAGCAGAAATCAAACCCAGGTCTAACTCCATAGCCTACACTGATGATCACTTTTATACAATGCTTCCAATGTCATCTATCTCTATTCATAACTTTCACCAACAACCAGCATCACCCAACCTCAGCACCTAAAGAGCACTACCAGAATTGCTCTCTTTCTGCATAAGTACTCAGAGCAAAACAAAGAGAGCCCCGAGGCACACCAACAAATAACTTTTTCACTCCAGGGGCATTCAAATCCCAAAGCTACTTTTCCAAGCATCTGGGTGTTTGTCCCAGATCCTGACCTATTTCCAACTTGTGTAATTACATTGTTTTTCTAATTGCCCTTGGCTGTTCCACTGGGTGAAGCCATTGCCTAGCCTGTCCTCAGCCTCTGAGCAGTGTTGCTAGACAGCCATTAGACAGCTGTTTCTATCCACCAGCAGAGGTAGAGTCATATCTAAAGGGAACAGAAATATCCGTTTAGAGTTTCACAGCTTAAACAGAAAATTGCCCGGGAGTTCTTTTGAGGGCAAAGATTCCAAACTTTGAAGATGTATATCCTTCAAGAATTAACCTTATGATCAAGCTATAGCCTTTGGAGAAATATTATTGAATTACTATATTTTTTTAATGTGAATAATTCCTTTAGAGATGAGATAATCACTCTTTTTCCCTTTTCAAGTTATTTCCACTATTTTTAAATACTATCTTCTCATCCAAACTATTCTATTAATGGAAGGAGGAAGTGAACTGCTCAAAGCAGGAGATAATTAAGCAGAAAAAAAAAGTCTCCATTATTTATGGGGTCGAAACAAAGGTCACTAAGTCTGAAGGTTAGACCCAAAGACTCTTCCAGGTTGAATTATTTCACATTTGATTCAGAACAGAAAATGATCGTGAAAAGATATTCAGTTTTTGGACACACTGAAGGTCTTCAGATACGCTGAAATAATGATAGTAATAGCAACTAACACTTATTGGGAACTACAAAACAGACAGTTTACATTTATGATTTCATATAAACCTTATAAAAATGTTTATATAGAATCTAACTTTAGATTATCTAAACTTTAGAATCTAACTCTAATTTAGAGTTAAACACTAAATAAAGTTTGTAGGTATTCAAACAATACTATATTTGGAGTAGACCCATGCATATACGGTAAAAACTTTTTGTAGTCATGAAAATTCTTCAAGATAATGATTGTCTTCAGTAAGGGAAGATGACTACAATTGAGACTGTCCATTGTTTTCACTAAAGAGTCAGTTGTCAATTTTATTGTTGATTCTTTGAAGGCAATCTGTAGTTCAATTAATCTACTACATGGCAATGTAGTAGATCCTACCATTGCCAGTATCTTACAAATACACAAATGAAATCTCAAAAAGGTCAAGCTATTTGTCCAGTGACTCACACTTGACAAATGGTGGAACCAGGACTCACACCCAAGCCTCCCAGACTCTGAAACCTAACTTCCTCATTTTTACTTGCATTGTGTCTATACATTTCCAATACTGTATTAGCTCTTTGGCAAAGTCTCAAGGACCTGTCCAGAAATGGGATGTCTCTCTGCCAGAGAAAGTACTTCTCAGAACTGATTCACACACTTACCTGTTAGAAGAAAACTTGATGAAGATGAAATGAATAATGAATTACCAGTTAGAAGGAAACCCAATATATGAAAGGGATGACGCATAGAACTTCAGAGGATTTATTGCTCTTCCTTTCTGAAAAAAGAGTGGAAGGAACCACAGACATCATCTGTTCCAGTGGCCTCTTGGAACAGATAAGAAGGAGAAAATTGATTCTTTCAAAGTCTCAACATTACTTTCCTAGTACAGATATGAAAGCACTGGCAATGTACTTCACAATAGCCATATTGCCATTTCTACCATTATTCTTACTATTAGTATTATTACTGCTGCTACTAGATGATTAGGAGACTACAGCAATATTATTAGAAAACCTATGAGACACTTGACTCAAGCCGTTCCATGCTGTGTTCACCACTAAACAGGCACTAGGCAATACTCCAGCACTTGTGCTTTATGTACATGATGATGTACACACTACCATGGCATCTTCAAGGCATCTTTTATCCAAAAATGTCAGAGTCTTCCTTATCCTACCGCATACACACACACACACACACACACACACACACACCCTCTACCCCATTCTTTCATTGAATTTTCTTCCAAGCACTTAACATTATCTAAAAAGATCTTATTTGTTGGTTTATTTGTTTGTTTACTGCCAGTCCCCTACACTTGACCTATAATGTAAACTCTAGGAGAGCATGAATTATACTTGTCTGGAATGTCACTTATCCCCAGAGCCTTGAATTAAGTATTTAGTGATTGAATGGAGATACCATTGACTTGAGTCAATGCAATGTCTTCCTTTTATTCCTTTTATGCATTTTCCTTCAGATTGTCTGAAAGAAGATGGGGGTCTGTGAATGAATGAATGAACATATAAATAAATGCATAAATCCTTTTTAGTACCTAGGAATCAGAGAAGAGAAAAGCCTTCATCTGTTGTCCCATTTTGGTTTGGTTTTGTTTTGTTTTCTGTGATGAAAACAAATGTAGCCATTTTTCAATACCCGTTAATTCTGGGCACATGAGTCCATGCCAGGCAGAGTTGAAGCCAGTTTAAGCCAGGCTAAGATAATATGTTATATATTAGATAATGGTTTAGAACTGGATTAAGTAGTGCTTTAATCCTAAGAATCTATATTCTTCAAGAGAATCAGTCAACAAATGAACAACAAAATGATTAAGAAATAGACTGGTCTTTCTGAAAACATGTAATTCTGGCTTTGAAAGACTACTTACAAAGGTCTCTACATAACAGGTTTGAAACCGTACCTGTTAGAAGGAAAACTACTATCTCCTATGTAAAATTCTAAGAAGACAACTTTGTGTCATATTACACTGGTAGGACACAATCTTAGAAATGTAAACATTGTACATGGAAAATGGTAGGGATATGGAAAAGAGTGAGTTACTTACTACAAAATCAGTTTTTAGGAAAACCAAGTCCATCTTAAAAACCAGAGGGAGAAGTGCAAAGTTGGAGAGGGCTATAATCTATGAGCATTGGTAGAATACATTTCTTCTACATCTTGTTAAAATCCCCCATGCCAAACTCCTTGAGAACTGTCTTAAGCATTCAGAGCCAAAAGATTTGTCATTGTAATAACTGTTTTGGGATCATGGGGACCATACCCTAGATCGACTGAGGTTACAAATATAGCACCTAATGCCTCATCATGGTTCCAAGATTCCCCACCTCAAATTTTAGTCTTCTATATTCCTTTTTCCTGCTTAAAGAGATCCCAAAACTATTCAAATCTGATGTCAGGAAAGTGACTGGGATTTGCCCTCAGAGATGTTTTCTTCAGCTCATACAACAGTTTATAAAAAATTGAACCAATATTTAATAAATTGAAAATTCTATATTGCAAGAAAAAAGTCAGCTTTTCAGATTCTCTTGAATTTCCTTTCTTTTTGGCACTGAGTCTATAGTCCCAGGTGACAAAAGTCAGCTGAAGCTGAAGAGAATCTGCCCCTTTTTGGACAGGGCATGTGCTCTCCAACTTTCCAGTCTCCACCAACTTTTATTGTATCCAACTTTAAGGTCTGTCAGAGAAGGCAATGGCACCCCACTCCAGTACTCTTGCCTGGAAAATCCCATGGATAGAGGAGCCTGGAAGGCTGCAGTCCATGGGGTCACTGAGGGTTGAACATGACTGAGCGACTTCACTTTCACTTTTCACTTTCCTGCATTGGAGAAGGAAACGGCCACCCACTCCAGTGTTCTTGCCTGGAGAATCCCAGGGATGGGGAAGCCTGGTGGGCTGCCGTCTATGGGGTCACACAGAGTTGGACACGACAGAAGTGACTTAGCAATAGCAATTAAGGTCTGTGCTTATTGGCATTTATCATTGCACTCACATTTTTTAATAGCATGCAAATATTTCTTGGAATCAGTATCTATCAAAAAACAGAAATCAAAAAACAAAGAGAACTGTATTTTTCAAGAGGAATCAAAAATTCACCTGGAAAAGGCAAAGCCAGGGTATTCAAGACAACTTTCAAGAGCAAGTTAAAGGATTCATCCCCCGGATAACAAAGTTACAGTAATTAAGACAGTGTGATATTGCCACATGGAAAATAATCAATAGACTAGAATCCAGGAATACTTAAATAGAAAGTTGATTGATGATAGATAGATGGTGACATGATACATAGCATTACTATTCAAGAAAGAAAGATGACTTATTCAATATAGTGGATATCAATATTGCAAAATAAATTGATTTTATATTATTTTATGCCAGTACCTCCTGTGTTAGAGCCCTATATACAAAGACAAAATTCTGAAACTTGAGAAAATATAGAATAATATATTTATCATATTGAGTTAGGAAAGGTTTGCTTAAGCAATGTATATAAAGTACTGCTACAGCTGCTGCTAAGTCACTTCAGTCATGTCCAACTCTGTGTGACCCCAGAGACAGCAGCCAGCTCCCCCGTCCCTGGGATTCTCCAGGCAAGAACACTGGAGTGGGTTGCCATTTCCTTCTCCAATGCATGAAAGTGAAAAGTGAAAGTGAAGTCGCTCAGTCGTTTCTGACTCTTAGCAACCCCATGGACTGCAGACAAGCCATAGGAGAAAGATAAATTTGACTTTCTAAATTATAATAGTTTTTATCAACAAAAAGACACCATAAGTAAGTTAAAATGTAGGCCACAATCTGGGAGAAGATATTGGCAAAACATATATCTAGCAAAGGAATAAGTTTGACAATACCAAATATTGGTTCTAATGTAGAGAAATGAGGACTTTCATATACTACAAGGGGAACTAGAAATTGTTTTCACTTCCTACTTTGGTAAGTAATTGGGTGAAACTAGTAAAGTTAAAAATGTGTATACATTTTTTTTTAAATGTTGTGGTAAAGAAGATGTATATACGTGTTAGTTCAGGAAGTCCACTTACAGATGTATCCTGAGACTCTTATATAAGATGATGTGTTCAAGAATGAGCTAGTACTTCATGTATCAACACAAATGCATCCTAAAATATAATGCTAGGGCTTTAAAAGGTGTACTGAAATATCATTTAAAGAGTTAAACACTAAATAAAGTTTGTAAGTATTCAAACAATACTATCTTTGTAGACCCATGCATATATGGTAAAAGCTTTTTTGTAGTCATGAAAATTCTTCAAGATAATGATTGTCTTCAGTAAGGGAAGATGACTACAATTGAGACTGTCCATTGTTTTCACTAAAGAGTCAGTTGTCAATTTTTGTTGATTCTTTGAAGGCAAACTTTTCTTCCTGCTTTTAATATTTTTTCTTTGTCCTTGGCTCACTTTAATTTTATTATGATGATTCTAGGTACAATCTTCTTTCTATACTCCTGCCTAGAGTTTATTATAGCTATCCATCAATAACTTGAATCAATAACTTCAGAATTTTTGACACTTTAGAAAAATACTTGATCGATCATTGTATCTTCAAATACTACTTCTGCAATATCCTTTACTTTTTTTCTGGTCTGCCCATTACATTTTTTAATATATTTTACCACATTTCATTTGTCTCCTACACTCTCTTGTGTATTTTTCATCTTTTTCCTTCTTCTTGGTTAAGTCTGGATATTTTCTTTCTCTTATCCTACAGTTCACAAATTCTCTCATCAGCAGTATCTAACTTGCAGTTTAACCTTTAATTCTTCATTTCAGTTATTGTATCTTTTGGTTCCAAATTTGCTATTAGATTCTCTTTTATAATAGTTTTCAAAATTTCCATTTATAATAGTTTTCAAAATAGTCCTACTTCCTTGAACATATTAATTGTAATTGTTTTAGCAATAACATTTAGATCTCCTAGGGAATGGTTTCCATTATCTGTTGTTATCTCTTGCTTGTTTGCTTACTGTTGTTTTAGTCAAATCTCACTTCTACTACTGAAATTTTTATTGAACATTATATATATATATATATATATATGAGATATCTGAGACTGAATGATGATTGTCTTCCTAATGGTGTCCCAAATAATACTGATCTAATCACAAAGTGAGATAATTCAAAGTTGGGCTTGAGTTACCGTGAGAGCTGTTCGATATCCAATTCACTTATTCCTAAGATCCTTACTGAAACCTTGTGATTTTACTAGGGACTTTCTTCCTTGGCAAGATCTGAACTCCAGTTTTCATCCCTCAACCTGATTAGTATTCCAAACACAACATTCAACTGAACTTTTCAGCCACTGCTTTTGAAATCAACAATCACCCCCAAGGAGAGAAGCAGCATTGAATGCCATGATCATCACTAAGAAACTCTCTTCTTTCTTAGAACTTTGTCCTTAAAATCTTCACTTTCTTGGTGGCTCTCTGATGCCTTCAGCTAGAATTTTTAAATATACTATCCAGCTTTTTAAATTGTCCTCATGCAGAGTTTTAGTCATTAGTAGCATAATCTGGCATTATCAGAAGCAGAATGCCTCTAAGTTGAATTTTGAGCATGTCAGATAGCCTGGGTTTACCTCTTTGTAGACCCAAACATATTCGTTGAATTTGGTTAACATTCATTAATCCATTTCATACAGCCACATGATGTAACAATAGGCAAACAGAAAGAAATTTATTATTTATGTTAGCATAGAAGGTTTTCCCAGGAAAAAGTACAGAGCTTTAAATCTACCCTGTCTTGGCTTTCACTCATTTGTTCTAGGGAGAAGGCAATGGCACCCCACTCCAGTACTCTTGTCTGGAAAATCCCATGGATGGAGGAGCCTGGTAGGCTGCAGTCCATGGGGTCGCTAATAGTCGGACACAACTGAGCGACTTCACTTTCACTTTTCACTTTCATGCATTGGAGAAGGAAATGGCAACCCACTCCAGTGTTCTTGCCTGGAGAATCCCAGGGACGAGGGAGCCTGCTGGGCTGCTATCTATGGGGTCACACAGAGTCGGACACGACTGAAGCAACTTAGCAGCAGCAGTAGCAGTAGCAGCATTTGTTTTAACACTACAGGAAAACAACACAAATTCTCTGTTCTTAGCTTCCTTGTATATAATATGGGGATAAAAGTACTACCGTAACTACCTCACAGGTTTATTTAGAGGATTAATTAGAACAAATAGACAAAAGTACCTAGTACAGTGCCTGGCCCATGGTAGTTCAGTCCAGTTCAGTTGCCCAGTCGTGTCCAACTCTGTGACCTCACAGATTGCAGCACGCCAGGCCTCCCTGTCCATCACCAACTCCCGGGGTTTACTCAAACCCATGTCCATTGAGTCAGTGACGCCATCCAACCATCTCATCCTCTATCACCCTCTTCTCCTCCTGCCTTCACCAGCATCAGGGTCTTTTCTGATGAGTCAGTTCTTTGCATCAGGTGGCCAAAGTATTGGAATTTCAGCTTCAACTTCAGTCCATGGCCCATGGTAAGTATTCAACAAATACCAATTTAATTCCAACCAGTCCATTCTGAAAGAGATCAGCCCTGGGATTTCTTTGGAGGGAATGATGCTAAAGCTGAAACTCCAGTACTTTGGCTACCTCATGCGAAAACTTGACTCACTGGAAAAGACTCTGATGCTGGGAAGATTTGGGGGCAAGAGGAGAAGGGGACGACAGAGGATGAGATGGCTGGATGGCATCACTGACTCAATGGACGTGAGTCTGAGTGAACTCCGGGAGTTGGTGATGGACAGGGAGGCCTGGCGTGCTGCGATTCATGGGGTTGCAAAGAGTCGGACACAACTGAGCGACTGAACTGAACTGAACTGAACTGAAGGATTATATAACAACAATGTATCCAGCTTGAGGACAGTTTCTCCTTCTTGAAAACCTTCTGACTAATCCTGCTATCTTAAAATGTAAATTGTGGGAGTGGGTCTGGTAAGATCTTTACAACCTTGAGACATTCTTTTGATTTACTGCAATAACCAATTGAAGAAGTATGTAGCTCCCTTACTAAGACTAGCGAGGGGGATACGCTCTGTCCCTTTTCTGATATCTATGTCAGAAGATTTCTCTATCCCTTTTTATACTTTAATAAAACTCTGCTATACAAAAGCTCTTGAGTGATCAAGCCTGGTCCCTGATCCTGAAGCTAAGTCTTCTTCAAAGATCACAAATCCAACATTGTTAATGGTAAGCTATCACATGCAAGGATATGGTGTTAGCTGGAGGATTCTGACACATATGCTATCCTTTCCCTTAAAATGGATCCAGTTGTGAATTTTGTTAAAATAGGGAATCAGTGTAGAAAAGGAAAGCTTCCAAATTTAAAAGAAGGACAAATCAGACCAGGCAATTACTGGGTTACTCTACACTCTGGCCTCATCAAGGATACATTAGCTGAAAGTGAAGAGAGCTCTTGAGTGCTGACAGATGCATCAGGCACAAACTCTGGACTCCCTGAAAGCTGACTGTGCCTCAGGGGCAGAGCATCTGAGGTTACTTCTCCAAAAGAGAGACAGAGGTTCACAGGGTCCCCTTTTGCTTGTGACATTTCCATTCTGCCATGGAATGTTAAGCACTTTGCATTCTTTATCTTTCTGCCTTCTCTGGGTAATTGAGGTACCATTATTTCCCCTTTCCTTTCCATGAAAGAAAGTGAAAGTGTTAGTCACTCAGTCATGTCCAACTCTTTGAGACCCCATGGACTGTAGCCTATCAGGCTTCTCTGTCAATGGGGATTCTCTGGGCAAGAATACTGGAATGGGTTGCCATTTTCTTCTCTGGGGGATCTTCCCGACCCAGGGATCGAACGCAGGTCTCCTGCACAGCAGGCAGATTCTTTACCATTTGAGCTCCCAAGGAAGCCTCTATAGGGTGGATAAAATGATGCTTGAAGAAGTCATATAACATGCCAAAGTCACACAGCCAGTATGTGGCAGACAATTCAAGTGACATTTATTGAGTACCTGTCTTGCGTCGGGCAATGTGCTAGCAACTGAGGCAACACGAATGAAAAAATGCCCCTGCTAAGATTCTAAGCTAAGGAAGGAAACAAGAAGACAATTCTGAGCACGTGCTCCAAAAACAGCTTCTTTTGCATTAAGATGTCAACGGGACAAGTGTTAGGACCGTCAAGAAAAGATGCCAGAGGAAGAAGAGTGAGAGCAAAACCACAGGGCAGCTAGACATGCGGTCAGAGGGTGGCTGTGTCACCCACTCAGTCCCAGCCCCCGCCTCCTCCTGGAAATAGTACCCAGCTCCACACAGCAGGGACTTACATGTTCATGATAGTGAGGGCAGAACATGCAAAGCAATAAAGAAGCAAGATAGTTATCGGTTAAATGCTAAAAAGGAAATAGAACAGGGTAGTGGGAGAAAGAACAACTGGGAGAGTTCTTTGGTAGAGTATTGCAGAAAAGCCTCCATGCAGATGTGGTATGTAAACTGAGAGCAGAAAGGGAGGGAGTTAGAGGCAGGCACACTGGGACTTGAGGCAGGAAGAGCTCAGCATTTTGAACTGTGTCTATAGTCATGGAGGAAAAGTGGAGGCCAACATGAGCTGAGGCTGCAGTCAGGAGAGGCCAGATGACACAGAAAGTGGGAGGGTCACGGCATAGACTCAGATGGAGTCTGTACACATTTCACTTCCCAACTGGCAATAATGTACTGTTACTCCTGGGATCGCAGAGAGCAGTCACCAACAGGGCAGAGAAGATTAAGCCCAGCACCATCACATCATGGTTTCCATCTGGACCTTTACATCTGATTCTGTTCAGCTTCAGTTCACAGTGAGAAACCTCCTATACAGTTCACTGAACACAGACAGTAATATTGTACTAGAAGTATGTAATATGATAAGTATCATTACAATGGCAACTGTATCACCATATATAAATGTATCCAAGGAACACAATGTACATCTTAAATTTATAGGTACACATGTCATGCTTATCCAATGTAAATACATATGTACCTACATGCTTGCATATATACATACCAGGATAAGCCAAAAAAAAAAGAACGAAAGTAACCTCCTTGTTCCTATTTCACCTCCTCATACCTTATGCATGCACTTTTCTCACCCTACTAGACTATAATTTTGTTCTAAGGCAGAGTCTACAGAAATTATCCCAATGCTTTGCACATAGTAAGCACTCAAGGGCTTCGCAGGTGGCTCAGTGGGAAAGAATCCACCTGTCAATGAAGGAGATATGGGTTCAAACCCTGAGTCAGGAAGATCCTCTGGAGGAGGAAATGGCAACCCACTCCAGTATTCTCGCTTGGAGAATGCCATGGACAGAGGAACCCGGTGGGCTACAGTCAATGGGGTCACAAAGAGTCAGATATGACTGAGCGATTAAGCACACACACGCACAGCAAATGTTAGTTAAGCTGATCTTCAAAAGCAGGCACAGACCTCACACTAGAAAGTTTGAGCATTCATCACTGAAGTCTGGCAGGAGTCAAGAAGAAAAGGACTCTCCCAGCTCAGAATGAGGGGGATGGAGGGCATGGCAAGAAAGGAAGCCACCAGCCAGCCTCTCGCGTCCCTCCTTTAAACTGCTGCTCCAGCCACTGGCACTTAACCTTTGGGTGGAGACACACAGACTTCAGAGAGTGGCCTCTGAGAACCCAGCCTCATGGAAGCACACTATTGATTTTTCCAGGCAGAGCAATTCAAAGGAAAAGAAAAAGGTGTTTTTAAATTACGCTTTTCAGCTGGGACAAGAAAATAATAGTTGCCATATTTTTGGATAATGTCACGCTGATGTCTCCGGGCCTCTGCCAGCATCTCTATCAATCACACGTCGTGAGTGAGAGCAGTGAGACACTGCTGATTGGAGCTCCAACGACCAGCTTTTACCAATATCTATAATAACTTAGTGCTTCTGTCAGGAGTTGGGCTCATTTGCTCAAACAAGGAAGATTAAAGAATGTGGGCTTTGAGATGTCCTGCTACTGCACTGCAGGAAAGAAAATGCCCCCTTTTCTTCTGTTTCAAGTCAAACTGTCAAGTATTTGTCAGTATTTGGATGATATTTTTTGCTATGTTCTGCGTTTGAATTAACACACACACAAACACACACACACACACCATCTCACCATGTTCTTACCATTCAGAGCATCACAACCTCAGTTTGGCATGAATAGGGCAGCTTCCTAAAAAAGATATCACTTGATCTCAGTCAGAAAGAATCAACAAGAGTTCTGGTAAAGGAAAGTGAGCTGTTGTGAAAAATGGAAAATAATTTCATTTAACACTGTAAATGAATTTTTTTTTAATTTTCATTATATATTTAGTATCAAAGTATAGTGGATACTACATGGGTAGGAAGAAATTGCTTCTTCTTCTTTTTTTTTTTTGGCCACAACACATGGCATCAGGATCTTAGTTCCTCAATCAGGGTTCAACCCTGCAGTGGAAGCCGGAGTCCTAACCACTGGATAACCAAGGAATTCCCTAGTGGGAAGGGATTGGAAAAGGGGAGCAGGAGTGCATTTTATACCTAGAAAAAGACCTAAAAATAATAACTCTAGTGGTAGTAGTAGGAGGAGCTGCTGTCTGTTGAGCTACTGTGTCAGAAATAGCGATGAGCACTTTCCATATATTAATTTCATCTCTGCTCACAAAATCACCATGGGGATTATTACCCCATTTTGAAGATAATAAAGCTCGGGTTCACAGAAGCTAAGTCTCTAGCCTAAGGGTTCATAGTTAATAACAAGCAAGACCAAGAATCAAATAGATTCCCCTGGAGGACAGAGAACCATGTTAAGAGTATGAGCTTTGAAGAAAAAATTTTAAAAAAGAACCATGATCTTGCCATTAGCCACTTTTCTGCTTGGGCGAGTCATGTTACCTCTCTGAGCCTCTGTTTTCTTGTGTTGTTGTTTAGTTGCTCAGTCATGTCAACTCTTTGCAACCCCATGGACTGTAGCCTGCCCGGCTCCTCTGTCCATGGGAATTCCTAGGCAAGAATACTGGAGTGGGTAGCCACTCCCTTCTCCACGGGATCTTCCTGACCCAGAAATCAAATCTGGGTCTCCTGCATTGCAGACAGAAAAAAAAAAAAAAAAAAAAAAAAAAAAAAGAACCAAATTCTGGGACGCAAGCCTCCCCAAGTGTGTTCCTTTTCTAAACTGTGAGAGTGTTGAATTCCTTCATCTCTACCTCATCTTCTAGCTCTGTGCCCCAAAGTCTAAACAACCCAGCCCAAGGCTGGACTGTGCCCCCACAGTTCACTTCCCTGTCCAATCTTCCTACGCCAGCTCCCAGCCCCTCCTCTTAATTCTCCAGACTGAATAGAGCCCTAAAATGAATCCAACAAGAAAACTTCTGGTTAGATTCTATGACTGATGGGGAAGACCAAGAAAAAATGATGCTCACTTGATGTCTCCAGCACTAACAGCAGTGCTTTCTAAACAACCAAAAGGAGTCTTGAAATAAAGAATTAATGGATTCCAGAACTAGCATTATGCTGATTGGTGACAAAGGGATTCTACATAATTTAGTGTTATACTGCTGACTGTGAAATATCTCTGGGCCAACAACCTAAGTTTCCTTTGAACAATGTGAGTCATCAGAAGGTGTAAGAGTAGGAGAAGAAGGAACAATGCCAAAGACACTAATATCAAAAATGCATCTGAAGAGTTTGAATAAAATGGTCTCAACAAACTTAAAGGTGGAAAAAAAAGTACTTCTAAATTAATGTTACCTCCTGACTTACGTATGTGTGATGATCTAAATGGGCTTCTCTGGTGGCTCAGATGGTAAAGAATCTGCCTGAAATGCAGGAAAACTGGGTTTGATCCCTGGGGTCAGGAAGATGCCCTGGAGAAGGGCATAGCTACCCACTCCAGTAGTCTTGCCTAGAGAATTCCATGGACAGAGGAGCCTGGTGGGCTATAGTCAATGGGCTCACAATGAGTTGGACACGACTGAGCAGCTAACACTTTCACTACAATGACCTTAATAACACAATATTATTTGCAGATCAATAACTATTTCATCTCTAGACTTAGAAGTAAGTATGCTTAATTGGACCAAAAATCATTTTTTTAATCATATGCTTTTTGAAGAAAATGCAGGATTACCAAACATTACCTACTATATAGCACAGGGAACTCTGCTCAATACTCTGCAATGATTTATATGGGAATAGAATCTAGAAAAGAGTGAATATATATACATATACATATATATATATGTGTGTGTGTGTGTGTGTGTGTGTGTGTGTGTGTGTGTGTATATATATATAAAATATATCGCCCATGCTGGGCAACAAGAGAAGCCACCACCATGAGAAGCCTGTGCACAGCAGCTGGAGAGTAGCCCCTACTCTCCACAACTAAAGAAAATCCCTCACAGCGACAAAGACCCAGCACAGTCAAAAATTAATGTTTTAAAAAAGGAATGCAGTTTAAAAAAAAAGAGAGAGATTATAATATAGGTGGATCTGTGCATGTAACTAGCAGAAAGTAACCTCAGTCCTACTCCTTAGATTACAAAGCCACTCGAGCGCCTTCCTAAGGCCAGGCATCAAGCTAGTTTCTGGAAGTACAGGAAGGTATTGTACATCATGCTCTGGGATAATGGCTTTCAACAGGTTGTTTGAGTGAAACCACTTACTGCCTTCACTCCACCTTTCACATATGCACACAGGGTCATTTTTCTTTGTGTTTCAGTAAACACACAGCCCCTTTGAGCACCAGCTCAATGGTATATATTATGTGTCTTTTCTTTTCTTAGTACCCAGTCATACTCAATTCTCTGCAGCAGTGCATGACCTGCTTAACTCTACAATCCAACAGGCATGACTTTAACCATAGGGAAAAAATCAACTCAAGCATCATTATTCATCATTTGATAGCCCACTTCAGCTGGGGTTGCTG
Source organism: Bison bison bison (assembly GCF_000754665.1). Lineage (NCBI taxonomy): Eukaryota > Metazoa > Chordata > Mammalia > Artiodactyla > Bovidae > Bison > Bison bison. The sequence continues at coordinate 6,795,664 of NW_011494863.1, forward strand.
GTTGAGATCCATTGCCAGAGCATTCAAAATGAAAGAGCTACTTCACTATCTGATTCAATGGAAGCCCCTGTATACTAAAGTACCTCCTCTTTTGGTGTGTCACACTGCCTGAGAGCCAAGATTCATATTCAGCCAGGAACATGATTCCCCGTCCTTCCAAAGCATTATGCTTAAAAGCACCATTGAGAAGGGAAAATGTATGAGCTATCTTAGAATAACTTATTCTAAATTCCATATAGTCATCAAGTTAAAAACAAAGACTTTGAAGAAATGGGACCCAGCATGTTGGGTGAGTTTGCAAAGGAGGAAATAATGTTAATGGGAGGAACATATTGTATTTTCCTCAGGAAAGAGGGCACTTCCCTGAGGATAATAAACATCTCAGGAGAACAAAGAGGACAGGCAGAGCAGAGACAAGGGAGAGGTGAGCGGAGACTTCACAGTTGGTTCAGAGCCTAAACTAAATGAATATACAGGATTCTTCGTGCACATCATTTTTGCTCCAGTTATGATGTGATGTCTGGGTCTGGTGCAGGCTCTTGTCTAGATCAATATCCTGCTGTGAACAGCTCTGGCAGCCGCTGTTCTTCATGCTACCGTGCTACTGATGAAATCTCATGGACAAATGACCAGCAAAACAACCATTCCTACCTGCTGGCCATCTCCTCTTGGAAAGAAAGAATGAAATCATAGAAAAAACCAGAAAGATGTTAGATCATAGAAAAAATGATTGACCATGACTCACTTCACAAATAGGAAAAACTGTCTCCCCGTGTTTCTGTGCAAGTTTGTTTTGGCCTAAAGGCATTGCTTTTCTGATCCATTCTTTACCTGACTCTTCCCACCCACCCCTATCCTTAAACCTTGTCTTCAGTGTAGGGAGAAAGGGAAGTTGCTGCCTGATAGGCCGCACCCTGGGCTTCCCTGGTGGCTCAGATGGTAAAGAATCTACCTGGGGTGTGGGAGACCGGGTTCGACCCCTGGTTTGGGAAGATCCCCTGGAGACAGGAATGGCTACCCACGCCGTATTCTTGCCTAGAGAATTCCAAGGACAGAGGAGCCTGGTGGACTGCAGTCCATGGGGTTGCAGACTTGGACACAAGTGAGCGACTCTCATTCAGTTTTTTTCCCAGGTGGTGCTAGTGATAAAGAACCCACCTGCCAACGCAGGAGATAAGAGTTTGATCTCTGGGTCAGGAAGATCCTCTAGAGGAGGGCATGGACAAAGGAGCCTGGTGGGCTACAGCCCATGGGCTCACAATGAGCAGACACGGCTAAAGCAACCTAGCGTGCACACACATGCTAGCAGCTGCCTTGTCTTCAAACCACAGGTACGGATTCTACAGCTGCTATCTACAGTGAAGTTTAACATAGTGACTTCTGATTCTCACTGAACTCCAGATTCAGTCTTCAGGGGAAATGAGAAACAGTATTAGTGAACATGCCACACACTGAGAGAATTGCAATGCATGAAGCAGCCATGGATCATTTCCTCAGACAGCCATCATTTAGTTGGAGACTCAAGAATCAGAGATGACACATGTGGGGCACGTTTGCTTCTTCTCACTTAACCTGCCCACGACAGGCATTACTAATGCATCCTGGTGTCCTTTTCTACCAATCTCACATATGCATTCTCAAAATCCCCTTTGACCTACCTCCTAGAGTAATGGAAACAAAAACAAAAATAAACAAATGAGACCTAATTAAACTTAAAAATCCTAAACAAGGCAGCCCATCAATAGCCACTATCCAAGTTTCAGAGTTTGTACATGATCTGAAATATATTTGTCATTTTTAGTCACAACAGAGTAACAATAACAGCCCATTATCTTCCCAAACCAGGGATCGAACCCAGGTTTCCCACATTGCAAGTGGATTCTTTACTGTCTGAGCCACCCGGAAAACCCAAGAATCCTGGAGCGGGTAGCCTACCCATTCTCCAGGGGAATTTCCCGACCCAGGAATTGAACCAGGGTCTCCTGCACGGCAGGTGGATTCTTCACTAGCTGAGCTACCTGGGATGCCCCATTACCAAACAGTACTGTGGAAAGCCAAGTTTGGGGGTTCAGACAGTTAAGGCAGTAGGGATTCCAAGGAAAACTTCCTAGAGGAGGATGGGCTTAAATGGACTGTGGACATTCGAGTCTAATTTAAAAAGTGAAACAAACTAAACAGGGACACCCACCCACAGGATGGAATAGTCAGCTGACCAAGGCAAAGAGCTAATGGGAAGATCTGCATTTTCCTTCAAGAACTCCCAGGCAATGGGGCTCCTCTTGACTCCAGGGAGGCACTCCCCTCCCTGGGATAGGACCAGTAGCCCCACACTGCATTGCATCTCCCACTCCTCAGCTAACAGCATGCTCAGACAGCCCTGAAACCCAGCTTAGCGCACTGCAGTGATCCCCAAACCTCAGTCTTTCACAAACCACCTTGCCCATTTTTTACCTCCTCCATGTGCCACTTTATTATTCACGTAACATTTTATTTAAATCAACTCACTTTTTAATTTAAATAAATCCATAAAAAATAGGAATACTATATCCCTGCCACTGGAAAAGGTAGTCTCCTGTGCATTAATTTAGTTAAGAAGTAACTACTTTTAAGGTATTTGTTTATATGCCCCCTAAGATAATCTCATGTGTATCTATTAATAGGTCTCTGTATCACATCAGCATCAGTAGTTAAGAGTATGTGCTTTGAGATACAAAATACTCCATATAAAATAAACAAGGTCCTATTGTACAGCACAGGGAACTATATTCAATATTTTGTCATAAACTATAATGGAAAAGAAGCTGAAAAAAGAATATACATATACGTGGAATCTCCTTGCAAGGAGATCCAACCGGTCCATCCTAAAGGAAATCAGTCCTGAATATTCATTGAAAGGACTGATGATGAAGCTGCAACTCTAATACTTTGGCCACCTGATGCGAAGAGCTGACTCATTTGAAAAGACCCTGATGCTGGGAAAGATTGAAGGCGGGAAGAGAAGGGGATGACAGAGGATGAGATGGTTGGATGGAATCACTGACTTAATGGACATGAGTTTGAGTAGGCTCCAGGAGTTGGTGATGGACAGGGAGGCCTGGCATGCTACAGTCCATGGGGTTGCAAAAAGTCGGACACGACTGAGCGACTGAACTGAACTGATATATGGAATCTAAAATATGACACAAATGAAGCTAATTATAGAAATTGAAACAGACTCATGGAGACAGAAAACAGATTTGACCTTGCCAAAAGGGAGGGTGTTGGGGGAGCCATAGGTTGAGAGGTTGGAGTTAGCAGATGTAAGTTATTATATATAGAATGGATAAACAACAAGGTCCTTATATAGTGCAGGAAACTATATTCGATATCCTATGATAAACCATAGTGGAAAGAAAAAATTTAAAAACCAATGTGTGTGTGTGTGTGTGTGTGTACATAAAATCGAATCACTTGCTTTATACCAAAAACTAACACAATTTGTAAATCAATTAAACTTCAATTAAAAAAAAAACAGAATATACACTTTGGAGTAAAGTGGATGGGAATTCTAACCCCAGCTCCATCACTTATTATCTGAGAGGCCTTGGAAAGTTACTAGAGTCTCTAAATTTCCTCATCTGTAGAAGAGGTTGCTGCTGCTGCTGCTGCTAAGTCACTTCAGTCGTGTCCAACTCTATGCGACCCCAAAGACGGCAGCCCACCAGGCTCCCCTGTCCCTGGGATTCTCCAGGCAAGAACACTGGAATGGGTTGCCATTGCCTTCTCCAAGTAGAAGGGGTAAATAATAGTAATAGCAATGCATACTCTTATTCGGAGAATTCATTAAGGGAATGCCTGTAATGTGCTCAGCAGAGTGCCTAGTACCCAGTCTTTTTAGGTACTTATATCATTCCATTTCATCCTGGTTAGGTATATCTGTTCCAACTCCAGCTATTTTCTATCCCAAGATTATAAAGTAGAGTGAAACAGCAGAGAGATGTTTGATTAAATCCAGCCTTCATCACTTCAAGAGGGTAGCCTAGTTATGTTATTTCTTTAAACTCTCAGTTACTTCATTTGTAAAATTAAGGAAATAGTGGTAAGTACTTCTCACAGCTAAGGAATGCAGTAAATGAGGTCATACATAGAGAGTGCTGGTCTGCTGCTCTTGCTTGATAAATGGTAATTCTTTGTATATATATTACACAGAGGTTTCCTTTGAATTTCTGAAAACACAGATACTGTTGGCTTTTTGAAATCCCCAACCATTCCTCTGCTTTGGATCCACTGTTCTTTATTGAAAAATACTGGATTCTTCAAAATAATTGTGTATTCTCCTGTCCACATGACCAGCAACAACGAGCCTATCCTAAGAAGCAGAATGAAGGAAGCCTCCCAAAAGTTCAAACCTTTGCACCTAAGATCCAGATTCCTTCTTATGTGGCCTCTAATTCTGTCAAAATGAGCAATTTCTCTTCTGTCATTAGAATGTAAAGAGTGTGAGTATAAAGATCCTTACCTGATAGATCAGATCCTCTCTGCGACCTGGTGGGCAGGCCATTTCTCTTAACTACAAAACCATTCAGGTTTCTGCTTTGTGAACTTATGTCTTTGAGCCAAAGAAAGAAGAGCCCCCCTCCACTGCCTGGCATGGTCCTTTCTCCAGTGAATACTCTCACTGTGGCCTTTAACCCAATGGGCCTGGAGGTAGCTGTGAGAAAATCTCTTTGACGAGTGGATGGAGCAGCTCTGTCTCCATTTATTCCTTGGCCTTTCAGTTTAGCACTCCCTCTCCGACAGTAACTCCAGAACGGCTTTGCTCAAGTGGACTCACGCTACTAGAAATGGTGCAGAGACCCATAACTCATTTCACAGTGCCTGCCAGGGAGCTGTCAGACAGTGGTTCTTTTGGCCACAGGTCAGATTTAAAGCTGTGACCTCAAGGAAATGCACACGCTTCACATCCCATTAAGACCAGCTGGAGACAGACAGTGGCCCCCATGGAGACCATCAACTTTGTTTTGGTTGCTAGGCCAGAACTGTTGTCTGCATTGAGAGAAGAAAAGTTGCAGTTGCAGCCTCCCTTAAAGGCTAGAATTCACTCCAAATATTTTTCCTCCTGGACAAACACTCCTCCATTTACTTTTACAAGCCAAGGAAGAAGAATTCTAGTTCTAGTTCTATGATACAACCCAAAGAACCTAAAGCAAGAGTCAACCCAAGAGAATTCCAATCTCATTACAGCATCCATATCAACTACGCCTGCCAGATGGTCTGGAATAGCATGTAGGTTTCTAACCGAATGGCAGTATCAATAAATTATTGGGAATGACTGTCTGCGACATTGTGCTGAGAACACTAAATTGGGAAGGGGGAGGTGGCCAATTAGCAATGTCTGCCTTACACAGGGGATTTGGAAAGGACAGCATTATGCCATGTATTTACTGACTTTAGCTGGGACTATTTTCTTTCTTTCCTGAGCTGTTGTCATAGTCTCCAAATCATCTTTCCTGCCTACAGGTCTCCACACACCAGTGCACACCCCCAGTCCTGCCACAACAATCAGTAATCCCCACCTAACACCTCATTCCTCCTATGAGTCCCATGGTCCAAGGTCTCAGCACAGTGTATAACTCACTAGGCAGTCGAGCTCCAGCCCATCTCTCATCACTCCTCACCACAATAACTTCTCACATTCCTTGAGATGTCCTTTCTCTGGCTCGTGTTACTCTTTTTCTCTGAAATGGTTTCTCCTACATCCTCCCCTTTTGCAATATTACATATTCTTCAAAGCTCAATTCAAACATCACTCCTTAGTCTCTTCCTCCAGGATGCCCAAGACCTTTTCTTCATATGACTATGATGGTCCTTTTTATATCATAGTCTTATCAATGAGTACTCTTTCATTGCAAGTGATAGAAACCAATTCAAACGGGCTTAATAAATGACAAAAATACCAAATTAATAGCTTTAAATGAGGAATGTACTACTATTCCTGTGAGTGTGTGTTCAGTCATGTCCAACTCTTGGTGACACTGTGGACTGTAGGCAACCTGGTTTCTCTGTACATGGAATTTTCCAGGCAAGAATACTGAAGTGGTTTGCCGTTTCCTACTCCAGGGGATCTTCCTGATCCAGGAATTAAACCCATGTCTCTCACATCTCCTACATTGGAAGGCAGATTCTTTACCATTGCACTGCCAGGGAAGCTCAATTCATTAATGAAAAGTTTGGAGACAGAGTCTTCTGACAGGACCAGATTAAGATGCTCGGTGATATCTTTACAGATGATTCCTTCATTTCCAGGCATTTTTTCCTCTTTGAGCTGCCTCAATTTCAAGCAGTTGGAGAATAAACAGGGAGTTTTCTTCCCTAATAGTTCCAAGAGAAGGCCCAGAATTGAGTTTTATTGGCCTGTCTTAGATCATCTGTCCAGCTCTGGACCATGCATTGTGGGCAAGGGTACAGAATTTGCTGACTGTCCAGGTTTGAGTTAGATGGAGTGAACCAACTCCACCCAAACCTTATGGACTACAAGTGGGGAAGACTGGGTTCATCAAAGGAAAATAGAGGTGTTATTTCCAGAAAAATGAAACGTCTATCCCAAGAAGGGAAAATACACCACTCACACACACACACTTGAAATGATGAATTTGGAGCTTATATATCTCTTTTCCCCAATCAAACTGAGCCCATTGCACCTCTTCACGGTGGTCAGTGGTGGAGCTTTCAAGGACAGTATAAGGACAAGCACTTTTCCTTAACTCTTTGAAAGTGTATGGGAGCTCCATTTCACTCTCTTGGGAACGTGGTTATTAATTGTCTGTGTTTACTGAATATTGCCTCATCCTGTGAAGCAATTTATGAGTCTTGGTGCAGCTTGCAGAGACAAGCATTTCTAGAGTCCTTGCTTGACAAGTACAGAAGGGAATTTCTGTGAAGTGTTCTGTGATACACATTATGTTTACTTGCTAATGAAATTTATTCTGGTTTTTGTGCTTATTTATAGCATACTGTTTCAGAAGTGATGCAGCCATTTAAAAATGGCTTATATGTGACCAATTTAAAATATTTAAAATATCTTATTGTAACAACAAAAGATAAGGGAATTAAAATGATTAAGAAAAGAGAAGCTTTTGTTAATGGCAAGAGACAAAAAAGGAAATGAGAAATCTCTAGTGAATACAGATATATGTGCATTGTCCCTGGACTTTTATTTGAAATCATATTTGATTTTTAAGTCTCAATATGCAAAGAAAATCCCTAATCACTCATGGGTAATCCCTGAAAAGTCTAAGAAGCTTGTGTGAATATTAACCTTAGTGTTAATACTTTTAGTGAGTTTTTCTTTCTCTGTAACTCCCAAAAGTATACCATTCTGTACCTGATATATAATAAGAAATGCACTGGCTTTACAGTTTTTAATTTCTCTATTCAAATTCAAACCTGTCATATTCTGGTTCAATGATCAAGAAAAAGCAACTGGCTCAAAAGTACTTTTACATCCATTATGAAACCCACATGACATTGATTGCAAAGTAGAAATATGGCAATTCAGACACATTTATCTAATGCTATTTATTTATTTATTTAACATGATATTTATTTATTTAACAAACACATACAGCACTTACTTTATGCCAGACATTATCCTGGGTATTTCATATATATTTACCCATTTAATCCTTATAACCAGCCTTTGACATAGGTACTAATATGATTCCCATTATACAGGTGAGAAAACTAAGGCACAATGAAGTTAAGTAGTCTGCCGGGATTTCATAGTCAGTAAGTGTTAAAGCCATCAATTGGACACGGGCACCTGACCCTGCAGTTTGTGCTTTTGACCATGGACTAACTGCTTCTCCAGTAAAGTGGTTTTGGAGTGAGGAAAGCCAGGTTCAAACTATCTCCACCACCTACTAACTAGTGACTTGAACAAGTTATTTCATCTGTCTGATCCTAGATTTTCATGTATTCTGTGAAGATATTACCCTATAAATCCCCTAGCACCATACCTTGTACTCAAATGTGAGTACACGGTATGCTAATTGTATTAGCATATACAAGTATGCTAATTATAGATAAACTTAGCCTCTAACTCTGGCCAGTAAGTTGGAATGGCCTTGAGGAACATCTCAAAGGAAGGCACAATTCTAGAAATCACCCAGTGAATTGAGATAGAGACAAAGAGGAAAGAAAAAATAATACTTCAGGCTTAATGCTCAAAACTAAGTTCTGGCTTTCAATTATCCAATTCATTTTGGGAGTGTCAACCTAGCTTATGAAATGCTGCTGGTAGTCCTAAAGTCTTATTAGGCTTTCGAGAAAGAAGAACTAGGCTATTGATCTGCACACTCAAGAAATATCAGAGTTGATTCAGTGTTCCCCAGTGACAGAGTCAATGAATAGGTATTGCCAAAACAATCCCCACCTACTGGTTATAACGTGTGTGAACTCCTTCAACAAAAGAAAGGGAGGCCACAGCCAGAGGAAAGATTTTTGGCTTCAGTAACTACTCAGCTGGTGTTTCCTTACAATCTATTGACCAGATGGAATCATCTTTATGATTAATCTCAATGATTATATTAAATGGAGCATTAAGGTTGCAAAAAAAGAAGGATATCCAGGAAGTCTAGGGTACACTTACAGGGCCTGACAAAACCCCAAGAATCAAAATAAACCTGGGTAGAAAAAGAAAGTATAGCTATTTATTTGTTCCCACTTGGCTAGTATATAACCTGTAGACATGGGGCCATAGAGTCTATCCTCATTGACTCAAATGTGAAAAAGGATTATTATGCATCTCCATAGCAACAACCTCAGTTCAGTTCACTTCAGTCACTCATTTGTGTCCGACTCTTTGTAACCCCACGGACTGCAGCATGCCAGGCCTCCCTGTCCATCACCAACTCCCAGAGCCTACTCAAACTCATGTCCATTGAGTCGGTGATGCCATCTAACCATCTCATTCTCTGTCATCCCCTTCTCCTCCTGCCTTCAATCTTTCCCAACATCAGGCTCTTTTCAAATGAGTCAGTTCTTCGCATCAGGTGGCCAAAGTATTGGAGTTGCAGCTTCAACATCAGTCCTTCCAATGAATATTCAAGACTGATCTCTTTAGGATGGACTGGTTGGCTCTCCTTGCAGTCCAAGGGACTCTCCAGAGTCTTCTCCAACACCACATCAAAAGCATCAATCCTTCAGCACTCAGCTTTCTTTATTGTCCAACTCTCACATCCAAACATGACTACTGGAAAAACCATAGCCTTGACTAGATGGACCTTTGTTGGCAAAGTAATTTCTCTGCTTTTTAATATGCCATCTAGGTTGACCATAACTTTGCTCCCAAGGAGTAAGCGTCTTTTAATTTCATGGCTGCAGTCACCATCTGCAGTGATTTTGGAGCCCCAAAAAATAAAGTCTGCCACTGTTTCTCCATCTATTTGCCATGAAGTGATGGGACTAGATTCCATGATCTTTGTTTTGAGCAATTATTTGTTAGGCACTGGGCTGAGCATGGAAGCTTCTTACATAACACTAGTTGTAAAGAACCCTCCTGCCAATGAAGGGAGACATAGGAGATGCAGATTCAATCCCTGGATCAGGAAGATCCCGTGGAGGAGAGCATGGAAACCACTCCAGTATTTTTGCCTGGAGAATCCCATAGACTGTGGAGCCTGGTGGGTTACAGTCCATGGTGTCACAAAGTCAGACACAATTGAAGTGACTTTGCATGCACACAGGCTAAGCATATGAAGTGAATAAATTCTTCACAAATATATTTCAATACAGCAAGTATGACTTATCCATATGATAGATAAGGTGACTCTAAGGTGCAAATTAGCCTTCCCAATTTTACACAGTTTATTGGTTTCAATATTTTTATCTGCAAATAGAAGTTTAGACTTCAATCTAAATCTAAGAGGCAAGAATGCTCTCTAGAATCTCTCTTGTAAGAGCACTAGCTCCATTTGTGCAGGTTCCACTCCATGATCTATCTAATCACCTCCCAAAGACCATACCTCCTAATACCATTATACTGGGGTTTAGGTTTCAACATATGAATTTGGGTGGGGACAAAAACATTCTATCTCTAGCAGCCTATGAAAGTGAAAGTGAAGTAGCTCAGTCGTGTCCGACTCTTTACAACCTCATGGACTATAGCCTACCAGGCTCCTCCCTCCATGGGATTCTCCAGGCAAGAGTACTAGAGTGGGTTGCCATTTCCTTCTCCAGGGGATTTTCCTGACCCAGGGATCGAACCCGGGTCTCCCACGTTGCAGGCAGATGCTTTAACCTCTGAGCCACCAGGGAAGCCCATAA
>NW_011494863.1:6806068-6835161 GCF_000754665.1 Bison bison bison
TAAGTTCCATGAAAACAGGGATTGATTCTGTGCTTGCTGATTTGTAGCCCTGGTTTCTATCACACTACATGGCATATGGCAGGACTCAGGAAATACTGGTTGAACTAAAAAACAAATTAGAGAAACCAAGAGTTCCACTCTGTTCTCTTAACCTCTTTTTTAACGCTCCACTTAAGCAGATTCATACAGTGTTCCATTATCTCTTGACTCCCAACTTCTGTCTATTTCCCTCAGCTCCACAAATTCCATGGAGTTGGGCTCAGCACTTTGTAATAAATGCACAGTGTGCCCTGATCTCATGGGCTTGGTCTAGAAAACAACTATAACTTTCTCAAGGTTTTAAAATGTACCACAGATACTAAATAGGCAAATAAGTAAACAAATTAGCAGTACGGTGTATGATTATCAGCTCAAGTTCTGTAATATACAGCAGAGATCTTCACATATTAAATTTGTACCTGAGTTGGTTACATAATCTCTTTCAGCATCAGTAATCTCAGCAAAAATATGGGGATAATGATATTAATGTCTAAAGATTTTTAGATATTTGATAAGTTAGTATATGTAAAGCATTTAGCCCAGAAGTGGAAACTATTATTAATAAACCAAATTCCTGTAACTATAGAAATGTTCTTCTCAGAAATGTTGCTTCTACAAAGAGCCAAACTCTTTAATAAAATGATGGGCTGACTTAAGGTAAGGGGTTAAGAACTATTGCTGTAGGGATTCCAGGTAGTTGATGTACTTAGTATAAAGAATTCATACAACAAAGTGCCTGACTTTTTGAACTCAGTCTATGTTGATCTCCAGTGGAACTTACAGGTCCAACAGAGTAGCGAAACCAAGGTCAATTCTGTTTTGCAGAATCCAGTCACAGATTAGATTCCTTCCACTAAAATCTTTGCTATGTTAGTGAAATACATTAGATGGAGAAAAACAAATGCTATATATAGGATGTCCCTTACATAACAGGCTTCCCAAGTGGCTCAGTGATAAAGAATTTGTCTGCAGTGCAGGAGCATGGGTTCAATCCCTGGTTGGGAAGATCCGTTGGAGAAGAAAATGCCAACACACTCCATTATTCTTACCTGGGAATTCCCATGGACAGAGGAGCCTGGCAGGCTACAGTTCATGGAGTTGCAACTTAGCAACTAAACAACAACAACAACAATCTCTTATGTAAGCGATCAAAAAAAAAAAAAAACTAAACATAGAAAGAGAGATTCGAATGGTGGTTTCCATGGGCTGGGGGACATGGAAATAAGGAGATGTTTATCAAAGGATACAAACTTTCTACTATGAGAAGAATGTGTCCTGGAGATCTAATGTAGAGCATAGAGAAAATAATAATACTGTGTTCTATACTTGAAGGATGCTAAGAGAGTAGATCTTAAACATTCTCACGCAAAAAAAAAAAAAAAAAATGGTAATTATGAAGTGTTACGCAGTCATTAGCTAATGCTATGACTGTAATCAGATTGCAATATGTAAGTGTATTAAATCAATACATAAAGCTCCTTAAACTTACATGATGTTAGACATCAATCATATCTCAATAAAGCTAAAGGGAAACCCCTTTGCTGTGTAAATTAACTCACTCCATTTTGTTCTATTTAAACTTAATATTATTCTACCACTCAGTTTTAACAACAAAAGGAAAAGGTAAGTGAAGTCGCTCTGTCGTGTCCGACTCTTTGCGACCCCACTGCCTGTAGCCTACCAGGATCCTCAGGCCACGGGATTTTCCAGGCAAGGGCACTGGAGTGGGTTGCCATTTCCTTTTCCAGGGGATCTTCCCGACCCAGGGATCAAACCCGGGTCTCCCACATTAACAACATAAAGCAGTTGCAAACAAGAGTTCTGCGGTTCTTCTTTCTCACGTTAGTTTTATACCACAAGAAAAGTCAAGAAGAATGTTTTCCAAAGTTTGTGGCAGAGTCTATGGTTTGTGAATCATTCACCAGTATCTCACACCCATGCAGACATTACTAATCAACCCAAGTGTTCTTTACCACTAAAGCCCACACTCAGTTTCTCAATCCTTCTCAACACAGAGCTCCAGAAACTATACCACTTGATCAGATTTGATGTGTGAGGTGTAGCCTCTTCTCCATACTAGAAATGTTATACCTGAAATCAGAAATCAAGTTAATATAATAAGAAACACAAGTTTAAACCTTATGATGGCACCACCTCTGAGGATTAGTCTTAGAATATGATTGCAATCAAAGAACTATAGCCCTGAATCAAAACAATAATTTTTAAATAATTCAAATTTTTCACTTGCATTCTCAAATACCATGAGTGAGATACAATGAGCTCAGGAATAACTTCTTTTAAATTTTCACTTTTTTTCCCTCCACTTCCTTTTTATACAACTTCTGCCATGGCTCACTCATCAAACTCTTCAAAATATTTGTCATCCAACCTTGTAACAGGCCCTACTCACCCTTCTTTCCTTCATTTATCATTGTTGTTTAGTCGCTAAGTCGTGTCCAACTTTTTGCAATCCCTAATTTCCTTCAATATTGTATTATCAAAATTCAAAAAGCCAGTCTGGAATGACACAAAAGGGGTAAATACTGAAAGGGTAAAATCATCATCATCTAAAAACAAAAGGAAGGAGGAAAGACTGGGAATGCTCACACTTTAGAAATTTTGGATAAATCTAAGCCATGGTTTTAGGCTATTACATCATCCTTCCACCATTTCCAGAATCAACATCTCCCATTATTAATACTGGAGTTCACAAAAAAAGGTCTCAACAAGTCCAATCTAAGAGCAGCTTTGGCATAAGGAATGGCTTTTTAAATTTTATTTCTAATTGGAGGATAATTGCTTTATAATATTGTATTGGTTTCTACTATCCAATGGGAATCAGGAATGGCTTTTTTGAAGCTAATGCTCAGAATTCCCCATAGAGCCTGTGTTGGGGCAGGAGGAACAGTTACTTCAAAGGAGAGCTTATTTCTTATTAAAATGCTACTTCTCTCTCACATTTCTCATATAATAGAAAATGTGGAAGAAGAAAAAAAAGGCTGCTCAAGAAAGCCAGTCTTGATTTCATTCATTCAAGGCACCAAAAATTAAGGACAAGTAAAAATCCAATTGACTTTTACCTCGTCTCAAAACAGAAATGCTCTGGGCAATAAAAGATTTTAAAAAACAAACAAACAAAGGGAAGGAAAATATCACCCAAAGCCATCATTTCCATAACTTTAAAGGAATCTTGATCTTTCCACTGATATGCAGAATTTTTCTTCCAGCTTTGGGTCATAAAAATTTTCACACTGATATCCAATTTTATTTGAATTCTAAAACTTTTCTGGAATATGTACTCCACACAGTTGTGAACCCCAAGATTAAGCATCCTTCACCAGGGTCATTTCTTTAGTTTGGGACACCAAGCACTCATACTGATACTGTGAGAGATAAGGAAGATAGAGGTCTGGGGTAAACACAGCAGAGAAAAGCTCACACAATGTCGGAAGCAAGTCTTTAGAGGAGAGAAATATTTAAGTTTAAGAAGGCAATGTGCAGAGATTCTGAAGTCCACCAGACAGACTTGGAAAGAGACATATATTTAAATCAGCCACATGCTCAGTAGATCTCCACCCACCCAGTGTGGTAGGCACCCAATACAGGACTCCATAGGCTACACCCCACTATTTCTGAGGATAGCTCCAGCAATGCTTTATCTTCCATCCTGAACCAGCTTGCTGTTCTGATACCTTCAGGTTTCATTCCATCATTTAATACACACGTTATGAGTTTAGTCCATGTGTGCATACATTCTCAGGCATGTCCAACTCTTTGCAACCCCACAGACTGTAGCCCACCAAGCTCCTCTGTCCTTGGGATTATTCAGGTAAGAATACTTGAGTGTTGTCATTTTCTACTCCAGGGGATCCTCTCAATCCAGGGATCAAATCCATGTCTCTTGCATCTCTTGTACTGGCAGGATTCTTTACCACTGTGCCACATGGGAAGCCCCTTCCTCCATGAGATGAGGTCAAAATTTTATTCCATAGTACCAAATTAAAAAGTTGGCTTAAATTTCGACATTCAGAAAACTAAGATCATGCCATCCGGTCCCATAACTTCATGGCAAATAGATGGGGAAACAATAGAAATAGTGAGAGACTTTATCTTCTTGGGCTCCAAAATCACTGCGGATGGTGACTACAGCCATGAAATTAAAAGACACTTGTTCCTTGGAAGAAAAGCTATGACAAACCTAGATGGCATATTAAAAAGCAGAGACATTACTTTACCAACAAAGGTATGTCTAATCAAAGCCATGGTTTTTCCAGTAGTCATGTATGGATATGAGAGTTGGACCATAAAGAAAGCTGAGTGTCAAAGAATTGATGCTTTTAAACTATGGTGTTGGAGAAGACTCTTGAGAATCCCTTGGACTGCAAGGAGATCCAACCAGTCCATTCTAAAGGAGATCAGTCCTGAATATTCATTGGAAACACTGATGCTGAAGCTGAAGCTCTAATACTTTGGCCACCTGATTCGAAGAATTGACTCATTTGAAAAGACCCTGATGCTGGGAGAGATTGAAGGCAAGAAAAGGGGACGACAGAAGATGAGATGGTTGAATGGCACCACTGATTCAGTGGACATAAGTTTGAGCAAGCTCAGGGAGATGGTGATAGACAGGGAAGCCTGGTGTGCTGCAGTCCATGGGGTTGCAAAGAGTCAGACACGACTGAGTGACTGAACTGACTGAAGATCAAAAATGACACTTATTAACATAGTAATAATAACACTTCAAAATTCTCATGATGAAAACTAGAGAATGTTTTGGAAAAACACAAAAATAAAGTTGAACAAATAGAAAGACTTTCCATATTCTTAGCTAGGAAGAGCCAACCTGATAAAGTTGTCAATCCTCCCAAAGTTAATTTTTAGCTTAATGAGCTCAAATAAAACGCCATCAGGTTTTTACTTTCTTGGAGATAAAGTTGACTGTAAAGTTCATTTGGGAAAACTATGAAAAAGGGAGAATTGTAAGAAGTAGGAGGGGTGAGTTTGATACAAAAACATTTTTAAACCTTTTATTGGTGCATGAATAGACAAAAAGACAAATGGAACAAATAAAAAACCCAGAACTAGACCTAGTAACATATGGAAATTTAACATTTAATAATTGAATTTATATAATTGAACTTTTTCATTAATTCAAATTCAGCATCTCAAATGAGTAGGCAAAGGATGGATGTCTTAATAAGTTGTATGGGAATAACTGGTGAGTCATATGGAAAAAGACAAAATTAGACCAATTCCTCACTCCACACACCAATATAAATTCTCAGTGGGTCAGAGACTTATATATAAGAATAATGAATATAAGTAATGAAAGAAAACATGGATGAATTCCTCTAAACTTAGAAAACACTTTTCTATGACTCCAAATCTAGTTACAATAAAGGGAAAATTTGGTAAATTTAACCCCAAACTAATTTAAAATATAAATATTTTTATACTTAAAAATATAAAACTTCATAACTAAAAACAAAAAATGACAAACCAGAGAAAAGCAGTTGCCACGTTTTGCAAGGGTATGGCACCCCACTCCCGTACTTTTGCCTGGAAAATCCCATGGACGGAGGAGCCTGGCAGGCTGCAGTCCATGGGGTCGCTAAGAGTCGGACACAACTGAGCGACTTCACTTTCACTTTTCACTTTCATGCACTGGAGAAGGAAATGGCAACCCACTCCAGTGTTCTTGCCTGGAGAATCCCAGGGACGGGGGAGCCTGATGGGCTGCCATCTATGGGGTCACACAGAGTTGGACACGACTGAAGCAACTTAGCAGCAGCAGCAGACAAAAAATATAAAATCGGTTCACCAAAAAAGTGACTCTTAACCCCTACAAAAAGAAGCTTAATCTTTCTCATAATAAAAGAAATGCAAATTAAAACTATACTTACCACTCAATGCCAAGTGACAAAAATCTGACAGTTCAACCTCTTTGAGCAAGGCTGGAAGAAATAAGCATTCTCATACAATACTGGTACCAAAGAACAAAATGGAATGAACCCATGGAAAAGAAATTGGCAGTATCTAGCAAAATTCATCAGTGTTTACCTTTTGGCTCAGCATTTCGAGCGCTCCATTCAATGGCAAAAGTAGCAGAAGATGTATACAAAAGGCTATGAGTTTCACCATGATTTAGTACAGTAAAAGTCTGTAGACAAACCAAAAAACTATCAATTAAGAACTAGCTCAAGAGTCACAAACTACAGCCCTGAGACCAAATCTGCAGGCCTGTTTTCACACAGCCTTCAAGTTAACTGTGGTTTTACGCTTTTAAATAGTTGCAAGGAGGAGGAAGAGAAGGAAAAAGAGGAGTGGGAGTGAGAAGGCACAAACATGTTTCTATTGTATCTTTATAGAAAAAGTCTGTTGAACCCTTGACTGGATGAATGAATATGGCAGGTCCACACAATGAAGTACTACACATATGAAGAAGAATGTGTACATATGTGCTGTCGTTTCTGACTCTTTTCAACCCCATGGTCTATAGCCCACTGGGCTCCTCTGTCCATTGAAGTTTCCAGACAAGAATACTGGAGTGGGTTGCCATTTCCTACACCAAGGAACTTCCCTGGTGGCTTGGATGGTAAAGCGTCTGTCCACAATGCAGGAGACCTGGGTTCGATCCCTGGGTCAGGAAGATTCCCTGGAGACGGAAATGGCAACCCACTCCAGTACTCTTGCCTAGAAAATCCCATGCACAGAGGAGCCTGGTGCAGGCTACTACCCATGGGGTCACAAAGAGTCGGATACGACTGAGCAACTTCACTTTCACTTTACTCCAATGTTATATAGCAATCACAGATAAATGCAAAAATGGATACATGAAAACTTATTCCCATCTAAATTTATCCCAATTAAGATTTCCTAGAAGGCAGGAAGAATTAGGACTAAAAGTAATAACTGCAATGGATTGAACCACATAAAATCTGCTTAAGCAAACAGTTCATGATAACATTAAAGGAACAGAAAAGAAAACAGCACACTGGTCACTTTTGGAGGATGTTGTTATGGACTGCTTCTGTCCTTCCAAAATTCTTCTGTTGAAGCCCCAGTGTTACCGCATTTGGAGACGGGGTCTTTAGGAGATAAAAAGAGGTCATAAAGGTGGGGCCCTGATCTGGCAGGACTGACATCCTTTATAAGAAGAGAGCTCAATCTATCTCTATGCCAGGCATCCAAGAACAGTCATGTGAGCATACAACCAGAAGGTGCCATCTGCAACCCAAGGGGAGACTCTCACAAGAATCTGAACCCTGTCAGACCTTGATCTTGGACTTCAAGCCTCCAGAACTGTGAGGAAATAAATTTCTGTTGTTTAAGCCAGCCAATGTACAGCATTTTGTTACAGCAGATTAAGTTAACTGATACAGAAGTCAAGGAAACAACTTATTTTGAAACTGGCAAAAAAAGAAAGAATCAAGCATTTAAACTGTTTTTCCTAAGCAATCAAATTATTTATTAGGAGATACCCCAACTAATAAGTGAAGAAGGAATCCTCAAATTAGAGTATTACCAATTCTGCCTTCCCTCATTAAATAATGCTTCTAGGCAATAGGCAGCAGTGGCTACCACCATTACAAAAAGAGTAACGTGACATCACATGCCCCCTAATAAAAATAAACATCATCATTTATGGGGTGATCTTGAAAACACCAAACCTTAAACTTATTAAGCCTTTAAATCTGATTACCGATTTGCAGGGAATAGAGAAGAAAGAAAAGTGCTTTTAATGACACTGCAGGAATAAAATCAGCAAAATTCTGACTGTGGGAAACAGTACCAAAAAATAACCAGACCAGAATTGCAAAGGCAACAATCAAGAGAAAACTGGTAGGTCAAAAGAGACTTAAGAGACCTGTCCATCAAATTAAAATACATAGGCCTTATCAGGATCCGAAGTCAAAGCAATTTTGAGAAAACATATCTGAGGCAACTGAAACATTTTGACATTAAGTAGTATTTGAGAAGATGAAACATCACTCATTCACATATTTAGCACATACAACTTAGAAATCCACTAGGTACAGGGCACTATCATCAGTGAGAGACAGTAAAATAAGACAGATACTATCTTCATCAAATAGCAGTCCATCCAGAGACAAGAGCACACAAGCAAGTATAAGAAAGTATGATAAACTAAAAGCGTAAAACACTTCTTTGGAAATTCCAGAGAGAAAGATCACTTTCACCCTGGGACACCAAAGAGAACTCCCTCAGGAGAGGCATGTGGTACAAAGGTAATTTTAGGTTCCCAGTTACTTGTAGACTTGAGTATCACTAACTGACCTAATTAATTCAAAATAACCCAATCTTCTTTCTTCCCCGGTAGCAAGGTTTTGCCAGAATTCTGTGGATAGCTTCATCAATTCTAGTATTTACACAGCCCGAGTAGAGCCCACTTATTCCAAAAAGAAAAAAGAAATGAACTTCAGCAGATACTGACATCTTATGGATCGTTAGCCTGTTGCATGGATTCCTAAGAAAATATAAAATTATGTCAAGTTGTACATGCGTGTGTGCTCAAACACTACGTCCAGGCAGACTCTTTTGTGCCCCAGTGGACTGTAGCCCACCAGCCTCCTCTGTCCATGGAATTTTCCAGGCAAGAATACTGGAGTGGATTGCCATTTCCTACTCCAGGTGATCTTCCCAACCCAGCGATCAAACCCATGCCTTCTGCACCGGCAGGCAGACTCTTTACCATTAAACCACCTGAGAAGTCTGGGTACAGATGCAATTACTATGGGATGGCCTGTCCCTTGATTCCTCCTTTTTCTGCAAAATGCATCCCCCTCCCCCTTCTGAGGCTGGGGTCAGGATCGGGGCCTGAAGTCATATCCACATGACATGACTCCCCACCACCACAGCTGATTGGATCCAGTCTAGATTAATTCAGCTTGTCTCTCACAGCAGTAGAATCCGGGCACAGTTGGAGCTTCTTGTGCAGCTCAAACTGCAAAGACAGACATTTGAGAGTTGTGAAATGCCTCATCCTGGCATGAATACATGACAAGAGGCAACTGGTTAGGACAGAGAAAAAACAAACAAATATGAAGAAGCAACCAGAAGCACAAGAAGAGAGAGCATTACCAAGAGGGCAACTGCCTTGGCGCCAGAAGATTTTTCTAGTCCTTGGATCTAGTCCCTGAGATTTCATACAATAAATTCTCCTTTGTTTGGTTAAGCTAGTTGGAGCATTTCTACTACCTGTAACCAGAGCATTGATACTCACAGGGACCAGAGCAGGGGTGGGGGATGTATATAACGTAGACTGAGTATGGGAGAAATCACTTTGTTCTACTTGACTAAGCAAACAAAAGCAAACCCACACAAAAGCAACAGATCATGAGCTGTCACGTCCCAGCACTCAACAGCAGGCCCTGTATGCTTTTGTGCAGGGCGGGGCAGGGGGGGGGGAGCCTCTGACAGTCTGCACCCCACTAGGTCTGGGAAGGCACTGTGCCTTCCACATGCTGGTGATCACAGCAATTTGACAGCAGAGGCTAATGAATCCCACAGTTGGGGTTGGGATGTTTTTGTCTGCTTCAGCAGTGGAGAAAGCCCAGCTGGCTTCTTCATTCAGGTACTGGGAAAAAAGGAACACAGGAGGAAGCTGGTTTCCTGGGTCAAAAACAATTACTAAAAAATTCTATCCAGGGGCCACTTTCAAAAACACAATGTACACAGTAGGTAGGAAGCAGGGAGCTGTGAACAAAAACTTCTGAGCATCTGTCCCCCTCAGAAAATAAATCTTATCTCTACTGAAATATAATTTCTCTCCCTTTCCTTTGCTTCTACTTCTATGACGTGACCGTCGATCTTGTCTGTTTCCTGAGCTTTCTTAGCTACACATCACAGTTATTTGTCTTCACTCTTCTACCAGAAGATGAACACTCTGAGAGCAGGATCTAGGTTAAGTTCATTTCCAGACTTACCAAAGGGCATAGCATAGTGCCAAGGACAGAAAACATGCTTGGTGATAAATGTTTGAGGACATAGGCTCTGCCACTGACTACCTGTGTGATCTTTGGAAATTTTCTCAACCGTTCCATGCCTTATTTTCCTCACTTAAATAAGACAGCAATAATAATCCCTTGTTCTCTGTATTATGATTCAGTGAAAACTAAGACATATGTAAAATGTCTTGCATGAGATAAACACACTACAAATGACAGGTAATAGTAGGTTCTAGCCTGACCCTGAGCAGTGCAGAAGCAGACTGCACCCCTTTCTCTCTCACACATTCCATTATCACTGCCATTTGTCGTTTAGTTGCTAAATTGTGTCTGACTCCTTTGCAATCCCAGGTACTGCAGCTTGCCAGGCTCCTCTGTCCATGGGATTTCCCAGGCAAGAATACTTGTTTTTTCATTTCAACCCCAGAAGTACCCCCAGTAGCTAGGCTAGGTAGAAAGCAACCACACTTACTAAGTATACATAATAAATAAACAGTAAAGGATTGCATTGTGCCCAGCTTTGAAATATGCAAAACCAGTACGTGCATGTGCCAAGTGAGGGGCGCTTCCAAGTGACGGATGCTACATTCATCACCACGTCCCAGAAAGATGCTGACTGAAGGTTCTCAAAAACTTCAAAAGACTCTTGCTGTAATTGCATATTCATTAGACAAATTAGTTCTTGATTATTTTTAAAACCATAACTTGGAAAAAAAAAAAAAAAAGACCAACAAAGAATTCAAGAGAATTATGCAAGAGTGGGGTTTAGAATATAAAAATGTAGAATACTATTCATTCTCTCTGAAAGAATGGTAAAAAAAAAAAAATGAGGAATGGAGAAAGGAAACTAAAAATAAAAATCCACACAGAGAAAAATAATATCTTTAAGAAGTTCAGCCCTTTGAAACTATACAGAATTTTTCTATTGGTTGGGGCTGGGAGGAAATTTACAAAGTGTTTCCACCTCTAACGAGGAAATATCTTGGGAAAATAACAACTCTCATCATCATATTACATTGGCTGAAGTGGTGATTAACCAGTGTGACCCCCTAAAACAAGTATCTGCTGGGATCTTTTTCACTGAGGAGATGCAATCTGGTAAAACAGACCAGGTTCCATGTTTTTTAGACTCCATTATTCCCAAAATAAGCAGCTGCCACTTCACCCAGATGTGTTAACAGGGTAGAAGTCAGGAAAAGCAAGCAAAGACATCAATAGCACATCAGATGGGTCACAGCTTCCTGCCTTGAGGTGCATTTACAAAATGGAAAAACAGGTCCTAGAAACAAGGCCAGGCGACATTCTCCACGACAGGGGCCATGAGGAGTGCAAATGCTGGCATACGCCATGTGGGAAGGTTAAGTGACACGCTCTACTCCTGAGGCCACATGGGTGCAATATTAAGGTATAAATTAAAGAGCCCAGCAGCAGTTCCTGCTGCTTGCCAGTGCCCACTGAGGTTGATCATTTCACCATATGCCAAAGGCTGGCTGCCTTGCTACCTGGCAGAAAAACCTTGCAGTCTGTTCCAAAATCAACCCCATCTTCCAGGATTACAAGCACACTGCTACGTTCTAGAACTAGAGGAGGAGGTGGGAAGTGGGAAAATGCTCACAGAATTAAATTTATGATTACAAAGTGCAGCTAGTGCTCCAAGGGATAGAAACAGAGAGCCATATAAAAAAAATAAAGGGCATTATTTACACTGGGGAAATGAGAACAGGCAGAGAATACCAGAATTTCTAGGTAGTATTGCATAATGGTTAAGAACCCTGGCACTAGTGTTCGAAAGATTTAGATCTGAGTCCAATCCTGCCTTTTTCTAGCTCTGTGACTTTGACTTCAGGCAAGTCATTTCTTACTCCAAATTTCAGTTCCCTTGTTTGCAAAATTGGAATAAGAATACCAGGACAGTATCTCAAGATGAAAGAATGTAATCCATGTTGCCTCTAGAATTTAGTAAGCACTTTAATCAATAAAATTCTTGCTATTACCAGACATAATAGTCCAAAATATATCACACTGGTATGAGAGTTCGTTAGGGCTGTCATACAGTGCCACAGACTGGGTGGCTTAAACCACAGAAATATGTTTTCTCGTGCCCTGGAGGCATCAGTAAAGTTGGTTTCTCCTGGGGCCTCTGCCCTTGGCTTGGAGATGGCTACCTCCTCGCTGTGTCCTCACATGGGCTCTCCTCTGGGCACATCCTTATTGTGTCTCTGTGTGTCCAGATTTCCTCATCTTAGTAGGACAACAGGGGAGCCTGGTGGGCTGCCAGACGTCTATGGGGTCGCACAGAGTCGGACACGACTGAAGCGACTTAGCAGCAGCAGCAGTAGGACAACAGGTAGACTGGAACGAGCCCACCCCAGTGGCCTCACTTTAACTTAATCACCTCTTTAAAGTCCCCATCTCCAAATATAGTCACCCTCTGGAGTATTAGGCTTTAAGGCTCCAAAAAATTAATTAAGAGAGTATACAGCTCAGCCGTAACAACCAGTGTAACATGGGAGCTGACCGATCAGAAAAGATGCTGCTTTACCACTGGCCAATAAGAATAGATGCTGATCGTACAAAATCAGCATAGTGAACTGGTGCAAGCGGGTTACTATTACTGTTGTGATTTGTATCATTCACCGAGTTTTATTATCACTGCCTCTACTCAGGGATAAGTCAGGTTTTTAGGCAGTGGGATCCAGTGTTCCTGAAAGGTGAGATTTCAGGAGGTTAAAGCAGTCTTCAACCAACAGGAGCTTCTATACCCTGCCTGTTCCTGGACAAATGCCCAGAGCCTTGGAAACTACCTTGTGAGGGGAGGCAGGAATCAACAGTCACAGGGCAAGAAAAGGGAGAGCCCAGGAGACAGAGATTTGAAAGCAAAGACTAAGAGGAAGACATATAAATAGAGAGAGGAAAACTTTCATGGAAAGAGCTAATACAGCCCAGATGGAGGAAGCCTAGGAAGGCCCATCTCCAGCTTTGCATCTAGTCTAGGGCTGATCAGCCAGAACTTTCACAAGGTCAAGATACATTCTTCATGGCATACCTCCTGCATGCTATCCTACTAAAAAAGATTCTTTCCTTCCTCCTTACTCAAAGGGGCCATTGTGTCAGAAGAAGGTTGTAGAAAAAGAAGAAGAAGAAGAAAAAAAAAAAACTAATATAATTCACCCATCATATTCTTCTACATTATCTCCTTCTGCTCCTTCTCCTCCTTGGTCAGCCTTTATTCTGTGCTTACCACATGCAACAGAGTTTCTAACATGCCTTCATCTTGTTGCTGTTCAGTCACTAAGTCATATCCAATTCTTGGCGACCCCATGGACTGCAGCACACCAGGCTTCACTGTCCTTCACTATCTCCAAGAGTTTGCTCATATTCATGTCCACTGAGTTAGTGATGCCATCCAACCATTTCATCCTCTGTCATCCCTTCCTCCTGCCTTCAATCTTTCCCAGTATCAGAGTCTTTTCTAATGAGGCAGCTGTTCGCATCAGGTGGTCAAAGTATTGGAGTTTCTAACGTCCATTAAATGGGGTAAACTATGTTATACAAAAAGACAACCTACAAACCAGGAGAAAACATTTGCAAACAATGTGACTGACAAGGGCTTGATTTCCAAAATACACAAACAGTTCATACAACTCAGTAACAAAAAAGCAAACAGCCCAATCAAAAAATGAGAAGAATTAAATAGACATTTCTCCAAAAAAGACATACAGATGGCCAAGAGGCACATGAAAAGATGTTCGACATTGCTAATTACTAGAAAAATGCAAATTAAAACTACAATGAGATACCACCTCAGCCAGGTCAGAATGATCATCACCAAATTGCTGTACAGCAAGTAAATTAACACAACATTGTAAATCAACTGCATGTCAATTTAAAAAAACATTAAAAATGAAAGGTTACAAATAACAAACGCTGGAGGGTGTGGAGAAAACGGAACCCTCCTACTCTGTTGGTAGGAATGCAAATTGATGCAGCCATTATGAAGAACAGTATGGAGGTTACTCAAAAAACTAAAAATAAAGCTACCATATAATCCTGCAATCCTACTCCTGGGGATATATCTGGAAAAGATGAAAACTCTAATTTGAAAAGATGCAAACTCTAATTTGAAAAGATGCATGCACCCCAGCATTCATAGCAGCATTATTCACAATAGCCAAGACAACAGAAGCAACCTAAATGTCTGTCGACAGGGGAATGGATCAATGGAATGTTACACGGCCGTAAAAAGAATAACAATGGCATTTGTAACAACATGGATGCACCTAGAGATGATCATACTAAGTGAAGTCAGAAAGAGAAAAACAAATACCATATGATATCACTTACATGTGGAATCTAAAATACGGCACGAATTTATCTACAAAACAGGAACAAAGAACAGACTTGTGTTTGCCAAGGGGAAGAGGGGTGGAGAAAGGATGGATTAGGAGGTTGGGATTAGCAGATGCAAACTATTATTTACAGAAAGGATAAACAACCAGGTCCTACTGTATAGTACAGGGGACTATATTCAACATCCTGTAATAAATCATAATGGGAAAGAAAAAGAAGTATCTGCTACAGAACAAATTACGTACTTAAACCCACAGTCTCTACCTCCCTAGCAAGTAGCATTCTGTGCTTGGCCTTTGTAACAAGCCCACCCCTACCTCACCCATGTTAGATTATAAATACCCTGAGGGTAGGGACCATGTCTGAGTTATTCATTTGCTAAATCTACTACCTAATAGTGCCTGGCTTATCATGGTGTATGTAATGAGAAAATTTGAATGAATGTTTATAACTAAGTAAAAACCACCTCTCTGTATCATTCTCATCAGTAAAGCACATAAGATGTGAAATATTTCCCCTCATGGCCCACCCCTACCATGTCTGCATCCTCAAGCTCTAAGTGGGGGTAGGGTCTTCCCCCCCAGCCCCACCTAATGACAGCCTCCTAATCCCACGTTTGAAAGAACAGAAGAAATGCTCATCTAGAGCTGAGAAAGCTGTGAAAAGGCAGAGTCATTTAGGGCTGGTTTGAAAAACAAATTTTTTTAACATCTGGACCAATTTTGAAATGTCCTTGAGTTTCAGTTCAAGAAATGGGAAGCAGAACAGGGGCTCAGAACACCAATTACTTGCCCCTTTGTTTCTCCATTGCTTTGAGAAAAGTGTATTGAGCTAACTCTAGCATGCCAATGTAATAATGTACTCAACATTTGGGTAAATTATAGATTAGCTGCAGCAACTCTTCAGCTTTTTAAAAGAATCTTCCAAATAATTTTTTTTCAATTTTAGTGCATTTTGTTCAATGTCCTACAGTTTTGAAAAATACATCATAACAGAACTGATAATGGTCTTATGGCATTTTACCCCCATTTAGTCTAATTTTCTTCATGTTTTTCCCAACCACTCTATTAAAGCAGAACAAATTGAGAGATGAAGACAAAAAGAGAGGTAATAAAAGAATTACAGATTTAATTGTCACTCAAACCTGGAGATGGTAGATGACAACCAAGGAAGGTTTACCTGGGAGAAGGTGTTCTCTCTGGTTATTACCATTTTGGTATTGCTGTTATTTAACACCCTGGCTGTGTGAGCAAGGCTTTTCTGGGCATGGACCTCTGGGGTCTGACCTCCATGTTTCCCAGAAGCTTTTAAGAGGAAAGTGTACAAGATAAAGGGTCAGTCTAAGCCCTGCCATTTGTTGGCTGCATGGCCTTAAAAAGCACATTGTCAGGAAACAAGCAGACAAACCCAAATTGAGTCATTCCAAAAAACATCTGGTCAGGACTCTGCAAAAATGTCAATGTCATGGAAGTCAGTAAAAGGCTGAGGAATTATTCTAAAGTAAAGCAACTCAAGAGATGGGACAACTGAACTCAATGAGTGATTCCAGACTGGATCCTGGGTCAGGGAGAAAATGCTTAATTTATTAAGCTAAATATTAAACCAGCTGACAAAATTATTATTCTTCTGTTTATTAATGTGTTATCTTCTCAAATTATTTAGAAAACTGACCTAATTTTTGAGTCCAGCAAAGAAAGCATTTACCCTGCCCTAAGTAGATCTCATGGAGAAGGCAATGGCACCCCACTCCAGTACTCTTGCTTGGAAAATCCCATGGACGGAGGAGCCTGGTAAGTTGTAATCCATGGGGTCGCTAAGAGTCGGACACGACTGAGCAACTTCACTTTCACCTTTCACTTTCATGCATTGGAGAAGGAAATGGCAACCCACTCCAGTGTTCTTGCGTGGAGAATCCCAGGGATGGCGGAGCCTGGCGGGCTGCCGTCTATGGGGTCGCACAGAGTCAGATACGACTGAAGCGAATTAGCAGCAGCAGCAAGTAGATCCCAAATGTTTCTCATTAGTATTTCCTAAATACCTACTCTTTAGTTTTTTAAAATTTGTTTTTAATTGAAGGATAATTGCTTTACAGTATTGTGTTGGTTTCTACCATACAACAATGTGAATCAGCCATAGGCATACATATGCCCCCTCCCTCTTGAACCTCCCTCTCACTCCCCACCCCATCTCACCCCTCTAGGATGTCATGGAGTATGGAGTTGAGCTCCCTGTGTTTTATAGCAACTTCCCACTAGCTATCTATTTTACATGGTAATGTATATGTTTCAATGCTACTCTCAATTTGTCCCACCATCTCCTTCCCCCGCTGTGTTCACAAGTCTGTCCTCTATGTCTGTATCTCTATTTCTGCCCTGCAAATAGGTTCACCAATAGAAAAAAAATGTCCTTTACTTTATGGAGCTTCTACTGGGAGATGAAAAATCTGAAAAGATAACACATCAATCAACAAAAGAATAGTAATTTTGCCAGTCGATCCTCCAAGATTGAAGGCAGGAGGAGAAGGGGACAACAGAGGATGAGATGGTTGGATGGCATCAAAGATTCAAAGGGCATGAGTTTGAGCAAGCTCTAGGAGATAATGAAGGAGAGGGAAACCTGGCATGCTGCAGTCTATGCAGTTGCAAAGAGTCAGACATAACTGAGCTACTGAACACCAACAATAAAAACTTTTTTTTAAAGCAAAGGACATTTTTTAAAATGTATTTTCTTATAGATCACTAGTATTTAGGAGATGTTCAATGATGGCTTTTGAATAGATGAAATAAATGAATGAAGCTGAGGGATCAGTTCTGCCAATCCGATCATTTTCCACAAATTACCAATGGTGCCCAAAAGTTCTGGGCTAGAGTCTTTCAATTTCCTCAATTAGTTCTCTTCAAATAAATACAGTGAAATAAATGCTATCAGCTCCATTTTACAGGTTAAGAATCTCAACAAGGTCTGTAACTCCACTGGGAGTTAGGGGCAAAAATAAAGATTTGAACTAAGTTCTGACTCCAAAGTCTTTGTTCTTCCATCACATGGTGCGGCCTCGGGAAAGCAGGCGCATTCAATCTTCTCTGATCTGACGCTGCTCATTAGCATCCTGAAATCATCTGTGTAAGGATTTGACAAGACTTCATTTTCTCCCAGCGCTTATCTCTGACACAACGCCTTCAGCGGCTGTGGGCGACAGGAATGCTTTTAACCCGGTGAATCAATAGCTGATCCCTGTCTACCTCCATCAGCGCAGTGACATGTGGCAGCTCAGAGTCATCTCAGGTCTTCAAGGCATCTTGTTTGTTGCCCTTAAGTCCCACTCTGGCAATTTTCACAACATTAGCTTGTCCTTTGACTGGGAGAAGAAACCCTTGGTAATCACTCAGGGTGTAACTTGCATCAGCAGTAATGTTAGCTGGAGGTTTGTCCTTGCTCCAAAAAAGTAAGAAGTGGCATTGAGATTTTCTAAGGAAGTCTTTGTCAAATATTTATTAAGCAACCTTTCAAGTTCCAGGTACTGCTTTCAAGGAGCTCGCAGTCCAGTGGGGAAAGCAGGCAAACAATAAAATGAATGCCATCATAGGGACAGTATAGGATGCCATGGGAAAGGGGAAGAAATCAGTAAAGGCTTCCCAGTCCCAGTAACATCGCTGCTGGCATCTAAAGGATAAGTGAGAGTTACCCGGACAAAAAGGTAAAAGGCATCAGTGTCCTTAGCAGAAGAACCTGAAGGTGACGGCATGGCACGTCAGAAGCACTAATGGACATTCCGCATGCCTAGAGTATAGGTTCAAGACTGGGACAGCAAGAGTTGGGGCTCTGCAGAGTTCCACCCACCTCTCTAAGGAGAGGACACTGCCTGACTAATGCTGGTTTCTCAGAAGTTTAGAAGACCTGTCAGAGCTGGGACTCAGACTTCCAAGGAGAGAAGCTGGCTGGCAGGTGCTAATGTCTGAGAGGGTGCCATGAGGCAGGTTGATTATCAGAAAAACAAACCAGAACCAACTGCTGTATTAGAAGCAAGTGCCACAGGCAAGATTAAGAAGCACTGTGGGGTTACACAAACAGAAAGGAGAAAACTCTTCTTCCTCCTCCAGCTTCATAATTTCTTCTGGCTCCCCTGCCCCACTGACAGAGCCTAACAGGAGCCATGGGAGAAAGGCGATAAGCAGAGCAGCAGCAGCAGCAGCCCTGGTATAACACACACGCCCCCTGCCCCCCACCAAGCCTCAGACATAACCATGCTTATGTTAGGTGTTTGTGAATATTAGCAAAAGGAACATTTAGCCAGCTAGAGACCTTCTCTCCCAGAATAGCACCATGAACCAATCAGAAGAGTCTGAACTAAAACTTCAAGAGGTAACAATGTTCAGTGTTTTTACAAAGGATGACATTTTGTCTAATGATGTTAATTTTGCATCATAAACACTTTACACTACCAAAAAAATAATAATAATAATGCCTGTCAGGTTGACAATTACAAATGGCAAAGGAGAGAGAAATTAATTCTTGCAACAGTGAGTTTGAATTATCTAGAAGATAAGTATTTAAAAAACAATTTGACAGAGATGAATTAGGTCTGTGTCTTCATAAAGCATGATCTTTTGTTTGGCTCCAATTTGGCTCCAAATAAACTCCAATTTGCTTGCAATGTTAAGTATACAGATTTGGCTTACTTGCTCAGTTTCTACCTGAATTTTCATTGTGAACTTTTCCCTATCACTTGTAACTCTTGCCACAGTCATGGTATCTCCATTTAGGAACAGTTTTACTTGTACATGTTTGGTTACCAAGGGGATTTTCAGATAAGACATACAGGTCAACCTCACTTAGAGAGACTCGCAGAAGCAACTGCCTAATAGTCCAGATGTAGAAAACTACAAAATCATTGCTTTTCAAGACTGTTCCTCATAGATTCCTTGTTACATGATTTTGTTGAACTTTATATACCATTGTGAGAAATTTAACCTAAGGAAGGTATCTTATCGATGTGCCTTCAAAGATTTACATCTTCAAGCTGCTTTATTGCAAAATTATTCATAGTAGGCAAGAAGGGAGGGAAGGGAAGGAGGAGGAGAAAACAAGGGAGGAATTAGCGAAAGAATGGAGGGAGGGAGGTTTCCTAACAATTCTTTTAAACTAGAAGAATTAGAGTAGTCAAGTACTGAAATACTATATAACCTTTAGAAGCTATGTTAGAGAACACGTAACAGTTGGAAAATGTTCTTAAATAGTGACAAGTGAGGGGAAAAAAGCAAGCCACAAGCTATATTTGGAGCAGCAAAAAAAAAAAAAGTGATTAAGAGCATGGATTCTGGAGCCAGACTGTCTTGGTTCAAATCCCAGTTCTACCACTCTTTAGCTATATGACTTCAAGCAAGTTAACCTCCTGGTCCCTTGGGTTCTGCATCTGTAAAATATGGGTAATACTAGGACCTAGATCACAAGGTTGCTGTGATTAATAAATATAAATCAAGCACTTAAAACAGTGACTAACAGGGAGCACAATATAAACATCGGCTCTTGTTAACATTTACAGTATGCGTCTGGTGGGCTGCAGTCCATGGGGTCGCTAAGAGTCGGACACGACTGAGCGACTTCACTTTCACTTTTCTGCCTTTATACACAACATATGAAACTATTACACACAAGAAAAAGACTTGGAAGACTATGCCCCAAAAGATTAGCAATGATTATTTCCATGGAATTAAGGGCAATTCTTAAATCTTTTTCTTTCCTTTTTCTTTTCCTTTTCTAGAATAAAGTTGCAGCATTTTTACAATTTTAAAAGTTAATTTTTAATCAGGTCAACTTTTATATGCTTTTTCTCTTAAAATACTTTATCACTAAAACACCCTTTTTAAAAGTATAATATATGACCATATAATGTAATAGACAACTACAGATTTTACTTAAGTACAAATCCATTGTAGTTGAATAATTTGAAGTCCATGAGATAAAGTAACGTATGACTGCAGTTACACCTTGTTTTCTTTTGCTTTTAATGTTTTATTTCCCGGGATCAAAGATCCCTACATGGCATTCAAAAGTGTCATTCATTATTTACTTAAATATTTTAAGTGCCTACAATGTGAACAGAATACACAAAAATCTTTGCCCTCCTATAATTTAAATTCTAGTGGGGGGAAATAATAATAATAAAAAAATACAAGTAAATTATGTATCATGCTGGAAGCCAGTAATTGGGTACGAAAGAAATCAAGCAGTGTGGCAGGTAAGAGGGCATGGAAGGAGGCTGTTCTAGTTTTTAAAAGAGTGTTCATCCTAAACATCACTGAGCAAGCACTGCATGCCCAAACTGATAGAAACTCCTACGATAAATACAAATGTCCATCGACACATGAAGGGATGAGGCAGATGTGCTATATGTATATAATGGACTATAAAGCCATAAAAAAGAATGAAATAATGCCCTCTGCAGCAACATGGATGGACCTCAAGATTATCATATTAAGTGAAGTAAGTTAGACAAAGAACAAATACCATGTGATATCACTTATATATGGAATCTCAAAAATAATATAAATGACTGTATATGCAAAACAAACAGACTCAAAGAGATAAAAACAAACTTACAGTTACCAAAGGGGAAGGGAGACAGCGACAAACCAGGAGTTCGAGATTAGCAGACATACACTAGCATATATAAAATAAACAAGGACCTACTGGATAGCACAGGGAACTAGACTCAATATCTTATAATAAGCTATAATGGAAGAGAATGTAATAGAGATTTACATATACATGTATAACTGAATCACTTCACTGTACATTTGAAACTAATATTATAAACCAACTATATTTCAATCAAAATTTTAAAAATAAAAAATACAGACAGATATTCACTTTGTCATTCCACAAAGAGTTGCTGAGCACTTAGAATGTGCCAGGTCCTGCACTGGGTACTAATAAGGATGCAGTATCCAGGGAGTTGTGGTTCTTGACCTATCTCACAAAGGGTGAAATCTTATGGTCACCATGGTCTTCTACAGAAAAAGTTTCCCAACCCCTGCTCTTCAATATTATCTTATCTGAAAAATTAATTTGACATTTTAGGGGAAGTAACTGCAGTCTATGTAGACAAGAAAGTCTCTTGGGTGTGGTTGTGCCTGCTTAGTTTAGATCTACAACAAATTGGGATACGCAGACTGTTCCTTTAAGGTTTAATGCAGTTAATGCTTGAGGAGAATTACAAGAAGACATTCTGTGACATTTGAAGCTGTTTCGATTTCAGCTGCCTGTTATCTGACACTCCAAAATAAAATCACTACAAATTTGCAGCCTACTTACTTCAAAGTTCACATATGAGACCTGTGATTCTCCTGATGCCCCTCAAATATGAAAAACCATTTTAGAAATGTTATGGTTTGCAAAGCAATGGAAAATATAAATCTAAAACCTTGGGTATTATTATCTGAAAATACCATCTGTGCATCTTTGCAAGCTCCATTATATAAATGTCTATTATAAGTCTAGAGAAAGTTTATATTCTAATTCCAATTCACAAAATCAAGTATTCACTTGTTTAACAATTTTTTTACTGAGGACTTACTGTAAGCCAGGCATTACTATTGCTTACAGAACAGTTACTTCTGAGGTATCAGTAGTTGGTCCAGTATGAATACCTCTTTTAAGTGAGATGACATTTTCATCTTTCAATTATATGAAAAAATAAATACATCCCTATTATGTTGTAGTGTGTAGTCTACTGGAAAAGAGAAAATCCAAATAAACACAAATAATAAATAAATATATATGTATATGTGTGATTACAATTGTGCAGAGTGCATGAAGAATAGCCTTCTAGAAAAGAGAGTGACAAGCCACCTCATTCCCATTGGAACAGAGCTCCCTGGAGGAAGTGACATCTCCCACAGGAGGAGCAGAGCAAGGCGAAGTGAATTTCATGGGAAGAGTATCTTTACCCCTACCACAAGGGTCACATGTTGAAATGCTAAGGATTTTGCGGAAGCGGGACCAGGAAATAATATTTAGTATATGCAAGTATCATTGTTGCCCTCCTATACACACACACATACACACCAGCTTTTAAACAGGACCACTGAGGCTGGGAGGACTGCTGCTTCATCCTTATGCCAGCAGTAAATAGTGAATCTGGGGATCAGCTGCAGGCTAGTGCAGAGACCAGAGCTTTTCAGATGCCTCATCACGAGCATCTCTTCCCTGCTCCGTGACACTAAGGAAACCCAGAAACCTTTGCACCACTTCTAGCTCCCATTTCAGTTCATGTGATACTGGGCTGTTTTAAGGAGGATCTGATTTCAGAGCCATGTGGTTTCACTTTAAGATTTTCAACTTCAGGGAGAAGAAATGTCAGATGCTGTCATTTAAGCTAAGCTCAGCCCCATCCTCTCCAGGACTCCAACAACCTGCTTGCCCCACCCTTGATAACAAGCTTCTGCACAAATTCCTTTTCTAGGAAGAAAACATCACAATCCCTTCTTTGGAGTCTTGGAGATTAGTCCAGAAACACACCCTGGTGCTCTGGGACATACAATCTCTCTTCACTTGGCTTCACCCCTAATGGGGTCCCTCATTTCCTGCAGATACAATATCAAGTTCAGGAAGTTGAGTGTAGGTACTGAGCAGGAAACCATTTTTCTTTTAGAGCAAACACAGAAATGGACAGACACAGCCACACATCCCTGTGGTCATTTCATTCTCACTTGACAGGTGATGAAAACTGTTGCAGTGGAGTGACGTGAGTACTACAGCTCCAATAACCATTTACATGCTATTTCCAAAGAAGCATTGGAACTAAGGGGTGTTTCTGGTCCTCAGTAGAACCCCAACATTCCCTCCCTTTTAGACATTAACCTGTAATGATTTCAGAACTGATATACCTGGATCCAGGTGAGCTATTTCAAATCCTAAAAGATGATGCTGTGAAAGTGATGCACTCAATTGTCAGCAAATTTGGAAAACTCGGCAGTGGCCACAGGACTGGAAAAGGTCAGTTTTCATTCCAATCCCAAAGAAAGGCAATGCCAAAGAATGCTCAAACTACTGCACAATTGCACTCATCTCACATGCTAGTAAAGTAATGCTCAAAATTCTCCAAGCCAGGCTTCAGCAATACATGAACTGTGAACTTCCAGATGTTCAAGCTGGTTTTAGAAAAGGCAGACGAACCAGAGATCAAATTGCCAACATCTGCTGGATCATCGAAAAAGTAACAGAGTTCCAGAAAAACATCTATTTCTGCTTTATTGACTATGCCAAAGCCTTTGACTGTGTGGATCACAATGAACTGTGGAAAGTTCTGAAAGAGATGGGAATACCAGACCACCTGACCTGACTCTTGAGAAACCTATATGCAGGTCAGGAAGCAACAGTTAGAACTGGACATGAAACAACAGACTGGTTCCAAATAGGAAAAGGAGTATGTCAAGGCTGTATATTGTCACCCTGCTTATTTAACTTATATCCAGGGTACATCATGAGAAACGCTGGGCTGGATGAAACACAAGCTGGAATCAAGACTGCCAGGAGACATATCAATCACCTCAGACATGCAGATGATACCACCCTTATGGCAGAAAGTGAAGAGGAACTAAAGAGCCTCTTGATGAAAGTGAAAGAGGAGAGTGAAAAAGTTGGCTTAAAGCTCAACATTCAGAAAACTAAGATCATGGCATCCAGTCCCAACTGCTGCTGCTACTGCTGCTAAGTCACTTCAGTCATGTCCGACTCTGTGCAACCCCATGGATTGCAGCCTACCAGGCTCCTCTGTCCATGGGATTTTCCAGGCAAGAGTACTGGAGTGAGGTGTCATTGCCTTCTTCGCCAGTCCCAACACTTCATGGCAAATTGACGGAGAAACAGTGGAAACAGTGAGAGACTTTATTTGGGGGCTCCAAAATAACTGCAGATAGTGACTGCAGCCATGAAATTAAAAGGACGCTTACTCCTTGGAAGGAAAGTTATGACCCACCTAGACAGCATATTAAAAAGCAGAGACATTATTTTGCCAACAAAGGTCCGTCTAGTCAAGTCTATGGTTTTTCCAGCGGTCATGTATGGATGTGAGAGTTGGACTGTGAAGAAAGCTGAGCACTGAAGAATTGATGCTTTTGAACTGTGGTGTTGAAGAAGACTCTTGAGAGTCTCTTGGACAGCAAGGAGATCCAACCCGTCCATCCTAAAGGAGATCAGTCCTGGGTGTCCATTGGAAGGTCTGATGTTGAAGCTGAAACTCCAATACTTTGGTCACCTGATGCAAAGAGCTGACTCATGTGAAAAGAGCCTGATGTTGGGAAAGATTGAAGGCAGGAGGAGAAGGGGATGACAGAGGATGAGATGGTTGGATGGCATCACCGACTCAATGGACATGAGTTTGGGAAGGCTCTGGGAGTTGGTGATGGACAGGGAGGCCTGGTTCACTGCAGCTCATGGGGTCGCAAAGAGTCGGACACGACTGAGCGGCTGAAATGAACTGAACTGAACTGATACCTGGATCCAAATTCTTCACACATTGGCTATGTGAACTAGGGCAACTTGACCAACATATCTGAGCCTTAGTTTACTAATACCATTAGTTCCAAAAACAATTAACTTTACTTTCCTATACCCTAGTTTGACTGATATTCTGGTTTTCACAAGCAGGACAGCAGCCATTTATAAAATATCAAGTATTCTTTAGTTTTAATGAATAGGTGCTGCCTTGAGCTCTCAAAGGAAACCCCCTCCCATTACCCTGAGCAGTATAAGCATTAATAACTGGCACATCCGCTACCATCAGAATCCCACAACTGCTATTCTCTTTGATTGGCTGATGCACAAGATAGTCGAAGTGCCCAATGTATCTGTACTTGCTCCCCACCGTAGATTCTCCCAGTAATCTCCAAGGGCTAGCCCTGCTTTCTCCATGCACTCCTCCAGGCCCTGGGGATTGCTGGTCATCCTGAGAGCCACATTTAAGAGCAGCCAATTCACTCTGTTCTCATATACCAATATTTGTTCCACCTGCCAGAGTCTGTCCTGATTTGGCAGAAGTTGGGTAGGTGGGTGCCTTTGGTGGTATTGCTCACACCTGGTGGGCAAGCCCTCCACGGACCACAGAGGCTATGACTGCCCATCTTGAACCAGCACTCCCTACAATCATCTGTGGCCACTTGTGGAAAATGAAGCTACCATGAGCCAGGCCCTGAGAGAAACAGAGAAAGATGGGGACCACAGATGGTCAGGCCAGGAAACAGTAAGAGCCCCTAGAGAAGAGGAGAGTACTTTTGGGGAGTAATTTATTACAAGTTTAATAATTACTGTGATTTCCCCCATTTCACAGATAAAGAAACTGTGGAATGAAGAGGCTATTTAAAACACAAATTGTTGTTGTTGATGTTCAGTCAGTAAGGCATGTCTTAGTGACCCCATGGACTGCAGCACACCAGACCTCCCTAACCCTCACTATCTCCCAGAGTTTGCCCAAGTTCATGTCCATTGAGTCGGTGATGCTATCCAACAATCTCATCCTCTGCCAGTCTCTTCTCCTTTTTCTCCACATAAGTGACAGAGTCCAAATCTAAACCCAGGCACTTCAGTGACAGCGGGTGTGTACTTAACCTTCACACTCTCCTCTCATTTGAACAAAGTGTATTTTCAGCTTAATTAAAAATGACATTCCAGTAAGTGATTTCATGGCTTAGTTGATAGATAATTTGACCATATAAAAATCTTTGGCAACACTATAAAATCTAGGAAAAAGTTTAATTGCTTAGTTCAGAAGAAGTTGAAAAAATTCCTAGGACCATGAAAATTATTACTAATTTCTAAGAAATTCTCTACTTTTTAAGACTGCATACCACCTGACTATCAATTGAATGGAGAGCTGGATAGAAGAGGTAGATGTGATTCCATATCAAACCACATGGTGCTGGGACTTCCCAGGTGGTCTAGTGGTTAAGAATCTGCCTGCCAATGCAGGGAATATGGCTTTGATCTCTGGTCAGGGAAAATCCCACATGCCGCAGGGCAACTAAGTCCATGTGCCTCAACTACTGAAGCCTGCACACCCTACAGCATGCCCTGCAACAAAAGAAGCCACTGCAATAAAAAGCCCTCTCACTGCAATTAGAGAAGAGCCCGCACTCACCACAACTAGAGAAAGCCTGCGAGTAGCAGTGAAAAACCCATGTGCCACAACGAAGACCCAATGAAGCCAGAATTTTTTTTAAAACAATGACAACTGACTGAGAAACTATTTCAATTAACATGATGGTTCAGTAAAATGTCATGTAAAAGAAGGATGCATAATAACATATAGGATTTCCTACAAGAGTTTTATTGGAAGAAAGATTTGATTGCCAATAGCGAAAAAAAAAATGTAAAATATTAAAAAAAAAACACATAGTGCATGTAACATGTGACAATCATACCCAAAAAGATCATACCAACAGTGTCTAAAAACACAGCAATAATGAATAACCCATAAATCATCACTGTAAATTTTAGTGAACGGTGTGCACTACAACTTTTGTCACTTGGTAAGCAGTTTTGTAAGTTTAGTTCAGACAATAAAAAGAAATGCATGTTTAATTTTTTATGTATAGCCTGATTTACATATTAACCTATATTACTGTAATGCCTCAAGTATTTTTAAATACCACCCCTGCATTCACTTATAAAAAGGATGTTTCATAAGTATGAACTAGAGTGAACTGGCAGATTTATGGTAATCTGAGTATAGTTCTAGCATCATGACTTTGCACAAACACCCCTCCAAATCTGGTAGTCACAGACAATCTTTGTTTGCGGCTGGTGTTAGAGCCATGCACAGAAATTCATGACATCTGGATAAATGTTAAGAGCCTACAGTATATGTACTTTTATCTTCCTTCCTTCCTTCCCTCCTTCCTTCATTTCTTTCCTTCTTTTTCATTCTTATTCTTCTTCTCTCTCTCTCTTTTTTTATTTTGGAGGGGATAGAGAATGGTTCTCAGCATCCCTCCCTGGGAGAAACAATGCTCCCTTACTTCATGTGGTCCTGGCAGAATACATTAGGATGCTTTCTGTAACATAAATTAAGAAAGAAAAAGAGAGAGAGAGAAGAAAATAAAACACCTAACCACCAGCCTCTTGTAGTAAGACAACATTAAGAACCATAAGATAAAAACCTCACAACATGAGAACCCAAAAGGGAAAGCAATTCAATAACACCAAGGTCCTCTGTTCCTAAAGCAATCTCAGCCCCAGCAGACTTCCCTTCTGTCTCCTTGGCCAGAACTGAGGCACACATATCTTTCTAAGCCTCGTACTCCCATAGGAGAATAAATTGTCTCAATGATGCAGATTCATCAATGACACTCCTAAGATTCCAGAGCACCCCTAATGAAACTTCATCAGCCAAAGGGCAGAGAAGTTACCACTTGGGCTTGAGTTCTATCAATGGATTCATTAGAAAAATTCCTAAAGGCATTGATCTATATTTCTGTCTTTGTGCCAGTACCATACTGTCTTGATGACTGTGGCTTTGTAGTAAAGCGTGAAGTCAGGCAGGTTGATTCCTCTGGTTCCATCCTTCTTTCTCAAGATTATTATGGCTATTCAAGGTTTTTTGTATTTCCATACAAATTATGAAATTATTTGTTCTAGTTCTGTGAAAAATACTGTTGGTAGCTTGATAGGGATTGCATTGAGTCTATAGATTGCTTTGTGTAGTATACTCATTTTCACTATATTGATTCTTCTAATCCATGAACACTGTATATTTCTCCATCTATTTGTGTCCTCTTTGATTTCTTTCACCAGTGTTTTATAGTTTTCTATATATAGGTCTTTTGTTTCTTTAGGTAGATATATTCCTAAGTATTTTATTCTTTTCATTGCAATGGTGAATGGAATTGTTTCCTTAATTTCTCTTTCTGTTTTCTCATTGTTAGTGCAAATCAAAACCACAATGAGGTACCATGTCATGCCAATCAGAATGGCTGCTATCCAAAAGTCTACAAGCAATAAAGGCTGGAGAGGGTGTAGAGAAAAGGGAACCGTCTTACACTGTTGGTGGGAATGCAAACTAGTACAGCCACTATGGAGAACAGTGTGGACATTCCTTAAAAAACTGGAAATAGAACTGCCATATGACCCAGCAATCCCTCTGCTGGGCATACACACTAAGGAAACCAGAATTGAAAGACATGTGTACCCCAATGTTCATCGCAGCACTGTTTATAATAGCCAGGACATAGAAGCAACCTAGACGTCCATCAGCAGACGAATGGATAAGAAAGCTGTGGTACATATACACAATGGAATATTACTCAGCCATTAAAAAGAATACATTTGAATCAGTTCTAATGAGGTGGATGAAACTGGAGCCTATTATACAGAGTGAAGTAAGCCAGAAAGAAAAACACCAATACAGTATCAGTTCAGTTCAGTCACTCAGTCGTGTCCAACTCTTCACGACTCCATGAATTGCAGCAGGCCAGGCCTCCCTGTCCATCACCAACTCCCGGAGTTCACTCAGACTCACATCCATCGAGTCGGTGATGCCATCCAACCATCTCATCCTCTGTCATCCCCTCTTCCTCCTGCCCCAATCCCTTCCAGCATCAGAGTCTTTTCCAATGAGTCAACTCTTCACATGAGGTGGCCAAAGTACTGGAGTTTCAGCTTTAGCATCATTCCTTCCAAAGAAATCCCAGAGCTGATCTCCTTCAGAATGGACTGGGTGGATCTCCTTGCAGTCCAAGGGCC
>NW_011494863.1:6835498-6902992 GCF_000754665.1 Bison bison bison
TGATGGGACCAGATGCCATGATCTTCATTTTCTGAATGTTGAGCTTTAAGCCAACTTTTTCACTCTCCTCTTTCTCTTTCATCAAGAGGCTTTTTAGTTCCTCTTCACTTTCTGCCATAAGGGTGGTATCATCTGCATATCTGAGGTTATTGATATTTCTCCCAATACAGTATACTAATGCATATATATGGAATTTAGAAAGATGGTAATGATAACCCTGTATGCGAGACAGCAAGAGAGACACAGATGTATAAAACAGCCTTTTGGACTCTGTGGGAGAGGGCAAGGGTGGGATGGTTTGGGAGAATGGCATTGAAACATGTATAATATCATATAAGAAATGAATAGCCAGTCCAGGTTTGATGCATGATACAGGATGCTCTGGGCTGGTGCACTGGGATGACCCAGAGGGATGGGATGGGGAGGGAGGTGGAAGGGGGGTTCAGGATGGGGAACACATGTACACCTGTGGCGGATTCATGTCAATATGTGGCAAAACCAATACAATATTATAAAGTAATTAGCCTTCAATAAAATAAATAAATTTATATTTAAAAAACAATTATCTTTCAATTAAAAAATAAATTTAAAAAAATTCCTAAAGGCAGACCATGGGAAGAAAGGGAGTCATTTAATAGACTACATTTAATATAATTTTTTCCTTTCTATGAAAAGAAGCCAAATATTGTCAAATAAAGCAATCGCTCATCTCTCAACACTGATAAATGTACATTAGCCATGCCAACAGGAAGCTGGTGCCATTCCTTTACTAGTCTGTGCGTCACCCATTGGCCACCAAGTAAGTGTGTTAAGTCTTTGGAAGAAGCCAAATAACCAAGCAAACATTATCTATTCAAAGCAGACAATTGGCAGTACTACTACTTATATCTGATAGGAACTTTTTTTTTTTAACACAAATGATTTTAAACTCAGCTCAAATGTCTCAAGCATTCCACTCAGTATGCCTTTCAATGAAGCTTGTTGATTTAGCAGCTCAGATATTATCACCAAGAACCCTTGGCATCTGGTCTTCTGCTCTTAGCTCTGCCTCCCATGGTGTCAGCCTTATTATCAGACTCAAGATGGCAGATACACCCCATACACATGCAACAGATTTACTCTTATGACAAAGTGGCTGCTTCAATTTCAGGTCTCACATCTTTAACCTAAATAACATATGGAAAAGAAAATTCCATTTCCAATAGCACATACCCTGCTCCTGGGATCTTTCATTGTCCTAAAATAAGTCATCTGACTGTGTGTCTGTCACGTCCAACTCCGTGCCACCCCATACACTGCAGCCCACCAGGCTCCTCTGTCCATGGTACTTTCCAGGCAAGAATACTGGAGTGGATTGCCATATCCTCCTCTAGGCGATCTTCCTGACCCAAGGATCAAACCTGTGACTCTTGCATCTCTTGCATTGGCAGGCAGATTCTTTACCATGAG
The DNA here is from genome assembly GCF_000754665.1 of Bison bison bison. Taxonomy (NCBI): domain Eukaryota; kingdom Metazoa; phylum Chordata; class Mammalia; order Artiodactyla; family Bovidae; genus Bison; species Bison bison. The sequence goes on from NW_011494863.1 coordinate 6,836,948, forward strand.
TGCCACCTAGGACTAAACCCAAATTAATAACTGCAACCCGAGGAAGAATACATAGGTTGGAGTGGATCCATCATAGCCTATTTTTTGAACTGACTGTGGGATCAGTCGCACCCCAAAACCACACAGAAAAGGGCTATGGTCAGGGCATACTCAGAGGGAGAAGGGTAAAGAGAGGAATGGTAATTAAAGTGACAAATGACAAATCCTCACCATGCCTGACCTCCTCACCAGAGTTTCTCTAGATACAGGAATTATTCCAACAAGGCTCCAACCTCCCAGGCTGTTCCACAGCTTTGTTTTACAAAACCACATGGCTCATTTGACTCCTTCAACTTAAAATCATAAAAATCCATAAAACCATAGCCAATTTTATTCAACAAGTGCCCCCACAGTCACAGTCATGGCACCTGGGGAGTCTTCCTCGGTTGGCACAGTAGTGGGTTTTGTGGCCCATCCATGGCAGTTTCCAGATTTTTGTGCACTGGGCTGTAACCATTGCTAATTGAGCTTGGAGATTTAGTTGCTGACATTAGACACAGGAATGTGAGACAAAAGGCAGGCTAAGGGATGATATCCATAGGTTGGTATGTGGATTATTTTCACGCAATTTCCCTCTGTGGATGGATCAAAGTACTCTAAGCACAGCATTCACTTGGGAGAAAAGTCTTAAAACCTGCCCTTATCCATCCAGCTCCCAGCCTGGAAACAAAGTAAAAGACACCAAGGGAATTCCCAGCTTCCGTTAATACATCAAGCAATGAGATGAAAATGAGTGAACCACGACTTGCAGCCAAACAGGATGCTACTGTTGTAACATCCCAAGAGCAGTCTGTTGTACAGAACAGGCCTGGGATTGGAGTCTGTAGATTTATATTTTATCAATTATTTTGCTTCTTGGGTAATTTACTTGATGTCTCTAAGATTCAATTTTCTCCTCTATAAAATGGGACCAATTTAATGAAGTTGATAAATTTTGAAGTAGATGCATAATTCACAACTGCCCCGCCTAACTCTCCCCAACATATGGGGGTGCGATTTTGTAAATGATTCCCCAGCAGCTGTTTTCTACGAAAGTTTTAGGCAACTGGACCAGGAGTAAAATCTGGCAGTTTCAAGCCAACTACATTTCTCTTCCTCAAAATATTTAGACTTGGGCCCAAAAGGAAACAGAGTCCTTCAGAGGAGTGGGGTGAGTTACTTGGAACCTCACACTGTTAGCAATAGAGTCCACTTGTACTGACCAGCAGAGGAAGACAATCTATCAAAGAGATTAGAAGGCAGACTCACAAAGGGGCTAAGGGGACCAAGAGACTATTTTCCAGGACCTTCCAGCTACAACCCTGCTCAAGGGTTTCATGGCAAAGTCCCCATAATCTTAAATCAATCCTCTTCAATCCCTTTTTCTTGTTTAAAACATTTAAGTTAGTTTCTATTACTTGCAAGCAAGTGATTTTAATGAACTCATAATGTCTGTCTCACTGGGCAGTGGTGAGAATTAAATGAGATAAGAATGCTTTGTAAATGGAAAGTACTTATAAAAACTGGTAAGGACAATAAATTTGGTGACTAACAAAGACAAATATCTGCACAAAACAAATATACTGTTTTTTTAGTGAAAAACTAAAATTATTTTGGAGAGGGGAATTTCTTGACATGGAAAGATGTTTAAGATATATCATTACTCAGTACTCTGTAATAACCTATATGGGAAAAGAATCTGAAAAAGAACAAATATATGTATAACTAAATTACTTTGCTGTACCCCTGAATCTAACACAAACTATAAATCAAATATACTTTGATATAAAATTTTAAAAAATAAAATACAAATATATATCATTAAACAGGTGATCAGGTTACATAGAAATTATTTGTATCAGAGGCTAGCAAACTTATGATAAAATGGCAGATAGTAAATACTTTATGCTTTGTGAGCTATACAATCTCTGTCACTGTATCACTATTGGAGATAAAGGAAGCAGCCATAAATATTATGCTAACAACTGAGTGTGATTGTGTTCTAATATGATTTTTTCATGAATGCTGAAATGTGAATTTCATATAAAATTCATATCACAAAGTGATATTTTTCTTGTTTTTTTAATCCTTAAAAATTATGAAGTGTAAAATATAGTCTTAGCTGTGCACTGTGCACACACACACATATACAACTTTGAATACATTACTTCAATAAAAGCAAAAACAAACAAAATGGGACCCAATTAAACTCAAAAACTTTTGCATATCAAAGGAAACCATACACAAAATTAAAGGACAAACTACAGAATGGGGTTAGTCTCCAAAATTCACAAACAGCTCATGCAGCTCAATATTAAAAAAAAAAAAGACCTAATCAAAAAAAATGGGCAGAAGACCTAAATAGACATTTCTCCAAAGAACATATACAGATGGTCAAGAGGCACATGAAAAGATGCTCAGTATCACATGAAAAGATGCAAACCAAAACTACAGTGAGGTATCACCTCACACCAGTCAGAATGGCCATCATCAAAAAATCTACAAACAATAAATGATGGAAAGGGTGTGGAGAAAGGGAACCCTCTTACACTGTTGGTGGGAATATACATTGGCATAACTACTATGGAGAACAGTATGAAGGTTTCTTTAAAAACTAAAAATAGAGTTACCATATGATTCAATACAGGACTTCACTGGTGCTCCAATGGTTAAGACTCTGCTTCCAAGGCAGGGGGCACAAGGTTTGATCCCTAGTCTGGGAAATAAAATCCCACCAGGTCATAGCACAGACAAAAAGTAAAATTAAGGTGTTCCCTGGTAGCTCACCTGGTAAAGAATCCGTCTGCAATGTGGGAGACCTGGGTTCAATCCCTGGGTTGGGAAGACCCCCTGGAGGAGGGCATGGCAACCCACTTCAGTATTCTCGCCTGGAGAATCCCTATGGACAGAGGAGCCTGACGGGTTACAGTCCATGGGGTCACAAAGAGTTGGACACAACTGAGAGACTAACCACAGCACAGCACATACGTTGGGATATTACTCAGACATTAAAAAGAATGAAGTAATGCCATTTGCAAAAACACAGATGGACTTGGAGATTGTCCAACTGAGTGAACTAAGTCAAACAATAGATATCATACGATATCGCTTATATGAGGAACCAAAAAAAAATGATATAAATGAATTTATTTACAAAATAGAAACAGACCTCAAACAAACTTATGATTACTAGAGGGGAAGGATAGATTGGAAGTTTGGGATTGACAGGTACACACTGCTATATTTCAAGTAGATAACAAATAAGAACCTACTGTATACCATGGGGAACTCTGCTCAATGTTCTATAATAACCTAAATGGGAAAAGAATTCAAAAAATATACAAAAAATAAGAATATACATGTATAACTGAATCGCTTTGCTATACAACTGAAACTAACACAACAGTGTCAATCAACTATGCTCCAATGTAAAATAAAAATTAAAAAAACAAAGTACTATTTTAAGCTGTTAATAGAAAAAGCTGTTAATAGAATTTACCTTAAGATTTTGAGTTTCAGAGTTATTTATTTCCTTCTTTGTGATCACCTATATTTTCTATTTTCCCAGCATAAACATACATGACTTATAAAATTAACTTTAATTATTTTTTAAAAATAGAAAATGGAGTCATAAAATACAGTTCATGAAATATAGGCAAAGGAGGAGGCTGGAGAATGGCAAGGTCGGAGGCTCCCTGGAGCCCCAGCACTCTCCCTGGGAGCTAAACTGGACACATGCCCCTCTGTGAAGCATGACTGCACCGCTGACACAGAGCAGAGCATCCTGTGTGAGAAGAATTCCCCCACGTCGTCACAGAGCCACCTTACCAACCACACCAGGCTCAGCTATCCTGGCCTCCAGTTTCAGAAGTTATAATAAGAAGCCCACAGCCTGGGATCACAGTGTTTTCCAGAAGAAATGAAACAAAAACTAGTGAGCATCACTCCTCCTTTTTAGACCCACATGATGAATGAGTAGTTGATTTTGCTTACAGAAGGGAGCCCAAGGGACCATCCACTCAAACTCTCACCAGAGCCTGAATGCTTCCAGCAGCAACTGCTCCCGGTCTTCAGCCGGTCTCTGTCAACAGGAACATCACATGTGCAGTGCAAGTCAACATCTGTGCTTTACCTTCCAAGTGCCAGGCAGTGGGCTAGGTTCTGTTCAAAAGACATGCTCCTTCCACCTATAGCTGCAGGTCATGTTTTCAATGTCAGTGTTATTAGATTTGGTTTACTATATTTAAAATAAAAATAGCAAAAATAGGAATGGTACTATATTCCTGGTACCCACTATCTCATTTTAAATCTTCGCTGTACCTGTTATACATAATCACTCCAGTTGAGAAACTGATGCTCAGAAAGTTAAAGTGACTTGCCCAAGATCACCTAGCCAGGGACTGGCAAAGTAAGGATTCATTCACAGGACTGATTCCAAAGTAACAAATTATCCATGGCCCATGGCTTTGTTTGCAGTTACTACATAGAAATCTGCTGGAAATGCAGACTTTCAATCCTCACCCCCAGACTTGCTGATTCTGGTTTTGCATTTTGACATAATCCCAAAGCAAGTCAGGTTCCCAATAAAGTTACTGTCCTATGAAATTTATTCTTCAGATTTAAAGGAAATGGAGGAAGGAAACGAGATGTATTAAGCAACTATCTGTGGGCCAGGCTCTGTGCCATTTTAACAGGATTCTTTGCCTTTTAATCACACAATGACCCTCAAGCCCATTGTGTTAATATATAGGTGAGGAGCCCGAGGCTCAAGGAAGTTGAATCACTTGCCCAAGATCCACAGTCAGTGCAGGAGAATTTTGACCCCAGTGACCAGAACACAGTTCTGTCTGCAGTTTTTGCTTTGTGTTGGATGCTAAAGAGAGGTAGAGGATCACATAGCCAACTTTCAAAAGGCTCCATTAACCTCTGGGACTGGAGTTTACTGCTAATGTTGAAAAGAGGGGGATTTTCTAATAAGCTAGGTTAGGGGACAATTTCCCCCAGAAATGAGTTTTTTTTAACCTCTGTTAAATTGAGATGTGTGAATTTCTTACAAAGTTTGTCCCCAAAATGCTGAAATGGCAGCCTTAGGAATTGACAAGTTCCTTACCTCTAATATTAATAAAAGTAAAAGAGGCAACTTTTAAACCCACTGTCAGAAAAATGGATGGCTCTGAGTCAACCATGAGGAATGTTGGATATTCTTAGAAGAAAAACCAAACAGTTATTCAAGTCAGAAAAAAAGATATGACTTTCAGGGTGTTTTAGATCAAGTGTTGTCCCTGATTCAATGATTGGGGGTATCTAAAACTACACGGAGGAATAGAAAAGGCTGCCATGGGCCAGCAGGAGACGGAGCCCAGGAGACGGAGCCCAGGAGAGATGGCTGAGCATTATACCACTCTGTTTCCCCTGCACACATCCTCTCTTCCTTCTATCTATTATGTTCAAGACTGTAAGCGTTCCCTTCACCTCAAAAGGTGCCTGGCATGTATTAATAGAAAACACTCACTTAAATAGTTGATGAATGAATAAATGAATGAATGAAAATAATCAAAGTTTGATTATGACATGTATCAAATGTTGTCAGAAGATCTGAGACATTCTCTAGGGGTGTCTCCAAAGAATTCTGGGGGTCACTGAAAATGTGGAGAATAGACCTGCAGCTCCCCCTCTTCACATGCTCCCATCCAACAAGGACATTCGTGTTTTATATGGTGGGCTTATAAGTAAGATCTGACTTAACAGTCTCATGACTAAAAGGGAAAAAAAAAAAGAAATGTGAAAATTCCCAGTATAACAGTCATATTAATCAAGAAAGAAAAATATTCTGAGTCTTATTATTAGCCATGTGACCTTGAATGTGTGGCTTAACTTTTATGAACACGAGTTTCATCATTTATAAAATAGTTTGTTGAGTTCGGTTATTTTATTTCTAAGGTTCCTTCCAGCTCTAATGTAATCTTAGTTTATCATTTTCATTATGATCCAATTTTTTTTCTTTCTTTGTATTTTTCCCGATCTGTTCTAATTTCTTTACAATGAGCATGTATTCTTCTGTTAGAAGAAAAGATTTATTTTCAAAGACATATAAATTAAATTAAACTTAAAAAAAATATCCCTCCCCAGTTTTCCCTGCATTTGCATTTGCTTTTAACAAAAGCTAGAAGAGATGTTTTCCACGTTTTCGCCTGAGGAGAACAGAATTTAAAGTCATGCTGCAGGGAGAGCTGGAGCCTTCAAAAGCAAGTAATGCTTAATCTGTTCTATTTCTGAAGCACAAAATGAAACCAAACAAAAAAGAAAAATAAGCTACTGCTTCACCATTGCCAAGTTTCTTCATGCATAAATAGAGATCCATCCAGAAAAACAGCCCTCTCAGTCGGGTGGGACAAATCCTTGTGTGCTTTTGTGGAAAATTCCCCAGCAAACTGGCATCAAGGACACTGTCTAAAGCTGCCTCCAGGTATGGCCAGAAAACCACACAAAGGTAGTGAGATGCCATGAGCTCTGCCAGGGCAAGTGCCCGAGTGACAAAGTTGCTGTGTCTCGGGCCCCATGGAATAAACATAGCTAACACCTTCCAAGTGGACTACAAGACCAAACTGGGCATAACTAGTGTAGGACAGGTCTGATTTTATACCTGCAGTCTCCATGTTTTTGGTGTCTTCTCTTGGCCCAAGAATACTCCGCTCCCTTGCCTTCCCACCCACTGTGAACCTTCACTGTCCTCAGTTCTGCTTCCCCAGGGATGTATCGTGAACACTCTCTCCTTCTTCCTCATTAACATCTTACTCCAGAAGGGACCCTAGTCACCATCATTCAAAGATAAAATGATGTATCTTCCTGTCATCATCAGGAGCAGGGGGAGCTTCTGGGTCCACCTCAGAACTGCCTCGCTCTGAAAGTACAAGACATGGCTTCTTTTTCTTCTTTAGCTACATACTCACTCTAGTGGAGCCCATCCAAACCCCTGGGTTTTTGTATGTTGTTGTTGTTGTTTTAATATTTATTTATTTGGCTGCATCAGGTCTCAGTTGCCGCATACAGAATATTCATTGTTTCATGTGGGATCTTTCTCTAGTTGGGGCACATGGACCTAGTTTCTCCACACCATGTGGGATCTTAGTTCCCCAACCAGGGAACTCACGTCCCCTGCATTGCAAGACAAATTCTTAACCACTGGACTACCAGGGAAGTCTCCAACCCCCTGGTTTTAAATACCACATTTGTATTGAGGACTGACTTCCCTGGTGGCTCAGATGGTAAAGCGTCTGCCTACAATGCAGGAGACCTGGGTTTGATCCCTGGGTCAGGAAGATCCTCTGGAGAAGGAAATGGCACCCCACTCCAGTATTATTGCCTGGAAAATCCCATGGACAGAGAAGCCTAGTAGGATACAGTCCATGGGGTCTCAAAGAGTCGCACACGACTGAGCAACTTCACTTTCTTTCACTTTCTCTGTGTTGAGGACTTCTGTATCTCTCCTGGAACTCTCTCATATAATCAAGTCTCCATTTGCCATCTCTATTTGCATGTTTAATAGGAATCTTTACAACAATCAAAAGAGAATTTTTTTCCCCCAGACCTCAGTTTTCTTCAAAGTGCATAGCATCACCATTCACCAGTTAACTCAAGACGAAATCTAGGAGTTATCCTTGGCTCTTTTACTTCCTTCATGCCCCACAATTCAGTGGCAGATCCAGGTAACTCTATCTTCAAAAGAATCTCAATGACCATTTCTTCTCCACTGCTCCTACCCTACCCTGAGCCATTACCATCTCTTGTCTAGACCGTTGCTGTACCTCCCAACTGATCACTCTGATTCCATTCTCCCTAAAATCCATTTCCCAAAGAGCAGTCATATATTTTTTGAAACAGAGATCCAAGGAAGTCACTCTCCTACTTAAAACCATCCAGTGTTTCACACACTTGGAATAAAATCCAAACTCCCTACCCAGTTTACCAAGCCCCATGCAATCTGATGCCTGCCTTCCTCTCCTACTTCACTCTGCTCCCACTTCATGCATCACTATCCAGTCACATACCGGCTCATTTTCTATGCTTCCCACCCACCAAGATGTTTTCTGCCCTAGAGCCTTCAGGCATTGTCATTGACTCTCCTGAAATGTTCTTCCCCAGGGTCTCCTCACAGGTGGCTCCCTCCTGTCATTTAGTTCTCAACAGTAAACCTCTCTGTAGAGAAGTCTTTCTTCACTATCAATCCAAAGTAGTCCCCATGTCAAAGATCACCACAAATTGTATTGTAATTATCTGGATAGCACTTATGATGGATATTTTCTTATTTATTGGTTGGCATAAGTCTAAGACTTGTTTTCTAATACAGAACTCAAGAACTGCACCAGTGCTCACCATAGTCCACTAATGTCCATCTAGTACCTAGAACAGTGTCTAACTCACAGTGGGCTCTCAAGTATCTACTGCATGAACAGATTCAGAGTGTTGATAATACTGACTGGCTGCAATGCATATATCCATCAATAATGGGACACTTAAATAAACCAGGATGCATCTGGTCTGTGGATACTATATTGCTATTAAAAATAATTACATAGAAATATGTAAGATGACATGGAAGAAATATTAAAAGAAAAAAATAATCTGAAACATATGTTTATTATTATCCCATTAATACTTATTTTAAAAAGTCATATGTAGCTAAGTAAAAGGAGATCACATACTCTTTGAGTCCACATACATGAAATATCAAACTACACAAGTACAGTGACTGAAAATATATTAGTGGTTGTGCAAGGCTGAGGAAAGAGAAAAATGGCAAGTTACTATTAGCAGGTATGGGTTTTTCTGTGGGGTGATAAAAGTGATCTGGAAGTAGATAGTGACGATAGTTGCATAATTTTGTGAATATACTAAAAACCACTTCATTGTACACTTTAAATTGGTGGATTTTATGGCATGTGAATTTTGTTTCAATAAACATTTTAAAAGCAACTAAAGTAAAATGTTATTTAATAGATAATCATTTAAATACAAAGAAGGGATGGAGAATGCATAGAAAACTGTTGATAATGGTAAAAGGAAGGGCAGGTAGACATAGAAATAAAATAAAAGAAGGGTCTTTCTGTCTACTTTACATCATTTGAATCATATGATTTGAATAATTTATAATTAAATGTTTTATTACTTAATTTAAAATAAATAGCATAATAAAAATAATGAAATTTAAAAATTCAAGTCAAGTTAGTAAAATATATGTTTGTCTTTTGTTAGTCAACTCACCAAGTTATTAAGATCAACAGATATCTAAAAAAACTGAAAACAGAACTACATATCATCCAGCAATCCCACTTATGGGCATATATCTGGAGAAAAACATGGTTTGAAAAGATATATGCACCTCAATGTTCATTGTAGACTATTACACTAGCCAAAACATAGAAGAAAACTAAATGTCCATCAACAGAAGAATGGATAAAGATGTGGTGTGTGTGTATATATATATATATACACACACACACACTCAGTGGAGTATCATTCAGCCATAAAAAAGAACAAAATAATGCCATTTGTAGCAACATGGATGGATCTAAAGATTATCATACTAAGTGAAGTAAGTCAGATAAAGACAAATATCATATGATATCATTCATTTATGGAATCTAATTTTTTTTTAAATGATATAAATGAACTTACTTACAAAACAGAAACAGACTCACAGATTTTGAAAACAAGCTTAATAGTTACTAAAGGGGAAATGTGAGTGTGGGAGACAAATTAGGAGCTTGGGATTAACATACACACACTACTCTATGTAAGATGAATAACCAACAAGGACCTACTGCATAGCACAGTGAACTATGTTAAATATTCTATAGTAACCTATATGGGAAAAGAATCTGAAAAAGAATGAACCTATGTATATGTATAACTGAATCATTTTATACATCGAAACTAACACAACATTGTAAATCAACTATCAGTTCAGTTCAGTCGCTTAGTCGTGTCTGACTCTTTGTGATCCCATGGACTGCAGCACGCCAGGCCTCCCTGTCCATCACCAACTCCCGGAATTTATTCAAACTCATGTTCATTGAGTCAGTGATGTCATCCAACCATCTCATCCTCTGTTATCCCCTTCTCCTCCCGCCTTCAATCTTTCCCAGCATCAGGGTTTTTTCCAATGAGTCAGTTCCTCGCATCAGGTGGCCAAAGTATTGGAATTTCAGCTTCAACATCAGTCCTTCTAATGAATATTCAGGATTGATTTCCTTTAGGATGGACTGGTTGGATCTCCTTGCAGTCCAAGGGACTCTCAAGAGTCTTCTCCAACACAGAAAACCACTAGACCTTTCAGTAAATCAACTATACTCCAAAAAGTTAATTTTTAAAAAAGATCAACAGATATCATACAAATGAAAGGATTTCAGAGAAATGTTTCTGCTCCTCAATACATGTGACCTTCAGAGGCTGAATATTTTCTCTTCTGTGCTACAATGACTTTTTTGGATTCAAAATGAGTTTTAACATAATACTACATATATGTATATTGAATGAGAGTTGGGAAGCACCTATAAACATTTATATACATATACATATATCTCACAGTGAAGTAAGAACAATTGAAGTTCATGGACAACAAAGAATAAATCTGACATTACTATATTTTCTTATTTTTATTTTACCCAAGTACAAAATAAAATGCTCAAAATGCAACAGTGAGAAAGCAGAAGCACTACTTATAGATTATATATAATTCTCTACTTAGAAAAACAAGCATAACCTGAAGACAAACTACTAGAAAAAAATCAGAGTTTAGTCATGCTGTTAATATTGATTGACCTACAAAAATCAATAGTATTTCCCAATATCAATAATAACCAACAGAGAATGTAATGAGATAAGCAAGAAACATTAAATATTTATGAATTCAGCTAAGCAACAAATCTTAATACCACTCTAAAATATAATTTTAAAATCTAATAAAGAACATAAAAGGTGATCAGAATAAATGACAATTATAATAATCTTCAAATTTAAACTTTCCCATCACTAATCTCTAAATTCCCAATAAAATTTCAACTTAAACACCTTTGAGAAATTCATCACATTTACTCTAAAATAGGAAAGGTCAGTTCATAGCTAAGTCAATTATAAAACAGAAAATTAAAAAGCTGTCCACTATAAATAAAGCCATGATACCAGAAAAATAGACCAATGGAACAGAATAAATATATCTCAAAAACACAGTCATCTGTACATGAATATCTCATATATGACAAAATACAAAAAAAAAAAAAAAAAGAAAGAAAGAAAACAATTGATTGCTCGAGAGAGAATATAAGGAGAACTTCTCTGGCGGCACAAGGATAGGAATCTGCCTGCCAATGCAGGGGACACAGGTGTGCTCTGGACTAGGGGAAGATCCCACATGCTCAGGAGCAAACAAGCCCATGCACGTCAACCTCTCAGCCAGCACCATAGAGCCCACCTGCCGCAGCTACTGAAGGCTGCAAGCCCCGGAACCTGCGCTCCACAACAAGAAGCCCCCGAAATGAGAAGCCCGCACATCACAGCAAAGAGTAGCCCTCCTTGCCACAACTAGAGAAAGCCTGTGCAAAGCAACAAAGGCCCAGAACAGCCAACAGTAAAACAAATTCATCAAAAATGTTTAAAAAAGAAAAAGAGTATAAGGAAAACTTACTACATGGAGAAAAATAAAACCAAAATCCTTCATAACACCATATAAAAAGGGAGAATCTTGATAGGTTTATGAAGAAAAGGCAACAAATGGAGTATAATCTGCAAAAACATTGAATCACTAAGCTGGAAACCTGAAACTAACATTGTAAATCAACTATACCACAGTTTTAAAAAGATATAAAAGCAACAGAGCCATTAGGCTAACTGAAGAAAATATCTTGGATTTTACAAATTAATAACAGAAATTAAATTAAGGGCTATATTATGGAGGGGGAAAGTGATTTATTTTGGTTGCTGCACATTTAAGGATTTCTGTTCCTGAGTGGATTGAGGAAATTAGTGGCAACTTACTCATAAGGGGTTCTCCCCAAGAAAAAGGCCATGCCCAGGAAAAAGAAATGCAAAAAAGGCAAAACTGTCTGAGGAGGGCTTACAAATACCTGAGAAAAGAAGAGGAGGTAAAGGCAAAGGAGAATACACATTTGAATGCAGAGTTCCAAAGAATAGCATGGAGAGATAAGAAAGCCTTCCTCAGTGATCAATGCAAAGAAATAAAGGAAAATAATAGAATAGGAAAGACTAGAGCTATCTTCAAGAAAATTAGTGATACCAAGGGAACACTTCATGCAAAGATGGGCACAATAAAGGTCAGAAATAGTATAGACCTAATAGAAGCAGAAGATATTAAGAAGAGGTAGCAAGAATACATAAAACTATACAAAAAAATATTTTCATGACCCAGACAACCATGATGGTGTGTGATGACTCACCCACAGCCAGACATCCTGGATCGTGAAGTCAAGTGGGCCTTGGAAGCATCACTATGAACAAAGCTAGTGGAGGTGATGGAATTCCAGTTGAGCTATTTCAAATCCTAAAGATGATGCTGTGAAAGTGCTGCACTCAATATGCCAGCAAACTTGGAAAACCCAGCAGTGGCTGCAGGACTGGAAAAGGTCAGTTTTCACTCCAATCACAAAGAAAGGCAATGCTAAAGAATTTTCAAACTACCATACAATTGCATTCATCTCACATGCTAGCAAAGTAATGCTCAAAATTCTCCAAGCCAGGCTTCACCAGTATGTGAACCATGAACTTCCAGGTGTTCAAGCTGGATTTTAAAAAGGCAGAGGAACCAGAGATGGAGAAACCCAGAGAGTTCCAGAAAAACATCTACTTCTGCTTTATTGACTACGCCAAAGCATTTGACTGTGTGGATCACAACAAATTGTGGAAAATTCTTAAAGAGATGAGAACACCAGATCACCTGACCTGCCTCCTGAGAAATCTGTATGCAGGTCAAGAAGCAACAGTTAAAACTGGACATGGAACAACAGACTGGTTCCAAATTGGGAAAGGGGTACATCAAGGTTGTATATGGTCACCCTGCTTATTTAACTTATATACAGAGCATATCATGCAAAATGCAGGGCTGGATGAAGGACAAACTGGAATCAAGATTGCCAGGAGAAATATCAAAATCCTCAGATACACAGATGACACCACCCCTATGGCAGAAAGCAAAGAACTAAAAAACCTCTTGATGAAAGTGAAAGAGGAGAGTGAAAAAAGTTGGCTTAAAACTCAACACTCAGAAAACTAAGATCATGGCATCTGGTCCCATCACCTCATGGCAAATAGATGGGAAAACAACGGAAACAGTAGTTGACTTTATTTTTCTGGGCTTCAGAACTACTGCAGACGGGGACTGCAGCCATTAAATTAAAAGACGCTTACTCCTTGAAATAAAAGCTAGACAGCATATTAAAAAGCAGAAACATTACTTTGCCAACAAAGGTCCATCTAGTCAAAGCTATGGTTTTTCCAGTAGTCATGTATGGATGTGAGAGTCGAACTATAAAGAAAGCTGAGCACTGAAGAATTGATACTTTTGAACTGTGGTGTTGGAGAAAACTCTTGAGAGTCCCTTGGACTACAAGGAGATCCAACCAGTCCATCCTAAAGGAAATCAGTCCTGAATTCACTGGAAGGACTGATGCTGAAGGTGAAACTCTATATGGCCTCCTGATGTGAAGAACTGACTCATTTGAAAAGACCCTGATGCTGGGAAAGATTGAAGGCAGGAGAAGGGGACGACAGAAGGATGACTGAACTGCACCGCTCACTCACTCTGCAATTCCCCTAAACAAATGACACAGATTCACCAGAAGAACAAGTACAACCACAGAAAACCCATCCCTTCAGCAAAACTAGAAGTGCCCACTGAAAGCATTAGTTCAGTTCAGTCACTCAGTCGTGTCCAACTCTTTGAGACCCTGTGAACCACAGCACGCCAGGCCTCCCTGTCCATCACCAACTCCCGGAGTTTACTCAAACTCATGTCCATTGAGTTGGTGATGCCATCCAGCCATCTCATCCTCTGTCGTCCCCTTCTCCTCCTGCCTTCAATCTCTCCCAACACCAGGGTCTTTTCAAGTGAGTCAGCTCTTCGCATCAGGCGACCAAAGTATTGGAGTTTCAGCTTCAACATCAGTCCTTCCAATGAACACCCAGGACTGATGGCCCCCAGGATAGACTGGTTGGATCTCCTTGCAGTCCAAGGGACTCCCAAGAGTATTCTCCAACACCACAGTTCAAAAGCATCATTTCTTCGGCACTCAGCTTTCTTTATAGTCCAACTCTCACATCCATACATGACTACTGGAAAAACCATAGCCTTGACTAGACGGACCTTTGTTGACAAAGTAATGTCTCTCCTTTTTAATATGCTGTATAGGTTGGTCATAACTTTCCTTCCAAGGAAAAAGCATTAGTAGAGAGAGAGAAAAGTTCAGGGAAATTGTCGGGGAGAGAAAAGGAGTTGTTTGTCCACATCCTTGAGAGTTCCCCTGAAATTCAAAACTGTCTCTGGGTACAGAACTTAACACATGAGGCTGTCCTGGGCAGGTGACATGACAAGATCTGCACACCCACCTTCTAGAACCTTAGAAGTGTATACAGAGGCTTAACTGGGTTCAGTCATGTATACCATCCAGATGTTCTCCCCACAGTTAAAAGTATATTCCAGGGACAGTGGAGGGGCAAGGCCCCTCCAGTTGTCTGGATCCAGCTTAAGGATCAGTTGGCAGCCTCATCTTCTTATCCTCTTACAAGGGTGAAAGTCTCTAAAAGTGAATGAAGATCACCTCCAGAAAGAGAGTTTTGTTGTTGTTGTTTAGTCATTAAGTCATGTCTGACTCTTTTGCGATGTCATGGACGGGTAGCCCACCATGCTCCTCTGTCCATGGGACTTTCCAGACAAGAATACTGTAGTGGGTTGCCATTTCTTTCTCCAGGGGATCTTCCTGACTCAGGGATCGAACTCGGGGTCTCCTGTATTACAGGCAGATTCTTTACCACTGTCCCAGAAAGAGAAAATCTGTACTAATTGTGACGAAACTTAATAATAGGAATGATTACAGGGAAGAGACTTAAAGGTGACAAGGACCCAAGATAGCAGTCTCAGAAGGGCACAAAATCTGAAGAGGAATAAAAAATCACTTTACAGTCTGGGGTGGTAAGGATAAAAGCATGTCAAGGAAATTTGGCATCCTACCTGACAAAGGAAAATTTTTTAATATTTCAAATTGCAGTGCAGGGAATAAACACTGCAACTTGGCCACTTTGATAAACAGACATTAGAGAAACTATTTCACTTCACAGACAGAAGAGGAAGCTCTTGAATTAAACACTTATACAATCTGAATTGCCAAGTAGGTCTACAAAATAAAGATTCAATATACACTACTATATATAAAATTGATAATCAACAAAGACCTACTGTATTAGCACAGGAATTCTACTCAATATTCTATAATAACCTATATGGGAGAAGAACCTGAAAAAATGAATATATGTACTTGTATAACTGAATTACTTTACTATACATCTAAAATTAACACAACATTATAAATCAACTATACTCCAATATAAAATAAGACTTAAAAAAGTAAAAAAAAAAAATCCAAAACGATGTTCATCTTTACAAACTTGGAAGAATAAAACTGAAACTTAAAATTGAAACAAACTGGTGAAAATTCTCCCACACCACCCTAAAAGCAATAAACAAGTAGAAAAAACTATAGCATAATGCATCAAACTAAATCCAGTATTTTCCAACAAGCATGTGGAAATATGAAAAAAATACCTTGAATCAGATAACCAAAATCTAAGGAAGCGAAATGACCATAAAGCTGGAAGAAATATGGAAAGAAATGGGAAAAAATAACAGTCTCAGAAATGAACAATTAAATTACCAGTTTTCCTAGAAAGATTATATTCAAATGAACAATTAATAAGAGGAAATAAAGTAGAGAAACAACCAAGATGATAAGAACATTTTTTAAAAGGGTAAAAAAGAAAGTAGTTTAAATGGAAGCTACATAAGGGAGATCCAATTACACAGAACTGGACTTTCAGGGGGAAAAAAAGCAATGGAATAGAACTAATATTTTAAAATATAATCCATGAAAAGGTTCAGGAAATTATAGAATATCTAAATCCATATACTAAATAGGCTCAGTAGGAATCTAGGAAAACTTACCCAGAATCATTAACCCTCAGATATATCCTAGTAAAAGTGTTAGATTTTCCAGATACAGAAAGAAATCTCAGATCTCAACAGCAAGAAAATTAAGCTGGTATCAAAATTTCCAAGAGTGCCATACAAATCAAGGCAAGAAGAAAACAGGATGTGCAAGAAACTCAAGGGAGAGAAAGGTGAACCAAGGATTTTATATCCAGCTAAGCTGTTGTTCAGTTTCAAGACATAAATAAAAAGTAACACACACATACACACACAAAACAGTTTTACACATTTAGGAACTTGGGGAACACTGTATTCACAAGTCCTTAATCTGCTAAAGGATAAATTTCATCCAGTCAAGTTATGACTGAGGAAATCTGGCCAAAAGGAGTAATGGTAAGGATTTAATATATTTAATTTAATCAGAATAATATAAAATGCTATATGTTTTGACAAAGTAAATATAATATGAATAAAAAGTACAAGGGAATGGAGAGGGGTAATGGAAAGAATAAATTCATTGATGTGGCACAAAGGAGTCCTCAAATCTTTTGACCTCCCAAGTCCTTGCACTTGTAAAATTTTTGAGAATCTCAGAAAGCTTTTATTTATTAAGTTATAGGAATCAATTTATTCCACTTTACAAATTAAAACTGAGAAGGTATTTATTTAAACATAATAAAAATAAGCCTATTATGGAAACATAAATAACATTTTTTATGAAAATAATACTTTTCCCAAAAAATATAATGAGAAAAGTGATACCTTTCACATTTTTGCAAATCCCAAGGCCTGGCTTAATAGCAGACACCTGGACTTTCATAGGGCTTACCCTCATAGCTCAGTTGGTAAAGAATCCACCTGCAGTGCAGGAGACCCTGGTTCAATTCCTGGGTTGGGAAGATCCTCTGGAGAAGGGATAGGCTACCTGCTCTAGTATTCTTGGGCTTCCCTTACAAGTTCCACACTTGTAGCTATTTGGTAGCTATTAAAGGGATAACAGGCTTCCTTGGTGGCTCATTGGTAAATAATTCATCTGGCAATGCAGGAAACACAGGTTTAATCCCTGGGTCAGGAAGATTTCCCTGGAGAAGGAAATGGCAAGCCACTCCTGTACTCATACCTAGAAAATTCCATGGACAGAGGACCCTGGCAGACTACAGTCCATGGGGTTGTAAAAGAGTCAGACATGACTCAGCAACTTAACAACAACAAAGGGATAACATCATCAAGTATCATGTAGCCTCTGGATGATGTTTGTGTGCATTCATAAGAAAATAAAAGTGAAAAAGTCATGTAAAGTCTTACTTAGTATTATGAAAATGGTTTTGAAATCACAGACTCTGTGAAGGTTTCAGAGCCTTCAGTGGATCACACTTTGAGAACATCTGTTGTACACATAAAAAGGAGGAGTCAAATGTACATTAGAAACTGACACACTAGTTAATAAAGTTAACTAAGAAAACAGCAGAGAAGGGCAGTTTAAAAGGCGTAAGCACAGAGGTTTTCAATAGATACCTAGTCCTAATATCAGAAGTTTTTTCAATTAAAGACCAAAGCAAATGCATCTCCTAGAGAAACAGAAATTTTAATAAAATGAGACAGTAATTATACTTGAAATGACAGAGACCCAACATAAAAAGTACATTAATATATGTGAGTTAGCTTAATGCATCTTTTAAAAATATTTCCAAAGTGATTCAAAGAAATAACAAATCTTTGCTATATAAGAGCTGCATCTGGGGAAAAAAGGTGATTCTGAAAGGCTAAACATAAAAGGATTGGATCCAGGCATAATAGGCAAATGAAATCAATACATACACAGTGCTTGCACCTGACATCAAATTAGGACGCAAGCCAAAAAAAAATTACTGTGACAAAAAGGACACTATTAATGCTAAAAGCTGCAATTCAAAATAGAGATATAACACTCAGAAATATCTATGCACCAATAACACAGAAATCTTCTTTATATACAGCAGAAACTACAGGAGAAGCAAGTAGAAATACACAAAACACCCTGATAATAGATTTCATCAAACCACTCTAATTACAAAACAGGTAAGTATACAAAAATTATCAAGGCTACAAAATACCTAAACAGCATTCTCAATAAAATACAGTAGATCTTATGGAATCATCAAACATTAAACCCTGATAATGGAACATACATTGTCCTCTCAAGCAACATGGGACATTTACAAAACTAATCAACTTGTTAAGTCACCAAAAAAAGCATGAGTAAGTGGTATGGAGAAGAAATATTACAAACAACACTCCTTAATTATATTTGCAATAAAATAAGCAATAAATAACAATATTTAAAAATACAAAAACTCCTGAAATTAAATTTTTTTCTTGTAAAAAATTACTAAGTGACAGAGGAAATACAACCCCAAATTTCAAATGCAATAATGATGAAACTACTACAGATTAGAATCTATGGGATACATTCAAGCACTAATCAGAAAAGAATAATCAATTTATACACTTGCTGCTGCTAAGTTGCTTCAGTCGTGTCCGACTCTGTGTGACCCCATAGACGGCAGCCCGCCAGGCTCCGCCATCCCTGGGATTCTCCAGGCAAGAACACCGGAGTGGGTACTGCAACCTAAAAATACATCTTTTTAACTTTAAGTGAGCCCAGAACCCTCCACAATATTCTGAGGCTTACTTTCAAAAAGTATTTTTTAAAAGAACAATAAAGTTAACAAAAATAAAGCACCAAGAAGAAAACAGATAAAAGTGAAAATATAGTAGAGAAGAAAAATATAAGAAATCTGATTAATAAAACTGTTTTTAAATGATTAATAAACTAGACATATCACTAATTCACCTGATTAATAAAAAAGAAGGCACAAATATATGAAGAAATGATAAGAAATTACCAATGAGACAAAAATAAAAGCTTTCAAATCATGAGATTAATGTACATATTTCTTTGCAAATAAATCTGAAAACCTGTATTAAATGAAAAACATTTGATGAAATAAAGTTTATCAAAATTGACTCAAATAGAGTTAGAAAGCACTTTTTTTTTTTTTTTTTTTTGGTCACACTGAGTGGCTTGCAGGATCTTAGTTCCCCAACCAGGGACTGAACATGGGCCTTGGCGGTATAAGTGCTGAGCCCTAACCACAGAACCACCAGGAAGTTCCCAGGAAGCATTTTAAATGGACCAATGCTCATAGAAAAAAAAGAGAGAGAGAGAGAAATTTAATCAAAGCTAGACCTCACAGAAAAGTCCACCAGGCCCAGATGGTTTTAAAAGGAAATTTTACCAAACTGTCAATAACCAGATAGGTCCAGTCCTACAAAAACTGCTCCAAAACATAGAAAATGAAGGAAAACAACTTTTAAATCATTTTATAAAGAAAATATCATCAGATCAGATCAGTCGCTCAGTCGTGTCTGACTCTTTGCAACCCCATGAATCGCAGCATATTGATGCCCAAATATGATATAGTTCAAAATTTTTAAAAATCAAATTACAAACATATAGTTTATCAAAATTAGCACAAAATACATTATTCATCACTATGCTATGAAAATAATATACAATAACCAAGCAGGATTGGTTCTAGGAATACCATGTGCACTCAATATAGGAAATGCATTACCATAAAATACCATAAATCTGAAAAAAAAATTACTGTTTTTACTTTGATGAATCCTAGAAACTTCTAAAAAATTCAACATCTATTCCCAGTAAATTCACACACACACACACACACACACACCATGATTCTGAAGCTCCATTCCTACTTACTGTAAAAACACTTCGGACGTGTACTTCTGAGATGGTCTCAACGATCCCCATCTCCACATATTCACTTCTTTGAATAGACCCCACTACATTGAATAACACTGATCTGTTTGCCCAAGTATACAAATTATGGAAATGATGTGTAATATCCAATACTAAATTATATTTTAAAAAATACAGTTTCTACCTCATTCTCTCTGTGGGATCTTTTGTCCAGTGGAAGTCAGTTACCATGTTGTGAGGAAAGGACCGAGTGGTGAGAAACTACGGCCTCCAGCTAACAGCCAGCCCCAACTTGTCAGCCACGTGAACAAACCATTTTAGAAACACCAGTGAAGCCTCAGGTATCTGCAGCTCCACAGCCACTATCTTGACTACTACTTCAAGAGGGACCCTCAAGCCAGAATCACCCCACTAGACTTGACTTGAATTCCTGACCTATAGAAGGTGTGTGTGATAATGAATGATGATAATCGTTTCAAGCTATTAAGTTTAGAGGTGATTTGTTATGCAGCAATAGATAACTAGTACTGTGTGTACGTGAAACCTTAAAAACACCACTGAAAGGCAAAAAGTTAGATTCTAACAAATAAAGAAGAGCCCTTGTTCTTAGGAAAACTAAGTGTCAAAAGAAAGATCACTTCTTACACTAATTTATAAATTGAAGGCAATAACAAAAATACCAATAAGCTTTTTTTTCATGAAGCTGGATAAGTTGTAATGAAAGTTCACCTGAAAAAATAAACATGCATGAAACACTGAAAAAGCTGTGTTTCAGGAAAACACTGAAAAAGCAAAGTTATGAAAAGGGACTAATCCTACCAGATACTAAAACATTGTAGCAAGCTTCTATAATTAAAACAGTATAATACTGGCACACGAAGAGGCAGACAGACTGGTGCAATAGGATAGAGTGAGATGCCCAGATAGAGAACCAAGTACATATGGAAATTTAATACATAATAAAGATGGTCCTCCAACTCCTGGGCAAAGACAAACAATTTTTTTAAAAAGGTACTCACATAACTGGGTAGTCTTTTGGAAAAAGATACAATTAAATGCATCACATCGTATGTAAAAATAAGCTCTAAATGTATCCAGGGATTTAAACGTGAAACATAAAACTATACAAATACTAGAAGAAAACATTGCTGAATTAATCCATAGTGAAAGTGAAGTCGTTCAGTCGTGTCCGACTCTTAGTGACCCCATGGACTGCAGCCTGCCAGGCTCCTCCGTCCATGGGATTTTCCAGGCAAGAGTACTGGAGTGGGGTGCCATTGCCCTCTCCATAACATGGGTATAAAAAGAGAATTTCTAAATAGGACAAAATTAAGTTGAAAAAATTTTAAGATAAATTTTACTATATAAAAATTTTAAATGTTTCTCATGGAAAAAAAACCACAATCAAAGTAAAATGGCAGAAGACAAAGTGGGAGCGGAATTTGCAAAATATACCACAGATAAGGAGATACGATTCTTAATATACTTTAAAACTGTTAAAATAAAGGGGGGATGAGCAAAACGTCAAAAGAACAATGAATTTAAGGCCCAAGCAAAGAATTTATGAAAAAGATATACAATGGTTCTTAGTCATACACAACTATTTCAATTTTACCCATAATAAGAATAAAAGCAAATAAAATTACACTGGATACCGTTTCTCTTCTATCAGGTTGGCAAAAAAGTAAAAAATCTTGGCAACGCTTTCTACTGGCAAGGCTACAAGGCAGTCTCTTTCACTGCTGATGGGAATGCAGATAATATAACCCTTATGCTGGGGAATTTGGCAATCTCTAACAAAATTACATATGCATTTCCTTTTAATTTAGCAATCTCAGTTCTAGGAATTTAGCCTGAAGCTAACAAGAAAATACAACCACATTAGGTTATCCATTGCAGCATTATTTGTAAATACAAAATCACTGGAAACAACCTAAGTATCTATATATAGGAGACTGGTAGAAGACATGATACACACAATGGCATGCTTTGTAATAAATAAAGGAGATCCCCAGATGAGTTATACTAAGTGAGTTCAGCATACGTGATCAGTGACAAAGGCATAGTGCATATATATTTATATATCCACAGTCACAAAGTGTCTACATAAAACTTAAAGGAGAATGGTCATTGATAGACTCACCTTAAGTAAGTGACCAGAGTTAACACTTTCAGTAATGGTAAAAATTGGTATCATGTACCTTCTGACATGATGCCCTGAGACACAATATTACCTTTGTAGTATTTCTACCAAAAAAAAAAAATTATAATCATGAAAAAAAAAATCACACAAACTTGGCAACAGTCTATAAAATAAAATGTTAAAGCCAAGAAAGATAAAGAATTCTGAGGCAGAGAAGGAAAGAAAGGAGGGAGTGGAGGAGGAAAGAGAAGGAAGGAAAAAGGAAAGGAAGAAAGAAAGAAAGGAAATAAAAGAGATGGAACAGGCAGAATCCTGGACTAGAGGGAGAAAATAGTTATAAAACTCAACTTTGAGAAAATTGGCAAAATTTGAAGTTGGAGAGTGGATTAGTCAGTATTCAACTTTCTGATTTAATGACTGCACTCTGGTTATAGTTTATTCCTATTCTTAGGAATGCGTGTGTGCTCAGTCTTATTTGACTGTTTGAGACCCATGGACTAGCCCATCAGGCTCCTCTGTCCATGAGATTCTGCAGGCAAGAATACTAGAGTGCCCTCTTCCAGGGGAATCCCCGACTCAGGGATCAAATCCACATCTTTTGCATCTCCTACATTGGTAGGTGAGTTCTTTACCACTGCGCCATGGAAATAACTAAGGTAAAGAAATAGATGCTTGCAATTACTTGTAACTGGTTCATTAAAAACATAAACTATGGATTGTGTTTGTGTATGTGTGCACATACATATATATATATATATATACACACATAAAACATACAAAGGAATAAGAAAGAATAATGAGCTAATGGAGCAAAATGTTAAAAGTAGTACATCTGAGCAAATAATATATTGAAGTTCGTATGTATTACTTTTGCAATTTTTCTGCAAGATTGAAGTTCAAAATACTGTTTTAAACCTGGAATTCTGTTTGGTAAGTGACAACAATGACAAAGTTCACTTGTGGTTGCAAGCATGGGAAAAGATATTTTGAATTTCTGAAACTCACAAGGCTTTGACTGAATGAAAGGAATTCTTGCAACAAGAAAAACCAGAAACTCCAACAGAAAGCCATACAAAGGCTTTCTGACCAGATAATTTACAGAGGAGGAAATCCCCAAACCTGTCAAACATATAATAAATAAAGGGCTCAGAATCATGGATAGTTTGAGATATTCAAATTAAAAAAAAAAAAACAACAAACAAGGAGATATCACTTAACCCTAGCAATTCACAAATGTTAGAGTTCTAAACAAATCTAAGGGTTGGTAGAAATGTGGGGATGTAGAAACCCCTAGGAATTGCTACAGATACAAATATGGAAATATAAATGACATGGTCATTCCACCCCTTGGAATAGAATGGCACTCCTTAAAACGTTACTGGACACTTGTTAAAAATATCAAGGCTGACTTTATTACAGTAGAGGAGAGAGACTATACTCAACTCTGCTGAAATAAAAGGCAGGAGAATCTTCAAATGCTGACATGAACTAATGGAAAGGGACTAAGGAATATTATGGGGAGGTTGGTTGATGTGACTGGGCCACCCATGTTTCCAGTCACTTTTCAAAGTTAGGCTCCTACCCTCCCACTGGTAGCCTTCCATGATTACATTTCAAAGAGATGACTCTCAGGTCCTAGAGAAAGATGTTTCTGGGTGGTAGAAATTTTACAAGTACCAGTTTTCTAAAATTGATGCCCTAAGGAAAGAGAGGAGGGGGCCTACAATCATGAACAAACTTGCCTCAATTTTAGTGAAGCTAAAGGGAGTGTTTGGGCAGTCTTGATCAACACCTATCAGCAATTCCACACCAGCAGATAGTTGACAGATTGACAGAAAGATGGATAGATAGACAGACAAGCAGATATGTATGAGTATGTCTACTGGAGATTATATTTAGGATCAGGGAGTTGGAACCCAATACCCAAGAATGGATAGGTCACCTATGGCATACACACACACACTTATTTAACAACCATTCTGCACCATATGCCCTTAGCCGAGTTTTTACATCAGCTATCGCTTTTCACACTGACATCTTTCACCCTTCCACCTATTTTAGACAGGTTTTCTCCCAAACAGTAGGAATTACTCTACCCATATAGTGTGCATTGGTGTTTGTCTGGAAGTGACTCAGGTCTCTTCCAATTATATTCCACTGGCCGAAGAAATTCACTTGGTCATGATCAATTTCAAAGAAGGGAAGAGAAGTGCAATTCTACCATATTCCGCAAAGGTAGAGAACAAGTAATACCTATGAGTAGAACTAAGGACTAGAACACTCTCAAAATGCCCAACTAAGGTGGTTTTGGCTAGTCTCTTTTTTTTTGGTTTTGACTCTTATTGAATGACATAAAGATCCATGACAAGCAGTCATTTGCCGTTTTACTGAGCCATGATTTGAATCACATGTGAATGAGGGTTGGAGGTTGGTTGGAGAGAGCACCAAAGCAAGTCTCTTATCTGCAAATGAATCAAGCTAACTTCCCACCATCCATATCACATCACACTGCAACTTCCTTGTTCTGTTGTTGCAAATGCACTAATGCTTAACGTACACTTAGGTTTCATAGGAGAATTTAACTGCTATACATTTGGGGACTATCAGAGTGCTTGAGGGGCTTCCCAGGTGGCACTAGTAGTAAAGAACCCACTTGCCAATGCAAGAGATGTAAGAGATGCAGGTTTGACCCTTGGGTCAGGAAGATCCCCTGGAGAAGGAAATGGCAACCCACTCCAGTATTCTTGCCTGGGGAATCCCATGGACAGAGGATCCTGGCGGGGTACATCCATGGGGTCAAAAAGAGTTAGATATGACTGAAGTGCCTTAGCACATGCACACAGAGTGCTTGAGACAGGTCCATTCACTGATTTGCCGATCATGTCTATTAATCGTAGCAAATGTTCATATCAACTACTATTCTTGGTCATAATGCCTCCCCACTTACAAGTCACAGTGACTAAGATGCATACTGACTGGAATTCAGTGAGTCCAGTGTTATCAGAGAGAGACAGTCATGCCTCAAAGTGGTCTGGGTACAGTGGAGTTTTTATTCCAAAATGTGGAGTGGGACTTTGGAAAGAGCACAAGATTTGGAGCACAGAGGCTCGCTAGCTGTGTAATCACAGCTATGTGATTGAATCATTCTTAACTTCATTGTCTTTATTAGAAAATGAGGCTATAATACAGAAAATATGACTTTCTTCCTTGCCTCACTTTTTTTTCCTTCTACCCCTCCCTCCTGTTGAAATTATGCTATGCTGCTGCTGCTGCTGCTGCTGCTAAGTCGCTTCAGTCATGTCCGACTCTGCGACCCCATAGACGGGGAGCCCACCAGGCTCCTCCATCCCTGGGATTCTCCAGGCAAGAACACTGGAGTGGGTTGCCATTTCCTTATGCTGTGAGAAACTGTCAAATTTAGCAGAGAAGGGCTTGCTTGTTTCCATTGGAAAGATTATAAATACCTGAGCCGCCTCCTATGAAAGGAGGCAAAGGTTCTAAGGGTCTTCCTTCCCCATCTCAGCAGAGGACCCCAGGTCCCTGCTGCCAGGATGGAGCCACAACCCAGGGGAGGAGCAAACAGAGAAGGAGATCCAAGAAAAGCCTCTGAATGACCTGAAGGAAAGGTGGTTCCGTGATGCACAAAAGATGCAAAACCTATTGTGCGTCACCTTCCCTGTTTTCTTACCTGCGTGTCTGAGTGGATACTCCATGTATGACCAATGGGTACAATAATAACTCTGTCACTCAAGGCAGCTGTAAATCAACAGCCTTTCAAATTATAAAGTGCTGCATGTAAATATAACACTGAGCTACAAGGGAAGCACAAGAATACTGGAGTGGGTAGCCTATCCCTTCTCCAGTGGATCTTCCCAACCCAGGAATCGAACTGGGGTCTCCTTCATTGCGGGCAGATTCTTTACCAACTCTGCTATCAGGGAAGCCCATACATGTAAATATGAGAGATGATAATTTTGAGCTCAAGGATTATAGTGTGTGTAAGTATGCAATTCCTCCAGAGGGAACTGGGTGGGGGCATATTTGAAGTCCTTTAACATGCTGAATCTAGAACCATTACTTAAAGTTTTCATATTTAGAGCCTTTCTTTTGTCTTCTCTTTGTCAAGGACTCTCATTTGAGGAATGAGTTATTCCACACAAGCACAAAGAAATGCTTGATATAGAAAACGTCTCCAATTAGAAAAACCCACAGCATTAGAACTGGGAGAGTTCTTAGAGATCATTTAGGAAAATGTTGTCCCACGAACTTTATACAATGATGGACATGTTCTATATCTGGACTGGGCTATACAGGTGCAGCCTCTAGCCACATACGGCCATGAGGCACTTAAAATGTGGCTAGCACAACTGAGAATTTTTCAATTGTATATAATCTTAATTTAAATTTGAATTTTGAGAACAGCCCTCAGAACATGCATAAATTATTCTAAAATTATATGTGAAATGTTGAGTTTGCAAAACAACACAATCTTCCTGTAACATAGCTATCCAAGAGTAAGTATTAAATAAACTAGGAAGGGTATCTACAGGGAGAATGGTGTAGGGCTGGGAATGAAAATGGTGATGAGAGGCGAAGGTAAAAACAAGAAGATAGCTTTGCACACAAAAATGAGAGCTGAACACAAACTGAAGGATTTAGTAACTCTGTACCCAAAGTACTAGAACGAAAGGAAAAAAAAATGTCTGTGTGGATGTTTTTCAAGGTCAGACTTAGCATTCACCAAATTCTCAAAAAGGCTGAAGACTTCCACCAAAATGTCAAGAATCTCTGAGCTAGGGGAGAATAACCTCCAAACAGATGGGATAGGAATGGAATGTGGACTGATTAAATAATAAAAGGACAATCCTTTACCTGACCATGTGGTTGACAGTTCTCTGGTTAACCAACAAAGTGAGACATTTTATCTTACAGTGGGAAAACAGTAAAAAATAGTACTCAAACATTTTAAGGAGAAGGCAATGGCATCCCATTCCAGTACTCTCACCTGGAAAATCCCATGGACAGAGGAGCCTGGTAGGCTGCAGTCCATGGGGTCGCTAAGAGTTGGACATGACTGAAGCGACTTAGCAGCAGCAGCAAAAAACATTTTAAGTATCTCACTTCAACTTATATAAATTACATGTAAGTACCTTTGCCAGTCTTCTTGTGTGGAACCAAGGACTTTTCATGAATGCATCCATTGACTAGATTTCTGTATTACATTTCTCCCATAAATAAACATAATGCCTTTTCTGATTCCCACTGTTTCTCTAAATGAAGCAAGAGCATAGGGACACTTCAGAAGCAACCTGAGTCCAGAATCCTTCTTGACTTTCTATAGTATCTAGCCCACATCTAACTCAAAAGCAATCTTTTTTCAATTTAATGCAATTAGTCTTTCCAATGGAAGAAATTAGGTTTCATAAAAACACCCGCTCTCTGCTCCCTAATGTTGATAGCTATGGTATGCAGAATAATGATCCCCCAAAGATGAACATGAGCTTCTCTGGTGGCTGAGTGGTAAAGAATCTGCCTGCCAATGCAGGATATGTGGGTTCGGTCGCTGCATGGGGATGACCCTCTGAAGTATGAAATGGCAACCCATTCCAGTATTCTTGCCTGGGAAATCCCATGGATAGAGGAGCCTGGCAGGATACCATAGGGTAGCAAAAGAGTAGGACATGACTTAGCAACTAAACAACAACAACAACAAAATGACCATGCTCTAATTCTCAGAACCCATGAATATAATACTTTTTGGCAAAAGATGATAGCAGATGTGATTAAATCAAAGTTCTTGAGCTGGGGAGATTATGTCAGCTTACCCAGTGAACCCAGTGTAATCATAATGTTCCTTGTGAAAGAGAGAGGTGATGAGGCAGAGAGAAATTTGAAAATACTGTACTGGTGGCTACTACGGAGGAAGGAGCCAGTCACAAGTCAAGGAATGTAGGAGGCATTTAGAAATTGGAAAAGGCAAGGGAACAGGTTCTCCCTTTGGGCCTCAGGAAGGAATGGAGTCCCGCTGACAACTTCAGCCAGTGAAACTCATTTCAGATTGACCTCTAATAAGATAATACATTTGTATTGTTTTACTTTGCCAACAAGGGTCCATCTAGTCAAAGCTACGGTTTTTCTTGTACGGATGTGAGAGCTGGACTATAAAGAAGACTGAGCGCTGAAAATTTGATGCTTTTGAACTGTAGTATTGGAGAAGACTCTTGAGAGTCCTTTGGACTGCAAGGAGATCCAACCAGTCCATCCTAAAGGAAATCAGTCCTGAATATTCATTGGAAGGACTGATGCTGAAGCTGAAACTCCAATACTTTGGCCACTTGATGCAAAGAACTGACTCACTGGAAAAGACGCTGATGCTGTGAAAGATTGAAGGCAGGAGGAGAAGGGGATGACAGAGGATGAGATGGTTGGATGGCATCACCAACTCAATGGACATGAGTTTGAGTAAACTCCGGGAGTTGGTGATGGACAGGGAGGCCTGGCATGCTGCAGTCCATGGAGTCACAAAGAGTTGAACACAATTGAGCGATGGAACTGAACTGAAGCCACTAGGTCTATGGTTATTTGTTAAAGCAGCAATGGGAAATGAATACACCTATTTACATAATATTTAATTAAATAGTCATAACTGTAATGAACATAAACTGCTTTGGGAATAAATACAAGTCTTACAAAACATGTAGTTCAATTTTTGAGAACAGAATTCTCAAAGTAAATGAGTGAGGTATACTAGCAATGATTATTCAGGATGCTGTAGATATCAGTCACCATGTATAGGGGAAAACAGAGAGCGTTCATCAATCCAGCCAACCAACCTCCTAATCTAGAAAGAA
The DNA here is from genome assembly GCF_000754665.1 of Bison bison bison. Taxonomy (NCBI): domain Eukaryota; kingdom Metazoa; phylum Chordata; class Mammalia; order Artiodactyla; family Bovidae; genus Bison; species Bison bison. The sequence goes on from NW_011494863.1 coordinate 6,865,936, forward strand.
AGCTCACTTTTTTTGATTGGTTGCTAAATGCCAGGCACTGTTCTAATTACTTTACAACATTTCTGTCAGTAAATATAGTTTCCAATTACATTTCACCAATGAGAAAAAATTCAGAGTGCTTAAATAACTTGTCTCAGGCTACGCAGTTAGTAAATGGAAGACTTACTAGCCAACACTTGATCCATGATCCATCCAATTTGACAGTTTAGGCTCTTAAAGCCTCTTCTAAACATGAGTTTCTACATTCCCCAGATGCTAACCCAAATAGCTTATTTTACTGGTGAAAAAACTACAATTAGTATAAGTAAGTCTGGCTCTATCACCATAGTAGTCAAAGTCACAGGAAGAAACAATAGTCAGACGGGGTAATTTGAAAGGAACTAAAAAAAGGCCTTTTCACAAGATGTGTTTTTATACACACTCAGAAACCATCAACTGAGTCAAAGTGGAAGTTTATTCCACGTCAAGGAAAGAAGGCAAATAAAATTCACATGAAAATGACATGACAAAATGCAAATAGTAGTTTGTGATCAGGAAATATCAAGGGATATATAGACGTTTCTCTCTGATGTTTCTAGCATCACATGGCATTATCAAGAAATTTCATTTGCAATATGATAAATATGTAGCCAAACAATGATTCCAATTTAGCCACTTACTACCTATGTGCTCTCAGACAAGTCACTTACCCACCGTGAGCCTCCGGTTCTCACCTGAATGTCACCTTCTACCACCTCCACACGGCTGCTTCAGGGATTACACATGATAATGGATACGGAAGTGCTTCGTAAATAAACTGACATGCCCTCTACAGATATGAGGGATGATTACAACATGTGAAATAAATGAAGTGGATGATCCGCATGACCAGCTGTGTCATTAGACTAATGCGTGCTAACTCAGGCTCCCTCTGAAATGAGTAGAACTTTAGCTCAGAGAAATGCTGGGTTTTGTTTAAAACCTTGTTGATGTTACAGGCTTTGTCATCCAGGACCTTTCATCACTGTCTCTGACATCTGAGAAATGCCAAATCGAATAATCATCCTTAAGTAAAATAAGATGACAAATTAAAATCCAGGCAGAGTCCTTTGCAATTACAACCTACCACTGCAACTGGCCCTTGTTTAAAATGGTTTCCTTAAATCCAACTGCTCAATTCCCTCTTGCAATGTATGGTATTAAACTGCTGCTACACAGTGAGGCCACACATTTATTATAAAAATAAAATGCCAAAAATCACAACCATTTTGGCCTTTATTTTTCAAAAAAAAAAAAAAAAACCTTTTACTGAGTGTACAATATAGTCACAAGTGAGCTTCTCAGACCTGTATTTTTAGAAAAACACTTTTGTTTAAATGTATGAACTGGTGAGGCAGAATAGATGCTGAGTGAATTGTGAAATGGACTATCTTAACTTTACATTTCTCATACTCCTGAGCAAAATATTTGTTAAGTGAATGCTGAAAAGGAGAGGGCGGCATGTGGATGACCAACTAATCTGGAGATCAATTCACAAAAGATATGTAAATAATAATAATATGAAAAAATTTCAACTGCAAGCTCCATGAGAGCAAAGTCTTTATTTTGTGAACTATTCTATCTCCAACACCTTCTTCCACCGATTATGGAACACAGGAGATGGTTGACATTTATTGACAGGATGGATGAACTTCCCTGGTATCCAAATAAGTAAGTGCAAACTAAAACCATAGGAAGAAGTCATTATTTATCTAACAGATGACCAAAATTTACATTTTGCTTTTCATGAAAAACAAAACAATGTTGACAAAGCACAGAAGTAGAAGATTTCAGGTGTGATTCTATTTTGGAAACAATCTGGAAGGAGGAGTAGGGGAAAAGGAGAGAAAAAGAGAAAAAAATAGGGAGAGAAAAGGAAAAGGAGAGATGGAAGATCTCCAAGTTCATTTATTCCAATTCCCTCATTTTACAAGTGATGATGTCACTCATTTATTCCAGACAGGACCAAGTCCCTTCCCTCAGAGCTGTCAAATGGAAGAGATAGACCTGAACAAGTTATAGGAAGAAGTACAGTGTGCTATGTGAAAGGGTAATGGGGATCCCGCCTAGTGAGCTTAGGCTCCCTCGGAGCTAGCGTAGGCTCTGAAGGAGCTTCCCAGAAATGACACTTCAGCTGAGAAGCAAAGGAAGGAGCGCAATGACTTTGGACTTATAAAAAAAAAGTCAGTGGTACTAAATTTAAATCCCTGAACGTTACAGAAAAAACAAAACAAGCATACTATGACAAGTGAAGGAAAGAAGACAAATCAACTAGGAAACTTGAGGTCCAAACAACAATATGACAATTAGTTTCCCTTGTAACTCACATATTTCAGGCTGAGTGCTGAAGAAACCAGCAACCTGGAAATGCCAACGGGCACAGACCCAAAAAAAAGCAAACAAAACAATAAAAGCCCTCTCTCTCTAGGCAGAGGACCAGGAAAGGGGCAGCCTAGTCATCACTAAAAGAAAAGGTTACCCAAAGACAGTCACTCAGAAACACCACATGATAAACCAAACAAATTTTCTAAAATGTGTTTGAATGACCCCAAGGAAGGCATCCCCAAAACAGAACAAACAGAATTTTTTTTTTAAAAAAGGAAGACTTAAGCCCTAATAAGTCAATAATTATATTAAATACAAATGATCTAAATAACCAATTAAAAGTCAGAGAATGCAAAACAGATTTAAAAACATGACCCAACTGTATGTTATTTATAAGAAATGCACTTAAAAAGTAACATTAATTAAAAAAAAAATGTAGGCACTCCTATTAGAGGTACTCTAACTAAAAGAAACTTTAGGGCAAAGAAAATTATAAAATTATAAAAGATTAATCCAAAAAGAAGACATAGCAATCCTAAAAGTATACGTACAAAAGAACAGAGCTATAAAACACGTGAAGCAAAAATCTACAGACATAAAATGAGGAGCAGACAAATCCACAATTGTAATTGAAGAGCTCAATAGCCTTCTCTCAACAACTGATAGTACAGCTACATGGAACATCAGATAGAATACAGAACAACTCAACACCACCATCAACCATTAGGATATAAGCAACGTTTGTAGAACACTTCCCCCAACAATAGCAGAATATCCATTCTTTTCAAGTTCCCATGAAATATATACCAAGATAGTTTATACATTCTGGGCCAGAAAAAAAAAAAACACAGTAAATTTAAAGAGTTGAAACCATTTGAATGTGTTCTCCAACCATAGTGTAATGAGATTAAAATCAAAAGCAAAAAGGTGTCCACAAAATTCCCAACTGGAAGACTAAACAATACACTTCTAAATAATCCATGGGTCAAAAAGAAAGTCTTGAGAGATATTTTTTTAATATATTGAACTGAATAAAAATGAAAATACACCATATTAAAATTTGTGGAACACAGTTAAAGCAATGCTTGGAGGGAAATGTATACATTAGAAATGTATACATTAGAAATGTATACATTAGAAAAGTGGAAAAGTCTCAAATGAATAATCTAAAATTCCTACCTTAAGACCTACAAAAGAAAAGCAAAATAGCAAAGCAAAGCAAGCAGGAGACAGAAATAATAAAAACACAAGTCCATAAAACACACCAAAAAATCACTGAAACAAAGAGCTGGCTCTTTGGAAAGATCAATAAAGTTGACAGAGCATATGATTAAAGACCAGGCAGACATCAAAAAGATAATATGAAAATACTATGAACAACTCTACAAAAACTTGACAATTTATACAATATGCAGCAATTCCTCAAAAAACACAAGCTACAACAACTCACCCAGTATGAAATAGAAGAGCTCCATAACATAGATCACATTTGTAATTAAAAATCTCCCTAAAACAAAGATCTTCAGGCTTGGATACTTTCACTGGCAAATTCTACCAAATATTTAAAGAATTAATACCACAGTCTCTTCTAGAGATTGCTTGAGTGTTTACTATGTGCCAGGCACTCTTCCATTCCAACTGTTTTTACATGTCTTAAACTCATTTAATCCTTTCAACAACCCTATAAAATAGGCCCTATTACCCCTCCATCCTATATGAGGAAAATGAAGCCCAGACTGCTTATTAGGCACACAGCTAGCACAGAGCATAACTAGGATTCTAGTTTAAACCTCTGGGCTCTATTTGAAGCCAATCAGATTTCTTGTATTTTAATCTAATGCCAAATTTATTGTCAAATTTCACTTTTGTGAAGGGAAATTCAGATCTGACCAGGATGTGTTATTTCAACAAAGAAGCTGGGGTACTACCAAAGCTGGCATTCTCAACAGAAACATGTATTTTTTAAACAAAAATAAAGGTTATTCCTGCTAGCAGCTGCCATACAATTTCCATCTACATGACAGTTAAAATATATCTATAAACCAGAAAGGGGCTTTCTTATTGGAAATGATAAGAGCTTCATGATAGCAGAAACAGCCGCACCACTATAATTACAAGAATCAAAACACTGCTTCATTAGTTTTTCCCTGTGTTTGTTATTTTACCCCATCAAGACTAATTACACCCCTTCCCATTGATTTTAACAAGCACCCTGGGTTAAACACCACAGACAGCCCAGTTAGAGAAAGCTGTGGTTTATAGCTGCATCTGAACTGTCTCTGTTTAGAAGAAAACAGTATGTTTAAAGCATTATATTGACAAATGAAATTTTCTTATGTTTTCTCTGAATAAAAGTGGAAACATGACTGCTCCCCTCAAAAAAAAATGTAGTGAAAAATAATTTAAATTTTAATAGTCAGTAAAGGCTCTTTCTACTTATGTACTTCCTTCTCAACAACTAAGAGCTCTACATTAACTCAGTCCCCAAAATAATCTGTGATGCCCCTGAAGGCAAGCCTTGCCCAAGTTTCCTGGGTATTTGACACGTTTTCTACTACAAGACATTGGCAGGCAAAGGCCATGCTGCCAGGAAGGAAGGCCGACTCAGGGGCACAGCGGTTCTGGCAGTTTTGGGGGGTCAGAGGTGGCTCCCATCAGGTCTCTCCAACTTTTCCAGAAAGGGACCTCTAACCAGCAGAACAGGGCCCGCAGGATTTGTTGTTTAGTCGCTAATTCGTGTCCAACTCTATTGCGACTCCATGGACTATAGCCCACCAGGTTCCTGTGTCCGTGGGATTTCCCAGGCAAGAATACTGGAGTGGGTAGCCACTTCCTTCTCTAGGGGATCTCCCAGAGTCAGAGACCGAACCCGCATCTCCTGTATTTGCAAGCGGTTTCTTTACCATTGGGCCACCAAGCTTTGAGGATGTACTAATTGCGAGTGCTTCTGTAAGACTGAGCATATATAGCTGCCATCCTTCAGAATTTCCATATATTCAGCCTAACATAACACCTGCTATGTACAAGGCAGCTTGTGAAGCAGGGTCCCAAGCAAGATGTCTTTTATGTCTCCTTTTGTTAAAATTAAGAATCCATTGCAATCTCACACTCCATGAAGTTATACATTCAAGAAAAACGTTTTTCCTGCAAATCTTTGAGAGAAATTTGCTAAGAGGAGCATTTTGCCCATCTATCTTTCAGCTCCACGCATCCTTCAGAGAGATGGCCATATTTTCCCAGTACAAATACATACACTGCTTTGAGAATTGCTGGTGATACCCCTAGGAAGAGGTTTCAGAGGTAGATCAGAGGGACTGGCTGGCACTTTGATATTCCCCATTTCTTCGCTGCAAAATCTTTGCCTTTAATAAGGCCCCCAAACCATTGTTACCGTTTATTGTTTCAGGACAAAATGGTTCTCATAGCACTTGACAGAACAATTAACACCTAAGGAAACAAGTTATAATGCTGGCTCTAACTTCACACATACAAAAAAACTACTCTCCATACTGGAATGGTTCCAACTGTAATCTGATGCATAGTTTAATCCAATTTAAAACTGTAATTAAAAATCGTAGCCATCTAGTTTCAAAGCTTTAAATCCAACCACCAAGACACCAGAAGAGCTGTATTGAATTTTTTTCTGCTGTATCTGTGGATACGTTCAGAAATATTTTTAAACAAATTAATTAAGGCTCTAAACCTCCACGCTATATTCCCCAGCTCTGAAATGTCATTTGGGAAAGAAATTAAGACAGTAAAGTTTTCCTTGTAGTCACCCTAACCTAATCAGTGACTGGTATGACCTTGTACATTTCTCCCCTCCTTGCCTCAAATCCTGTTTCCATTTACTATAATGTTACACTGGGATCATTCATTTATTGAATTTTTTCTGGCTGCTTTTTGGAGACTTCATGTCCTGAGGACCACAGAAAAAAAATTTTTTGACCGATTGACAAGAATGACTTTGGTCTTGACTAATGACTCCATCCTTAAACTACACATTTCCCCTAAACCTCTAAAGAAACTGGAAATGGAATCATTTCAAAGTCTGAATAACTGATGGACTCCTGAATTTAAGGAGACACCTAAACTCAAAACAGGAAAACAAAAGCATGCAACTGAACAGTTAGCATTTTCTCCTTTGTCATCGGATCTAAAAGTTCATCCTGGCACCGACACAAAGCAGTAATGATTCCATCAGCAGCTTAACAGATGGCAGGCACTAAATGGCTCTAACCTTCTCATAGAATGCTGGAAAATAGCTCCGTGGAGTTTAATTTAACAGGATGGGGACTGCTATTTTCTCTCTGCTGTCTCCTGCACAGTATGACTGTCCATAGCTTAGAGAGCTACATCTTAAGGTCCGGCAGTGCAGTCACTCAGTTTAACCCTTTAGGACAAATAAAGGTCTTGAGTTGTTAGGGGATCCTTGCATGAGATTCTGTTCCACCAAATACAACCCAAAGTTTTGGGTTAACAAAGCAGGCTGTGCATGGTGGTGTATTTTTAGGCTGTCTTTTCTTCTATTAGCATTTAAGAGACACTGGATCATCTTTTTCTTAGACAACGAATTATATTTTTCTGAAGGACTAAAATCCCAGGTGGCACAGTAGTAAAGAATCTGCCTGCCCATGCAGGAGACACAAGAGACATGGGTTCAATCCCTGGGTAGGAAAAATGCCCTAGAGGAGGAAATGGCAACCAACTCCAGTTTCTTGCCTGGAAAATTCAATGGACAGAGAAGCCTGGTGGCCTATAAAGTCCATGGGATGGCAAAGAGTCAGACATGACTAAGCACACACACAGGCAAAATATTAGGAAAAAAAAGTTTTCATTTTGCAAACTCCTTCTCCCAGCCAGCTTAAGGATAACCACATTACTTAGAATCCTGATAGAATCGCTGCAGCTGTTCGTGATCAGTTGGGGAGCTTGATGCAACCCTGAGGCAGGGGCTGCAGCCTAGAATCTCTGGGGTGGGATCCAGGCATCAGAATTTTTGAAACTCCAAGGGGATTCCAATTGGCAGTCGAGGAATGTAAGAAATATAGCATTTTAAGTTAAATCTCTCAAGTGTTTCTATAAGTTAATTTTTATTTGGAGTCCTCATTGCACTGGGTCTGTCCTTACGACTCTACCCCTTTACCTGCCTCAGTCTCTCCAAGGCTTGTGTGAAGGCTCCAGGGTTTTCAAGATGAGCCAGAATTAGTATGACCTGCCCAGACATCAAGGAAACCAGACACTGAAACTGCAGCCCTGAATTCAGGGATGTCCTCAGAGCAGGTTGTAGTGGTTAGAAAGGTCTGAAAGTAAAAGCCTTTTATGCTGCATATTGCTCCCTGCAGTCATGGTGCACTCCTGACCAGGGTAGGAGGTGGTCCCACACAGGGCAGCTCCACCTTTCTGTGTATAAGGCTGAGCCTGGAGAGAACTCATCTTCCAAAACATATGATGTGCCCTGCACTAATTCAAACATGATTACACAACCATGCAAGCTGCTGGTGAGGCTGTGGGGCCATCGAGCTATACATTTTGTGCTGAGCTCTCCACTGTGCATCCTGTGCTATTTTCTGCATCTTTTAATTAAATAAGCAATCATGGTGTGATTAACCCAAGTGATAAGTGTATCTGGTCTTACCATCAATTAGTGCCCCCTATTGTTCCCTCTTAGTACAAGGAAGTGGTAAGCCTCTTGGAAACCCACTGGATCAAGTCAAAAGAGAAGACAAATCCCGTCCTTCTATTGCACACAGTAGGTGTTCAATAAGTGCTGGATGAATCAACCAAGGACTCTACCCCTCAAGGCCCCCAGGCTTTAACAAAGGAAAGGCATCAACAGGACTTGGACAGGGCACTTTGGAAACAAGGCACTGAAATCTACTTGCATACATTCAAGTAAACGGTGGACAAACACAAGGACAAAAGCAAATCTCATGTAAACAAAGTGCAGAAAGTATAGCTGAGCCTCACAAACAGGTCAACACGCAGCTGCTCTGTCTCTGCCTCCCCTTTAGGACCACATGACTTCATGTCTGTTTCTCATGCCTTCCTGCCCTGCAGAACCTTTGTTCCATTAGCACAGGACCCATTTTCTCATCTGGTAAGAGCAGCCTCTGCTTGTTTCTGGGAGAAACAATGGCTCCACTTGGGAGAGGCAGGGAACGAACATATCTGATTGGCCTAAAACTCTTCTCTGGGATTGCTAAAAAGAACTAGATTACTACATTAGATTATCATTGCTACAAATGATACATACAAGCTCTGCCGGGTGGTGTGATTCCCTCGAGAAATTAACATTCACACATAAATATTAGTTGTGACACCTTTATTTCAGAAGGATGACAGGATCAAATTTCAAAGGGATACAACTAATTTGTAGCTCTAAATCACAGTAACACTGAATCAAAAACACTTTATCCCAAACAGACAGTTGGCACAGATATGTTCATTTGTAATCTACTTACATTTAACATTATAAAACTGTATATATAAGAACACTAACACAGTTGGGGAGACAACAGAGTACAGATCTAAGGACATCATTGGTACCAATACCTCAGTTATCTTGTGGTCACAGATCTGACAACTGCAGTTGAGGATCAGGAAGTAAGTCAGAGGAAGTAGCAGAGCCACTAAAATAACATAGCAACATTGATCCACTTCACTGTTAGAAAAGCCTCCCGAAGACTCGCTTGGCTCCCGTTTACTGTTCCTTCACACAGTATGCAATTAACAGCATTACCCAACCCCAGGTGGCAATGGAGACGGAAGTTCATAGAGATACGCAGAGTTAAGGCAGCGAGACATGACAGGCAACAGTGATAGAAAAGAAGAAACTTGGAAAACCATGGAAAAACTCAAGGAGCAGAGCTGTTCAGCAGAGGGGCTTTAACAAACCTGAACAGAACCTGAAAGAAGGCAAAACATAAATGACCACGCTGAAATGAAATTCCTATCTTCAGTAGAGTCTGTTTACAAAAGCAGGGAAATAGATACTAAATTAAGAGTTTCACGTAAATGGCTGAATTAGAGCAAAAAAGACGTGCGACTTAAAAGAATAACCTTACTGAGAGAGTAGCATTGACATATAAACACTACCACGTGTAAAATAGCCAGCCAGCTGGAAGTGCTACGTAACACAGGGAGCTCAACTAACTGCTGTGATGCCCTAGAGGGGTGGGATGGGAGGGCGGCTCAGAGGGAGGGGATATACGCGTACACATGGCTGATTCACAGTGCTGTACAGCAGAAACTAACGCAACTTTGTAAAGCAATCATAGTCGATAAAAAACAAAGGATAACCTTGAGTCGGCTATACCATGTGCCCATGATGTCTGATAAATAAGATATTACTACACAATACTGCTTATAAAATACACAAAGCAATTTATATCCAAAGAATATAGCACCTTTTATATCCACATAAAACCTGAAACCACAAAAGCTCATTCATGGTGAGAGCACCTCAATCATGTAGGGATAGCCTAAGTCAGCCTCTCTGTGCATGAGAGCTTGATACTGTGTCCTGTATTAATCAGTGGGCCCAATCAACTATAAAGCCTTCTTATATGATAGACACACAAGCCACAAACACTTCCCCTAGATCACCGTTTCTCAGAATCTGGTCTGTGGAACAGCACAACCAAATCTGTTAGTGAACTTGTTTTAAAATGCAGATCCCTGAGTCCCAACTGAAATTTCATGAATCACTGGGGCAGACTCTCGGAACCTGCAGGTGAGCCCACCTCCTCAGGATTTATGGTACAAGCAGAAGCCTGAGAATCACTTTGATACAGCCTCACCTTCACTTGTAGGTTCAGCAACCAGGCCAGGAGCAGGCTGGCCAGGTCTGGGAGTTAACCCTGCCCACTCATGTTCCTGATGTGCCCACAAGGCTATACTCCTGGTTTTGACGTTTTATAGATAGTCAAGTTAGACGTGGACTTCTAAATGTTGTATCACATGAAAAGGGTTCTGACATATAATTTAAAAAAAAAAATTAACTAGCCCTAATTAATTTTAAAAGGAGCATAAGATTTCTAAGCCATATATGTAAGCTTGAAGTAATGGATGCCCACGGAGAAAAAAATAGTGAAGAAAAGTGTCTGATGTGAGTTCAGAGGACTGCTCGGGAAAGGGGAGGAAAATACATGTGAAAGCAGTCTTGGAGGAGAGGCAGAGAGCAGCTTACATCCAGAATCGGGAAATGCAAATCTCTCAAAAATTGGCTGAGATGTTTAAGCTGGTCCTTAACACTCTTGAAGCAAAGGCTGGAAACTACCGGCAAACATGTTTTGTTTGGCTGGCATAATGTTTTAAACAATCCTGAATTCGTTGCCAACACATAAAAATTGGAAGTTTTTTTTTTTTTTTAATTCTATCCTTTCCCTGGAAATTGGAAGAACAAGAAAAACCAGCCACTTGGCAGCACTGTGCTGAACTGGGTGGCAGCTGCCCACCTTTGGCCAGCCACATATTCCTGGGGTCTCCCTGGGGTCCAGCAGCCTGCTTCATACACCAGATCACTTGCCAGACCCTGGAGGCATTTGCATCAGCTGCACCAGCTTTAAGCAATTAAGGCCAAAAGTCAGTCTCTCTGTGCTTTACTCTAACAGTAATTCCTGCTACAAAGATGCTTTCCTACCTTGGAGGTGTTAAAAAAGGAATCAGATAATACCTGCAAATCACCTAGAAATCACTGTAGAGTTCGTGTCCTTAGCTGTTCATTGGAATCACCTAGGGAGCTTTATAAAAAAAAACAAAAAAAGCTGATGTTTAGGATCCACCCCTGGAGACTCTGACTTATTGGTCTGGGATGAAACCCCGGCAATAGGATTGCAGAAAGCTCCCACGTGGTTCTAATGGACAGCCAAGGCTGAGAACTCCTGCCTTCAGGGAATGCAAGTTATTGAATGTGAAGGGTTGCATTTATTCTCTTTTTTTTTTTTTTCTGGCCAAACCTTGCAGCTTGCAGGACCTCAGTTCCCTGACCAGGGCCTGAACCCAAGCCATGGCAGTCAAAAAGTGGAATCCTAACCACCAGGCCACTAGGGAACTCCCAAAGTAATGATTATTCTAACATCAACTTTCAAATACTGGTTTCCCACCTCTCACCTCCATGATAACTCACAGTACCTTTTATTTTTGGAAATGTGCCATTATTCCAAAAACCTACGTTTACAAACTGGAAAAGGAGGTCAAAGCATGTTCAGATTTCCACCATTCATTTTCCCTCTGAACCCAACCAAAGAATAAAACACTAAGGAAATAAAGGGAAATTATCCTGAGATACAAAACTCAGGCAGCACAAACAGCTCAAATACCGTATGAGGAGCTCACAGTGGCTGGCTTGTATTTAAAAAAAAAAGAAGAAGAAGAAAAAAAAAAGAAGAAAGAAAAATACAATTCCTCTGAAATTCATCAGTGCACTAAATGGAAAATTTTTAAATATTAAAAAAAAATGATTTCCCCAAGACTTTCCAGTAATGGCCCAATTTTTATCTTAAAATGAATTGCAAATTATTGCCTCTCTTCAAGCTTTCGTTTAGGTAGTGCATACATACATTTTGGTTTCCGATCATAGGAAATGCAAACTACCATCATCTAATTTTCAAACAGTAATACTACGTTACGTTACACTGGAAAAGCATATTTCCAAAACGGTATCACATAATAATAATAATGGCTTCTATTTACTTCTGTGTACCAAAAAGCATGCTAGGCACTTAATCACATGTTGTCCAATTGTTCCAACAACCTTGTAAGGTTAACTCTATAACCCCATTTTACAATTTTAAAAATGAGTATCAGAAAGACTTTAAACTACATACATGATCATGGAGCTGCTGGGAGCCGCGTGTATGTTCAAACCCGCTTCTGTTCGTTTGGCTCCCAGACGTGCACCAAACACCCTGGTTTAATCATCACAAGTAGAAATATCTGTGCCCGATTATCCCCATTTGCTCAGTGAAAAAGCCAAGAGGTCACGTGATCTGCTCCACATCCCAGAATGAGTTAGAAGGAGCCAAGATGACAGCCCACAGGCCCCCTGCCCGCTCCAGGTTGTGTTAAGGACCAATCACAGTTCACATTATAAAAGCTATGCTGGTGGCAGGTACGTTGTATTGCTGGGTAGAAAAAAATCAAGTGCTCCTGACTTCTGAGACTCTTCAACATTACTATGAGTATGGCTTAACTTCAACACAGGTCTGGTGTTTTTCTGTCTGTTTCAGGCCACCCAAGAATCAGGTATCGGGTTTAACTCCTTTATTTGCCCCAGCATCCTCTTGTGAATTCTATGAGCCATGATGCATAGAACAAGCAGAAACACACAGCACTTTCCAGGCCTCTGGCCCATCCTTAGCTGCCCTGACGCCATCACCAGGCAATCAGCAGGATGTCCTGATGAAGGACGGACATCAGCTTCTCCAGAATTTTTTCTTTGGACATCATGTTCTCCGGGATTTTTTCTTTATTTGTAAAATTGCAGAGCTTGTGCCGCAAGAATCAGCCAGAATGTGTCAGCCCCACAAAAGCCTCTCTCTGGGGCCGATTCCCAGGGGCATGGATCACATCAAGTGCCAGCAGGAAGGTCTCCTCTTCTGTAAGCTGCCAACACCACATCCTTAAACCTGTATCTCTAAACCCATGTCTTTGGATGTGTTGTGTCCGAGGAAAGATTCTCGAGCAGAAGAAGACACAACATGGCTTCCCTGCAAGAGAAAGCAAACAGGCTTTATCACCTAATAAATATGTCTCAACAGTCAATACTTATTTGCCTGCTTTTTCTGAAGCAACTCTTAAGAGTCACTTGAATTCTATTACTTGAAGAAATTGCATTTCTGCCTCCTAATGATCTTCTAACAAAGCAAGCACCTCATTTTATGAAGTCCAGCTACCCAGAGGAGCTGGTTCAAAGGGAAGTTAAGATATAGCGAAAACTGAGGTCTTTATCATTCCGATGTGAAAGAAGGTGACTATGTTATCAAACCTCACCAGGCCCGGCCTCCCAACTGCCAGCAGCAAAAACAAACAGATGTCAGGGCTATTTGTTTTCTTCAAAAATGACAGGAAATCAAAAATCTATCAGATAGATGTGTCAGCTGCACACCGCAAGCAGACTGGTTAGTGAGATTTATGCACCTCCCTCTTGGCTGAGGACAAAATCACCTTCTAACTATCAACACCAACTAGGATACACGTGCCACTGAGATATGGAAGCATCATTAGTGCGAGGAGGTACCCTACACAATGTCAGGTTCTATGTGTGATTTTAAATTATGCACATTTGAAATGTGTAGTAGAACAGACCCCATGGAATGCTTTTTGAAAACACTGCGACATTCCAAAGCTCAAAACCTGAGTACACTGGACATGGCACCTACAGTATCGCCACAGCAGAGTGCTACTGCACCTGCTAAACAAAACGCCTATATTTCCACCCCACTACGCATGTGCACTAGAACTTTATGAAGCAATTTTAATGGTCACTATTGCTGGTGTCTTGGCTTCATCGTTGTGATTGTTTTAATGCTTTTTCATGCCTTAAAATAACACCCTCCAACCCCTGGTCAGAGTTAATGCTCATGCTATTATTAACTTTGGACTAGAGGAGATGTGATCAAATGATACATTTAAAACAAAACAAAGACCATACCACCACCAGGAGGCCACCTCATGCTAATTTAGGAGCCATCAAACTCTAATCCCTGGGAGAGGCAACTTTTCTTAAAGGGCCAGATGGTAAAAGATATGTCACAGCTCTATGCTTCTGCTGTAGCTGGAACATGACCAGGAACATAGCTGTGTTTCAATAAAACTTTATTTACAAAAGAGGCCACAGGTTAGATTTGACCTCTGGGTTACAGTTGGCTGACTTCTGCTCTTTAGCTATGGAGCTAATCCCTACCCCTCACCTCCCCCTCAGCCCTTTCTTTTAATGTAGCATTTTATTGCATATAAAAGAAGTTTCCCCACCTACATTCTCCCACTCTGGTAAATGTAATTTTGAGAAAATAAAAAGTTCCATTAAGATAGACATATTTCAAACTTGCCAAAATTCTGTAAAAACAGTCCAAAAAATGAGCTAAAAGGTGGGAACAATAAGCTGGCAACAGCACTACAGGAACAGCAATGCCTCAAAATGTTCCATATTGTGTTTTTCATGATGTATACATTTGTCAAAACTTACCGAGTCATACACTGAAATTAGTCAATTTAATTGTGCTAATGAAGGCAATTTAACTGAGCAATGAAGCCAATTTTGAAAAAAGCATAAAGCCTTGGCCTTAGCCCCTAATTTGCAGTGACTGTAGACCTCTGTGGTAAGAGTATACAGTACTTAATTCATATTTGCCCCTGAGAGAACTGGTCATAAATGATGACAGTCTGAACTATGTAAATCCTTCAGGAACCCTGTTGCATTAAAGGCATTAAATGCATTAAATGCAGCTCTCCTGCACTCAACTCCTCATAGCATCCAGACCTCAACTTCTTCACTTCAGGGAGAACTGGTTGCTTTTTAGAAACAACAAAAAGCCTCGGGATCATGACTTAGCTTTCTACCACAGTAAAACCAAAACCAAAAAACAAGAACATGGATCATTTAAGATGGGAGGTAATGCTTATTAAATTTCCACTTTTTCACTATAACCCTTTAAATCAAAACCACAGGCTGACGATTTCAAACATGAGGTGTTGTTGAGTCTCAACCCTTTTCAGTCATCTTTGCTCCACTGTGAAGCCTGTCAACCTTCAAGGAGGGGGAAGAAAAGATAAAAGTGTCAAACAAGAAGAGGCTGAGGTGCTAAACTCAGGGAAAAGCCAAACACAGAAAATTACTCCTCCTCTGATTAAAGTTGATGGAAGACGTACACAATAATTTCAAAACGCCAGCTATCAGCTTTTGCAGGATCCTTGCATTTCAGCTGTCTCCAACTCCAAGATGGGAACTTATTTAAAGCAATCGTTCTTAAAGTGTGGTCCCTGGAGCAGGCTCACCAGCATCCCCTGGACTCTGGTCAGAAACACAAAGTGCACTGGGACGACCCAGAGGGATGGTATGGGGAGGGAGGAGGGAGGAGGGTTCAGGATGGGGAGCACATGTATACCTGTGATGGATTCATTTTGATATTTGGCAAAACTAATACAATTATGTAAAGTTTAAAAATAAAAAAATTAAAAAAGAAACACAAAGCCCCAGGCTCCGCCCAGACCTCCTGAATCAGGAACTCAAGAGTGGGACTCACCACTCTGTGTTTACCAAATTCTCCAGCTGATTCTGACACTCCTAAAGTTTCCAAATCACTGATTTAAAGTCTGAAAACCAATATATACTTGTAAGTGGAGTTCCTCATTCTCTAATTGACCTGACTTTAGATTCCACCCTGCAGGGTAAGATGGGCTCTGTGCCCAAGTGCACAAGCACCAGAGGTCCTTGGTAAGCCTCACAAAGAGGCCAGCCTGGAAAAACAGGGGGATGTGGCCAAGTTATTCTCCACAATGTTCCCAAGAACAGAGCAGATGTGGGAGCACACCACATGTCGATTCCATGCCAACATTTTTTGAGCACCTGCCATGTGCCAGGCTTTCACTAGATGAAATTATCTTGCTTAGCCCTTCCAGTAATAAATAGATGTATCAGTATGTGTTAAGTATACAGAGGTTTAATATTCATCAGAATGGAATCAAACTTGCTAACAAGCAGAAACCCTTTATAATTCTCTACTCCTCTCACCCAGGCCTGGCCAGCATGCTTTGAATGCTGAGGTTCTTGTATACAAATGTTCCTTTTGCTTCTTCTTTGCTTAACTGTTCTCAAACTTTATTGGATATCAAAGTTAGAGACCAGGTCGTTTATACAAGACCCTGTATACTCTAGTTTAAAGCCAACATAAGGAACTTTGAGGTAATTCTGAATTACCCATGACAATGTTTGCTCTACTCAATGGTTTTACCTTCTCTCAGATGTTAAAAATCAAAGTCAGATGAATCATGTAAGATGCAAATCCACTAACTTATATTAGGCTTTTAGTCTCTCAGATAACTTTGTTCTGCCCTTCCCAGCAAGCATGCCATTCTCCTTGATGTAGATAATAAAAACTTAAGGAACTGAAAAGGAAGCACTTCTGGAATCCACCTGCTTATCTGTTAACCCGACATCACTTGCCCTGAAAGTGGCATGTGCTCCAGTACAAGTACTATCTGCCCATGGCATCCTCTGCCCATGGCAGGCATTGCTAATCAATCACAACACTCTTACCCAGAGCCCAAGAGTTATTCTCCAGGCCTTGGAATCCTCCTCAGTAGCATTTCAGACAGCCACCCCTGATCGGCAGGAGTACACATGACTGATGAAATATCTGTATTTCACTGGTCAATCAACATGCCCCTTTCTTATTTTTTTTTCCTGCTCCAAATACAGCTTTAAACCCCTGCTTTCACTGTTCTTTGGACACTAAAATTAAGCTTCAGTTAATTCTGAACTGCAGTCTCTACAACCTATGCTATCTTGAGGGTGGCAATCACGGTGGATTATATTGAGCAGTTTAAACAATCTAAGAGCAGTTGTAACCCAGCATGTAGTACAAAACTGCTCTGAAAATCAAAGAACCAAGCAAATAAAGGTATATAGAACAGATAATAAAAACACTTGCAAGAAGCATCCTGTGAGTATAACTGGGAAACATACAGCAAGAATAGCCCAGGGAGGCTGAACCATAATACTTAGGCTTATAAGCATGAAGACATGGCTTGAGTAAATAATTCTGATTTTGCTTTTGGTACTCACTGGTGATTTTTTATTCGGCTAAGGGGGCACCACACTGTTCCTTTAGCAGCATCTCCATTATTCTAATTCCCTATGGAGAGAAGAAAGAAACATCAAA
Organism: Bison bison bison; assembly: GCF_000754665.1. NCBI lineage: Eukaryota > Metazoa > Chordata > Mammalia > Artiodactyla > Bovidae > Bison > Bison bison. The sequence continues at coordinate 6,883,164 of NW_011494863.1, forward strand.
ATGCCACATTTCACGGACAAGCACTTTTACATTTATCACAACCTTTCCCTTCAAGGAATCCAAGCAATGGCCATGTATTCATTTCAGAAAAGTAGGCTTGTAGTCATATCTCGCATTTTTATAATATTCCATTCAGCAATTTTATATACATTATCTCCACATGTGCTCGGAACTACTTGGGGAAACAGGCAGAGCAGAGCTGTGAATCTTCCATTTTAAACATAAGAAAGCAATTCAAGCGACTTACTGAAAGTGATCCAGCTACTAAGTGGCACTGCCAGAGGTGGAATAACCATGGTGATAGTTAACACTACACTAGGGACACCAGAGGTCACAGATCACTGTAGCAGGTATAATGACGACGAACAAGCCAGAAATTACTGACATGTGACACAGAGACACGGAATGAGCAGATGCTGTGGGAAAAACGATGCCAAAAACTTGCCTGGGGATTTCCCTGGTGGTCCAGTGATTAAGAATTTGCCTTCCAAAGCAGGGGACATGGGTTTGATCCCTGGTCAGAGAACTAAGATCCCACAAGCCACAACCAGAGAAGCCTGCAGGCCACAACAAAGACCCAGCACAGCCAAAAAAAAAAAAAGACTTGCTTGATGTAGGGTGGCCACAAACCCTCAGTCTGTAAAATGTGCAATATCTCAATATCTGTGAGGTGTGATAAAGGGAGCTATGCCTGTGTTTACCAATACTTACCCAAGTGCTAGACTCGATGCTAAGGTCTGCATGGGCGTTATCTGGTGCACCGTTATCTGGTGGTGGGTACAAGGTGCATTACAGAGATCCTCCCCCTTCTGCCAGCACACAGCCACCCTCAGCCAAAGGGAGCTGCAGTACCTGAGGTCATGCCCCTCTCCAGGAGTGGCCCACATCGGATGGCTAGCTGATATAAGGTAGAAAGACCCAGCCCCCCGTGTAAATTTGGGTCCGCTCGGAAGGGCATCCCATGGCCACAGTTCCCTGTGGGATCAGCTGGGTCCTTCATCACAACTGCACTGCAGTTCACGGTTACCTTCTGCCTGCTCCCCTCACTCCCTCACAAGAGTTGTTCCCAAGAGCCCACTCCAACAACCCTCTGCACAAAAATCTCCATCTGAGCCTGTGTCCAAGAGCCCAACCTTGTTTAATACACACAAAATTCCTGAACAGACACCCTCATTTCACTGATGAAGAAAACAGAAATTCAAAGAGGGTTTAGTAATTCCCCCCACATTATACAACTATTAAATAATAAAGCCAGAGGAAGAACACAGACGCTGAATTCTGGTTTCAGGGGCACCCCTTAACATCACAAGGCTCACACCAAGGCTGAACACATCAAGTTGCCGGCCCACCCACCTCAGCTGGTCAAGTTCTACGCTGAAGGAAAGAAGACAGCAGATACTCCCTCTTTCCTTCTTGAAGGACAAATTCTGTAGATCAGAGGCTAAACCTTCAGATGGAAAGGCAGGGTTTTTATGTAATTATGAACTGGAGTGTTAAGGAATTCCAAGCTGGGTTATCAGAAATGGGACACACTGCACTCAGGGACAGGACAGAGGATAACAAAGCTAACTTAAATTGCAGCCTCAGGCCCCACACAGTAAGGCTTTGATTTCGGAGGACTCTAGTAGACCCCAGGGTGCTGTATTTTTCACTGGTGCTTCCCACAGTCAAACAGGGCTAGGAAACACTGAGTGGACCTACAGGAGACAGTAGGGACTTCTTACCCGGGGTTTGTTCTGAGCCACAGGAGGGGAATGCATCTCTAGAGAAGACAACACAATATACTGAGTACTAAAGTACACTGAGGGCTGCCCTGGTGGCTCAAAGGTAAAGAACCACCAGCAAGGAAGGAGACATGAGTTCGATCCTTGGGGCGAGAAGATCCCCCTGGAGAAGGAAATGGCAACCTATTCCAGTATTCTTGCCTGGAGAATCCCATGGACAGAGGAGCCTGGTGGGCTACAGTCCATGGGGTCACAAAAGAGTAGGACACAACTTAATAACTAAACACCACCACCAAAAGTACACTAAACAAAAGTTAACATTTCCTTGAGGTTCCTTGAGGTTTCCAAAGGTCCTTCAGATTTCTAGCCGTTGTTGTTGTTGTTCAGTCACCCAGTCATGTTCGACTCTTTGCAATCCCACAGACTGCAGCACGCCAGGCCTCCCTGTCCCTCACCATCTCCCAGAGTTTGCCCAAGTTCATGTTCATTGTATCAATGATGCCATCCAGCCATCTCATCCTCTGACGCCCTCTTCTCCTTCTGCCCTCAATCTTTCCCAGCATCAGGGACTTCTCCATTGACTCAGCTGTTTGCATCAGATGACCAAAATACTGGAGTTTCAGCTTCAGCATCAGTCCTTCCAATGAGTATTCAGGGTTGAGTTCCCTTAAGATTGACTGGTTTGATCTCCTTGCTGTCCAGAGGACTCTCAGGAGTCTTCTTCAGCACCACAAATATAGCCACTATCTTGAAAGGAAGAAATATTAACTAAAGGATCTTGTTGATGCCAAGAAGCATGGAATATGGGGCGAACCCAAACATCAGACTATAGGTCCAGGAGCCCTGATGAGTACCCTGCTGGGTACCTCAGGCTCCTCACTTTTACCAAGGCATCACTTAGACCAGAGAGTTCAGGGCACCCGGAAGCTGACTAAACAGTGGAACCCACAAAAGCAAATACAGATTCCCAGCCCTGCCCAGATCCCTACAATCAGAACTTCCAAGGCTGGAGCATGGAGTCTGCAGACAGTCCTCTTGTGGTTCTGAAGCACAACTTGTTCAAGTATGAGAATTTTTTTTAAAAAAAAGGCAGCTGGATACTACCTCCTGACACTGATGAAACTGTCCTTAATCATTTCTGAAGATACAGCACATACTCTTAGAGCTATTTACCTTTTTAATTAGACAGGAAAGGAGGGGTTGGGGATGAAACAAATGGAATGACATTTAAACTAATTCTGCTCTCACTCATTCAACAACAGAACCAGTTCACAAATATTTACTGGGCACCTGCCCATGTGCACTGGAGAGTAAATGGTGAACAAATCTAAATCCCTGCCTGTGTGGAACATATGGACTAGTAGATTTCATTCCCCTTGTCTCGTTTTTTTGTTTTTTTTTTTTCTTTTCCCTTTGGTTCAACAAACCCCTGGGCAATAATTAAATGCCTTCCTTCTCTTTTCAGGATGAATAAAAACAGCCATGTTAATTCTGTTGCAAGCTTCTTTTTATAGAGTGGGCCCCAAAGTCTAGTCGGTATGTCTTTAAAACCAGAAAAGCAGACTCCTTCCTTAGAAGTGAGCACCAGTGAACTCTTCCCATCTGTCTAAATTAAGAACGCCACCATTTACTGAGCCGAGAGCTAGCTGACGTAAGTGAAGACTTTGGGGTGTGCCTTGGGAATTGAAAGACATTATTTATTGAATCAATTAAGCTTACAATGTGACAGTTGATTTTCTTTCCCTTTTACCCCCTCTTTCACATCACTTCAGTCTTTTTAAGTAGAACAGTTAGAAATAGAAGGTGGAGAACAAGGGCAAATAGAGAGACCCATAAAATGAATTAAAAACAAAAAAGGCCTACCAGGGAGGCCCAGCCATTATTTAGTACTCTCTTTGGTAAGGAGGGACCAAATCAAAACCCAGTCAATAGAGTCCTTTGAAATAAAGTCTCTTAAAATCCAACTCCCAAGAGATCAGGCTTAAAGGGGCTAAATTTACACCACTTATCACACAATGATGCCTGAAATGCAAAACAAACATTGCTTGGACCCACCTTTATAGATAGAGCTTAACTCAAAAGCTTTTTGGACTGATGAGCCATAAAGCAGCTTGATTTTATTATTTCCTTCCCCTCTGAGCATTTTTTCCCGTTTCCCAGCCATCTTTCTCTATTTGCCAATGTACAGACATGGGAGCCCTCCCTCTCTCATCTCCTTCATTCCAGGGCTACGCTGGCCAGATGGGTCCCCAGGGAGGAGACCCAGAGTCGCATTTTTCAAATTCAAAACACTTCACAAATTCCCCTATTCTCAGAGCATTTGAGAAAGCTAATTATTACAGAAAATGAAAAGCTTGCCTGAAGAGGAGGCAGAGAAAGTTACTAAAGGTGGCTAGATCCAGACAGTATATTTATTTTATTATCAAACAGATGCTTCCTTAAGACGCTCGGACTTAAATTCAGGAGGTCCTGAGGAGGCTGGCATGAAGGAGGACTGCAGAAGCTGCAGTTTGAGTAAGACCCAAGCCTGGCTGTGACTGTGACATACAGAGTGAAGGGAAGGTCCAAGCAGAGGAGAAGAGAGGAATATCAGACCTTACAAAAATTACAAAGTCCTTAGGGAATTCCCTGGTGGTCCAGTGTTTAGGATTCTGCACTTCCATTGACAGAGGCCTGGGTTTGATCCCTGGTCAGGGAACTAAGATCACACCAGCTTAAAAAAAATTACAAAATTCCAAAGCAGTTCTAAAAGACACATCTGTAGGGGGCTCTTAACAAAAGAGCTGCTCACCTAATTATCACAATAATACAAGATTGGCCATAATTAGATGAAGAATAACTATTTGTGTACTTAGTGTTTAACCAGAAGCTAGGTACTGCGATAACCAGCTTAAGCACCAGAAGACTTCTCCCACTGCTGAAAAGAAAGCATTCTTGTGCATCATGGCTTTGGAATAAGTACCAGGGACAATATTAGCGCCCACTGTGTATAAAAGACTGCACTGATGCTGTGAGGAATGAGCTGCATGTAAGGCATGATGCTTCTGTTCAAGGGGTCATCGATTTCTTGGGAGGAATTACGAGGAATGCAAAATAACTGAAAAACAAGACAGCCTCTGAGAAGTATTACCATGTTTAGAAAAAAAAAAAAAAGTTCAATGGAAGAAGGAAAGTACACACTGATCCTGCATGAAGGGAGGACCTAGAGAAGCTGCTGGAAGATGAATGGTTTGAACAAGACCCAAGCCTGGCTGTGAACATGACATAAAGAGCGAGGGGAATGTCAAGCATTGCGGGGACTAACAACAGGCATGGGGGCGGGAACATCAGTGCTTGTGCGGTTAAGCGTCCGCCTTCCGGAGGGGGAGGAAGTGGACTGGATGCAGCAGCAATGAGAGTATTACACTTCCCATGTTTCCACGCCCCCCACCACCACCTGCTCACACACACCCTTCCTCCCACCTCAGCTCTGCTCTTTCCTAGAAGAGACAAAAGCACATACAACTTCCCATAAATAGCCCTGTAATTATGCAACAACACTCAGATTTAGGGCCAAGTCCAATTTAACTGTGAAACTTTGGGCATTTTACTTAGATTCTCTAATCATCAACTGTCTCATCTTTGAAGGAGATGATGTAGTAACAGGCTTTCGTAAGAATCAGTCAAAATAATAATGTTTTATCTGGTTACCAGAGTACCCAGCTTCTGGTAAATACTCAGTAAATAAATAGTTGTTCATCTAAATCTCTTTCGTGACCATCTAATCTCACTAGAATGCAAATTCCATTAAGGCTGAGAGCCTTGTCTGTCTTGTACAAGTTGTGACCCCTAGAAGAACAACGCCCAGTACACAGAAGGCCTGCAGTGAATGTCTACTGAAGGAATGAATCTATCATTCGACCAATTAATCATCGGTTTACAAGGCTACCACATTAGACGAGAAAGTGCTCAGAGACAGGGAGCAACAGTTACTTACATTTGAATCTTTACTGTCTAGCGCAGAATTTGGCACAAAACACATGCTCAATATTTATGAATCATAAGGCTGATCAACTGATTAGTTCTGAATGCCAGGCTGATGAGTGTTAGTTTTGGAATTATAGTGCGATCGGCCCAGTAGTTAGCATCCTAGACAGTGTGGTAAAAGGTCAGGATAATACGAGTTGCCATAGGAAATGAAAAAACAAAAACAAGGAAAGAATAGAAGTATGAACGATAAACGGGAGGGAATGTTGTGGAAAGAGCTGACTGACAGCAGCTTGGAGGCCTGAAAATGGGACCTAAATCCGGATCAGCCAAGAGGAGCTAGAAAGCGAGGTCATCCCAGGTGCCGAGTGTGCTTTATAAAACCACTCACCTCCTGCTAAGAACGTACGCAGCAAGTTTACTTTAAAAACCTCACTTCTCTTTTGATTCTCAACTTTTTTAAGTTGGTTTACATAAAACTTCCCCAGAATCTTTTTATTTACTTTATGTAGAATCCTAACAGTACCAATAAAAAACAGAATAAGAAAATGTTGCTTTCCCTGCTTCAGTGTTCCACTGCTTTTATAGTAAAATTCACCTTCTTTACCATGGTTAGAAGGCTCCAGGTGATCTGCCTCTAGCCCACTTCAACCGCAGAAAGGAAGGAAGGAATGAGGAAGGGGGACGGGGAGGGAGGGAGAGACAGAAAGGGAGGAATCCACGCTCAGGAAGAGAAACATTGCTCAATGCTTCTCCAGAAAAAGATCTTTTCCACAATAAAGTGTCTTTTATTCTGAGGCTTTTATATCTGGCATTTCGCATTTATTAAACTGGGATAACACCAGACTACAGCAAGAGTTAAAATGTCCTGGCACATACTGTGTGCCAGGCACTGTGCGGAGTGTTTTACCTGCATCGGCTTATTTTACCCTCCTATCTGCCTTAGAGATGATTTTTTTTGGATGAGTCCCAAGGCTCATCTTGATTTCACCCAATACAATCAGGATTAACTCTGAATATTCATTAGAAGGACTGACACTGAGGCTTCAGCTTCAGTACAATACTTTGGCCACCTGCTGCGAAGAACCGACTCACTGGAAAAGACCCTGATGCTGGGAAAGGTTGAGGGCAGTAGAAGAAGGGGGCGACAGAGGATGAGATGGTTGGATGGTATCACTGCTTCAGTGGACATGAGTTTGAGTAAACTCCAGAGATAGCGAAGGACAGGGAAACCTGGTGAGCTGCAGTCCATTGGTATGCAAAGAGTCAGACACGACTTAGTGACTAAACAACAACAATCAGGATTTAGAGTCCAGGATTCAGGATCCTAGAACACCGCAGAGCTGTAGGGTTTTAATGAGACTGCACGCATTAAGGCACCTAGTGTGATGTTGGGTACACAGCAAGAGTTTTTCTTCCTTTCCATATCGATCCTGCTCAAAGAGCCTGATATATATATAAATCAGATATTTCAGCCCTGCACCCAAACTAAATGACAAGATTCTTAATACACAAATCAATATTTAATCATATCTACAAACTATTTTAAATACAATGCTTTTCAAGTAGGAATATCCTAACAGACTGTATGACTTCAGTATCATTTTCCCACAGGGGCTAATAAACTCTTGAGTAAGATTTATTTTTATTTTGATAAGTAACTCAACAGTCTTAGGTGTAACTGCAGAACATTAAATTGATTCAATAATTCAGATGTCTCTGCTTCAATTTATAAATCTTCCTCTCTTCTTCAGGAGAATATTTAATCTCGGATTTGTAAAAGGAAAAGAATATATCCCCAAATAATAAAAATCTAAAAACTTGCAAAGGACACTATATTATTCAGTCCAGATAAGAAACTCTCAGCAAAGAAATGAAAGCAGCCCATCCAGTTTAGGGAGTTGTCCTGGGATCAAATATCACAATGAGAGATGACAGAGCCTTTTCCACACTGCCAATTTGCAAATGATCCTTGACTTGAAATCAACCTTTTAGTGGCTAAAGGCCTTTAGTCATTGGTCTCCCACAATCCAATGTGACTCAGTAAGTGTATTTTCAATTTTTTTAAATGTGACTTGTATAAAATTTCAGTTTTCCTCAGACTTCGTGCAAAATATGCCCTGTTCATATGTATCTGTCAGATATAATCAGCAGTAATTTTTTTACTTAGTCGTGTCTGACTCTTTTGAGACCCCATGGACTGTAGCCCACAGGATCCTCTGTCCACAGGATTTTTCAGGCAAGAATACTGGAGTGGGTTGCCATTTCCTCCTGTAGGGGATTTTCCAGACCCAGGGATCAAACCTGCAACTCCTGTGTCTCCAGCATTGCAGGTGGATTCTTTACCTGCTGAGACATCAGGGAAGCCCAGTGATTTTTTTTAAACATCAGGCTACCCTCCCACACTGGCCAGTGCCACATCCACCTATGACATTTCTGACAACTGATCATCTTGCTTAGAAACCTCCATTGATGGGATGCTCTTTACTCCTTATTCCTTCTATCTCAGGCCTCATTACAACACAATCTTCCTTACATTGAAGCAGCACTGGCTGGGTGCCTGGCACCAAAGGGTCCCAGTACCAAGTCTTGTGCCAACTCTTATCCTGCTGCTGCTGCTGCTAAGTCTCTTCAGTCGTGTCCGACTCTGTGCGACCCCATAGACGGCACACCACCAGGCTCCCCCGTCCCTGGGATTCTCCAGGCAAGAACACTGGAGTAGGTTGCCATTTCCTTCTCCAATGCATGAAAGTGAAAAGTAAAAGTGAAGTCGCTCAGTCGTGTCCGACTCTTAGCGACCCCATGGACTGCAGTCTACCAGGCTCCTCCGTCCATGGGATTTTCCAGGCAAGAGTACTGGAGTGGGTTGCCAGTGCCTTCTCCAAACTCTTATCCTACCAAACTAAGACAACAGGGTTCCTATCAATTCCCTTTATTAGTTTTTTTTTTTTTTTCGCTATTCATCAGGTTTTTTGCTCAGTCATAATTTCCCCTTGTTTTTTCCCCGTTCTGAGAGAGACAATGGCTAACAGCATGCTTGTACATTTAATCAGTGAACTGTCCCTAAAAGAATAAATAAATCCAACCGTCGCCTAGATAATAGATAAATCCAACGGATGCCCAGACAATTTTCTTTTAATCTTTTATCTCTACTTTTCTCCTTCCCCTAAATTCTCAAATTTCTATAATAGCCTTCTTTACAAGCAGGGCCAGTCTGCTGACTTTGAATTATGTATTTTCTTTGAACAAAATATAATTTTCCAAAGCCTTATTTTGGTCAAAGCTATATCCCACCAAAGCCTGTGACTTCCCTGGTGGTCCAGTGGTTAAGAATCCACCTTGCAATGCAAGGGATATGGGTTCCATCTCTGGTTGGGTAACTAAGATGCCACAAACTGTGGAGTGACTAAGCCCACTCACTGCAACTACTGAACCCATGCACCCCAATGGAAGATCTCCATGACATAATGAAGACCCCTTGTGCGGCAGCTAAGACTTGACGCAGCCAAAAAAAAAAAAAAAAACAACCGATCAACCCATCCCACCAGATCTCAACAATACTGAGGCTAACAATTTATCTGGGGCGTACTCAATGCTGCGGGGCTTTGCCTACATTATCACATTTAATCCTCTCAACAGTCTTACAAGGTGCTATTTTTACTCTCACCATTACAGGTAAGAAAACTGGGCATGAATAGGTTATTCAAGGTCACATGGCTAGTAAGTAGCCAACCTGGAATTTAAACCTGGATCTCTCCCACTTTTTCCACAATGGGTACTCACAGTGCATCTGTGTCTGTGAAATGGGAGGAGGGAAGAGAACACACACACACACATCCTTGTAGGATCACTGTGAGGATTCAAAGAGGCAAGACACAAAGCTGCTGACACACGACAGTGTCATTAACCATCACCTTCCATTCCCCCTATGGCCTGGAAAGTAGCTACCGATTTCTCTATGGACCTAAATCTGACTGGGGGCCTCACAAACTTAAAGAACTTTTGCATCCATATGTGCTACCGGGTATTGGGACGCCCACAACAAGGGACGGCAGTTGGTGGTCAGTGACCTGAGAACACAGAGAATATTTCACTTGCTCGCAACATCACCTCTAAGAGTTAGTAATACTGCTGCCTGATAACACTGAGCTCAGCAGGGTAAACCAGCCTTCCTAGGTCACAGACGTCGTCTGCAATAGAGACGGAACTAGGTAGAATCTAAGCCTGATTGCTGAGAAGCTGGGGCCCAACGGGCTATGCTGAGCACGTATGCTGAGCACGTTACAGGCCTTGTCTTATGTAACCCTCAAACCCAAGCTATGAAACCGAAACATGTGTCCTTGTGCTCAGTTGCTCCGTCATGACCGACTCTCTTTGACCCCATGGAACGTAGCCCACCAGGCTCCTCTGTCCATGTGATTTTTCAGGTATGAATACTGGAGTGGGCTGCCATTTCCTTTGCAGGGGATCTTCCTGAACCAGGGATCGAACCCACATCACCTGCATTGGCAGGCAGATTCTTCACTGCTGAGCCACCTGGGAAGCCCTGAGGAAAGCGAAATTCAGATGAGGGAAGTGACCTGATCAAAGGCTCTCAGCTAGTAAGTGCAGAGTCTAGATTCACATCCAGGTTTTTTGTGACTCTAAGCCCTAAACACACCACCTCCCTAAAGAGATTTGTTAGCTTTCCTGTTTGTCATTTTTTCACCTTGGGCACAGTCCTTCCTGCCGTCATAAAGTTATTTCTATCTATATCTGGGTGGTTTTAATCTTACAAATTTAGGGGAGGCAGGTGAAACCAAATTACATACAGTTCTTGGAACTGTCCTAAGAATAAAAGCACCTCACCACAGCTCCAAATCCATTTCATGTTCTGTTGATAGCAAGTGAAGCTCCTTCGTGCACCCTGCAGAAATCAGAGGACACACTTGGGCGCTGGAAGCGCTTCTGTTTCAGCACAGCATCTGCTGATTAGAACTCCTTGCTTGGTCAAATGCCAATCCGGAGAGCCCTTACTTCCCCTGAAAGGCCTTTCAGTGCTAAGCATGATCATTGCTTCTTGGGGACAAAACCAGAGGAGGGAGAATGAGGAATCAGGTTACAACTTGGCCAGCGTCCAAGGGAACATGAGCAACAGAGATATAACAGTGAAGCTCACCTTCACTGCCCATCCTTCATGTGACCTGGGGAGTGGCAGAACAGTAAGTTTAAGATGAGATGCTTTTTTTAAAAGCATTTAATTTCACAAAACAAGAGCAGCCAGGACAAAAGCTACATATACATGCCTAAAAGAGAAAAATCTCTATACACAAAAAACAATCTAAAGATAACCCACAGGCTGTTTTTTAAGCATCAATCATTTGCAGAGGGGTGGGGGCGGGGGGTGGGAAATACTGGGTAGCACTTATAGATGCAAAAGTTCTTTAAAATTCCCAGGCCCTGTAATGAACTGATATAGGGAAAGGAGAGACTGAAGAAATGGAAGTAATAACATAGCTGATACTTTTAAAAGTTGCTCTAATATTTCAACTGCTAACTAAACAGGGCATTATTGGTTAATCCTTAGGCTCATACTCTTTGTACTGTTCGGTCCCAGATATTCCTGTGTGGATGAATAACCCCCATGTGGATAATGTTCTAACTCTAACAGCTGTCTTGAATGTTAATAAAATCTAATAAAATTCTTCCCTTCAATTAAAAAATCTGAGGCTTGTAAAAAAAATACATTCAAACACCCTTCACTCGGTGAACCGCAAGGGTAGAATTCCTCTTAAATAAGCAGGGTGGTAAGTAATTCTGCCTCTCGTTCTGAGGCTCATGCAAAATGCTCAGGGCTGAGGGACAACTCTTATTCACACCTTGTTTGAGATTTGGTCAACAAAGTCAGGCTCCTTGGGAAATCATTTGTTAGACTGGCTGGAGTGTAAAAGGGTACAGTGTGGAAAAATTAAGATTAGCAGGAATATGCAACCTAGTCATCAAGTGTTCGGACTCAGGATCCAACTGCCTGCTTTGAGCAAGGATTTTACCACTCACTAGCTGGGTGATCTTCGGCAAGTCAACTCACTTCTCTGAGCCTGGTCATCCATAAAAATCATACTTATCTCAGAGAACTGTTGAGCAATTGGGAGGAGCTAATGCATGTAACGTATTAAGTATGATGCCCGGGGCAAGAACATGTTCAACAAAATATTACTTGCTACTGTTTTCTTTCCTGTTGCCCTAAGAGATAAAAAGCTTCTTTGCTTTTAAGATTTTTTTAAAAGATAATACAATGGAAATATTAAGCAGTCTTACTACTTTTGGAAAATAATACACTAGGATATACATTTGTTCACTAATTCACTAAATATTTATTGGGCACTAACTGTGTGCTAGATACTGAAGACAATGTGGTAAGGTCCACTCAGAAGCCTATCATTCAGTGAGGGAGACAAAAAATACATTCAAAGAGTCATGAAAATACTCACAAACCAATATGGATAAAGAAAATATCCTGGCACATATACAGTGGGAAATTACTCAGCCATAAAAAGGGAATGAAATTGTGCCACTTGCAGAGATGTGGAGGAGCCCAGAGACTATTATACAGAGTGAATTAAGTCAGAAAAACAAATATTAGCACATATATAGAGACTTAGAAAAATACTATGGATGAACCTATTTGCAAAAGCAGAAATAGAGACGCAGACACACAGAGAACAAACGTATGGACACCAAGGGGGAGAGGAGGGCCTGGGATGAACTGGGAGACTTGGGCTGACAAACAGAGACACAGACTATTGACACTAGGTATAAAGTAGATAACCAATGAGAACTTACTGAACAGCACAGAGAACCCTACTCAGTGCTTGTGGTGACCTAAATGGGAAAGAAATCCAAAAAGGGGTGATATATGTAAACATATTTATTCACTGTGCTGTACAGCAGAAACTAACACAGCACTGTGAAGCAACTATTTTGTTGGTGTAATTGCTAAGTCACGTCCAAGAGAAGACAACGGCAGCCCACTCCAGTACTCTTGCCTGGAAAATCCCATGGATGGAGGAGCCTGGTGGGCTGCAGTCCATGGGGTCGCGAAGAGTCGGACACAAATGAGCGACTTCACTTTCACTTTTCACTTGTATGCATTGGAGAAGGAAATGGCAACCCACTCCAGTGTTCTTGCCTGGAGAATCCCAGGGACGGGGGAGCCTGGTGGGCTGCTGTCTATGGGGTCGCACAGAGTCGGACACGACTGAAGCGATTTAGCAGCAGCAGCAGCAGGAAGTCATGTCCAACTCTTATGGTCTCTTTTGAGACCCCGTGGACTGTAGCCAGCCAGGCTCTTCTGTCCAGGGACTTTCCAAGGAAAGTATAGTGGAGTGGGTTGCCATTTCCTTCTCCCTGGATATGGGAAGGAAATCCAAAAAACAGATGATAAATGTAAACACATCTGATTCACTTTGCTGTACAGCAGACATTAACACAACATTGTAAAGCAACTATACGCCAATAAAAATTAACTTAAAAAAAAAGTGAATGCAGGAGATGATACCCTGATCTTTCAACTGTACAATTCAATAATAAACCTTATTCTAATGGTTTCATAAAAAGGAAAAAAAAAAAGAAGAAAATACTTACATACCAGTAACATTTAGGGAATTTTTCTAAGGTAACGATATAAAATAGGAAGGACTCTGTGTATAAAGATGTTTCACATGGCCTTGTTTACAACGGTAGGACTCAGAAAGAACTTTGGTGCTCAATACTGAAGAAATGGTGAAATCAATTGTTATACAACTACTTAATGAATATTATGCAGTCATTTTTTGGGGCTCCAAAATCACTGCAGATGGTGACTGTAGCCATGAAATTAAAAAAATCTTGCTCCTTGGAAGAAAAGTTATGACCAACCTAGACAGCATATTAAAAAGCAGAGACATGACTTTGCCAACAAAGGTCCATCTAGTCAAGGCTATGGTTTTTCCAGTAGTCATGTATGGATGTGAGAGTTGGACTATAAAGAAAGCTGAGCACCGATGAACTGATGCTTTTGAACTGTAGTGTTGGAGAAGACTCTTGAGAGTCCCTTGGACGGCAAGGAGATCCAACTAGTCCATCCTAAAGGGAATCAGTCCTGAATATTCATTGGAAGGACTGATGCTGAAGCTGACACTCCAATACTATCTGAAAAGACCCTGATGCTAGGAAAGATTGAAGGTGGGAGGAGAAGGGGATGACAAAGGATGAGATGGTTGGATGACTCAATGGATATGAGTTTGAGTAAACTCCAGGAGTTGGTGATGGACAGGGAGGCCTGGCATGCTGCAGTCCATGGAGTCGCAAAGAATTGGACACGACTGAGCAACTGAACTGAACTGAATGCAGTCATTAAAATGATGGCTTCACTGAGAGCTCTAAGCTGTGCACTGCAACTACTGAAGCCCTGGTAACCCAGAGCCCGTGCTTCACAAGAGAAGCCACCTCAATGAGAAGCCCGCGCACTGCAACTGGAAAATAGCCACCGCTCGCCGCAACTAGAGAAAGCCCATGCAAAGTAACAAAGACTCAGAGGAGCCAAAAATAAAGTAAATAAATCAGCCTATAAGATACAAAGAATGAGTTATATTTTCCAATGAGGCTATGTTATGAGACCATGAAATGTAATACTCTAGAATTCATTGAAAAGAAATGTTTCTGTTAAAGGTCAGAGGATATATTAAAATTGCTGTAAGCAAAATATATTTAAAAAAATGATGGCTTCAAAGTTTGTGTAGTTACTGTGAAATGCATTTGTGATAAAACAGTACTTGAAAAAAAGCAAGACATAAAATTGTACTTATACTATAATTATGAGTGCTTGAAATCTGCACATAAAAGACTAGAAGGAAATATGCCAATTTGGGTTATAACGGAAAGATAACAGTTATCATTTATGGAGTATTTATTGTGTGGCAAGGTATTTTGAGCACCTGTTTATGCTATTTCCCTTAATTCTCCTACTCACAAGGTAGGTACTACGTTCATACTTTACCTACAGAGGTTAAATTCGTATCCACCCTATAAGGGAGGGCACAGACATTTAAACACAGGTTGAGTTGAGCAAAAACAGGCTCATCGTAACCACCAAACATTTGTCTATGGTGTCATAATGAAAATTTCAGTTTTTGCCTATAACATCCTTGCATTTTTCTTTTTAAATAGTAGTAACAACTGATCATCTACTGGATACCAAGTCCTCTCCTAAGCATTTTATGTACGTAACTCATTCACCTCTCACAAGTAGTATCTGAAGTAGGTTCCTACATTATCCTCATTTTACAGATGACAAAAATGAGACTCAGAAAATGAAGCGGTGTGCCTAAGGTCACACGGCTGGTCAGTATAAGGTATGCTGCTGCTTTCAAAGAAAGCCGGGGCAAAAGAACATAAATGCCTCTGCTGGAAATATGGTTTAAAACATTTATGCGCAGGTAATGCCTACTCAAAACATTTTATATAAAATGTTTTTTAAAATTTTGTTTAAAAACTGAAAGAGCCTTCTGGAGGGAGTGCAGCAATTTTTTAAATTATGAAATATTCCAAACATATCAAGAAATGCAGAGAGTATAAAAACTAGTGGGCTTTCACAAACATTCACGTCTTAAGAGTAATAAAAGCTACATCCTCACCAAAGGCGAGTGATCGAGAAAAATTTTAATTATAGTCTTTTAAATTCTTATTAAACCAGGTGTCAACATGAAAGGAGTTAATTAACTCTCAAAAACCCACCATTTTTCTTTACCAGGAAAATTCAGAGAAAAGCTGTTTAGCTAGAATATAAGGAAGAAAGCTAGACAAAGAATAAGGCAGCAAATCCCAAGCAGCAAATGCAATGCCAAGGCAATTGAAAGAAATATCACCACAACAAACCTGGGTTTCTGAGATACAAGGCTCCTTTTCTCCTTAACAGGCAGACACCCCAGCCTGTCCCCCATCATCTACCTCGGGTTCTGTCTGATGTCCCCAGGCCCACAGAGGGTGGGCACACCAGAGGGACCCTTCAGCAAGAGATGACGTTCTACTGCAGAGTGAGATAAAATAAGAAATGACCACCGACAGGGGGGTAGAGAATGATCAAGACGAACAGCTGGACACGTTGGAGCACTCAAGGGGAATTTAATTATCACACTCCAGGACTTGAGCACAAAACTGAAGTTTCACTATTAGATGTACCTTCAAGAAATTAACTTATCTTTGCTATTCAAGCTGCTCTACAGAGAATTCTGTATTAACCCCTGATCTGAGATTCCTGAGTGACCTTTTCCTGGCCTTGTTGGTCAGAGAGGCTTAATTTAGCACCAAGAATTTAGCCAAATCCAATCCCAATTCTACAACAGACTTGATACACCAAAGATCTGTGACGAAAATGCGCTTAGTCCATACATGCTGTGGGGCAGCCCCTAGTTCTCGGTATTTCAACACAGCCCGGTCAGAGCTGTTTCAGTTCTCAATTCTGCGCCTATCTTAGGTGTACAAAGTGTATGCGAAGATTGACAGTGGCCACCAATTCCTATTTTCCCACTGTCTCTGAACTCACCACAACAGAGTCTGAGAACAGACTCAGAAAAGTAATAGATTGGTTGGAAAATCCAACCAGAACAGTGAGGAGAGCAAGACTTCAAAATCTCCAACGATTCTGGTTGGGTGTGAGCACAAAAGAGCAACAGAAAAACAAGGGCCACAGCGTACAGTTTAAGGTTTAAGTTTCTAGTTCAAAGTCAGGTGTGTACCAAGCTCTGGATACTGGCTGATGACACTGTGCATGTAATTTAATCTCCATGTGCCTCTGTTCCTTCATCTGTAAAATGGATAACTGGCAATAACAACATCTCTCTCTTAGAGGATTATTGGGAGAACTCAATGTTCATAAGACAGGGCAGGACCTGCCTCCTGGTGAACACTCAACTAATTACAGTTACTAGTATTAGTATTGTATCTGGCTTTCTCCAAATTTTCCAGAAAAGTCTGTGTTTATAGAGGCATGGACTGAACATAAGCCAGCATAACTATCACTGGATACCAATACTCAAAGACAAGGGGACTTTCCTGGGGGTCCAGTGGTTTAAGAATCTGCCTTGCAATGCAGGGGACATGAGACTGATCCCTGGATAGGGAACTAAGATCCCACAAGCTGTACAGCAATTAAACCCAAGCGCTGCAACTACTGAGCGAGTGTGCCACAACTAAAGAGTCCATGCACTGCAACCAACGATCCCAGATAACACACACAACAAACGTCTTCATGCTGCAACTAAGACCTGACACAACCAAATAAATAAATATTCTCAAAAAGATAAATATTTATAATATGCAGTGCATTTAGCTCATATGAATAAAATTATAAAATGACATTGCAACATCCCTACCACAAGCTTACCACCCTCTCTTGCTAATTAGTATTTCTAAAAAGTGCCTTATTTTTAGGGCTTCCCTGGTGGCTCAGTGGTAAAGAATCTGCCTGTCACGCAGGAGACACGGGTTCGATCCCTGGTCCAAGAAGATCCCACATGCTGCAGAACAACTGAGTCTGTGCACTCCAACAATTGAGCCTGCGCTCTAGAGCTCTGGAGCTGCAACTGCTGAGCCCACATGCCGCATACTGAGGCCTGTGTACCCTAGAGCCTGTGCTCAGCAACAAGAGAAGCCACTCAGTGATTGTCCACGCACCAGCAGCCCCTGCTCACAACTACAGGAAAGCCTGTGCAGCAAGGAAGACCCAGCACAGCCAAAAATAAATCAATAAATAAAAATGTTAAAAAAAATAAAAAGTGTTTTATCTGTAAATATTTTATTGCTGTCACCTCAACCCTTGACTGTCTACTCACTGCATGAATCATCTCTGATGTTCTTGGATCTCTGCTGCTGCTGCTGCTAAGTCGCTTCAGTCCTGTCCGACTCTGTGTGACCCCATAGACAGAGGACAACCAGGCTCCACCATCTCTGGGATTCTCCAGGCAAGAACACTGGAGTGGGTTGCCATTTCTTTGGATCTCTACTTGGCTTCAACTCATGAATTTTTATGCAGACTTCAGGACTATTTGTCAGACAAATTTTAAATTCTTGGTATTTACACACTGGGGGGAAAAGGAAGTGTGAAAGTGTTAGTCACTCAGGTGTGTCCAACTCTTTGTGACCCCATGGTCTGTCCATGAAATTCTCCAGGCAAAAATACTGGAGTGGGTTGCCATTCCCTTCTCCAAGGGATATTCCTGATCCGGGGATCAAACCCAGGTCTCTTGCACTGCAGGTTGAGAAACTTTACCATCTGAGCTACCAGGGAGACCAGACATATACAATGTCAGAATTGAAAACAACCTCCTAATCTAATCCCTGATTTTACAAAAAAAAAAAAAAAAATATATATATATAATAGTGAAGTTCAGAGGAACTAGTCCAAGCACTGTAGCCAAGAAAGAGCAGTCAAGGCAGGGCTGGAGCCCAGGTTCCTGATTCCTGGCCCTTGGGCTCCATACTGCATTGTGCAGAGACATGACTTCCAATCACTATGCAAATAATGACACAGTGAAGCATCCTGAGCTCAGGAACCCACTTTGTAACATTTCAGGAAACAGCTTAACTTCCCAGGTTTCATTTAGTTTCATAGACAGTAAAACCCCAGAATTCCAGCTGGCTGATTCAAGGGATTCCCAAAAGCTTTACCACTGAGTAGTCTATTACAACCCCAGTGAATTCAAATGAGCCGTGGAGGGATTTCTGAATTCCTTAGTCTCACAGTCAAGTTGGAGGCATGGATTTAAATTCTGTAGAGGGAACAAAAACTGCATCGCTGACAGAATACTCATTTTCACTAAGATGTTTTCACTGAGAAGGTTACATTTCTTGGAACTAAAACACCAAAGGTAAGAGCAGGCTGAGAGGAGTTGGTGGGGAGTGGGGTATACAAGGAGAGTGCAGTTACCATTATTTAACTGATCTAGAAATAAGTTGTTAAAAATCAGAATCCTGGTAGTATTCTCACACCATCTAATGAATAAATATCAAGTAAATCAATCTATCTGAGTGCTCAAGAATGGGATTAAAAAGTATTATCAACAGATTTAAATTGAAAGCTGGGAAATTAGATGGACAGAATATATTTCATCTGTTCTTCAAGTGATTCCAATAATGCAAAGAATCTTAAAAGAAGTCACATAACCAAGTGGGAAATACATGTCTTCCATATAGTCAGCAGAACATTACACTAGTGTTCTTATGTTTTATTTGTTAGTTTATACTTTAGAATGACAGTTTTATTTGCTCTCTTCTATCTTGGAATCATTATTGGGTTTGGAAATGGTCATTCATTTTTAGGACTGTGACTACCATGCATGTGTGGATAGGAATTGAGCAGTTCAGGGCAACTCACCCAAAGACACAGTTCAAACCTTGGAGGAGAACTGAGGTCACACAACTAGTTAATGACAGAAGCATTAGCTCTCACTGTCTTTAGAGTAAGAATTAAAAGCCTGGAGCTGACCATTTCATTTCTTCTTCACAACAGTCCTATGAGGGTGGACCAATTAGCCCTGCTTTCCTACTAACAAATGGAACTTTTAAGAGGTTGTCCTTCATTCAAGTCATACAGAAAGAAAACTGATAATACCCAGAGCCAGCTCATAGTGGAAGCTAAAAATAGGCAGAGTTCTTCTGGAAGCAAATTGGTGATACACATCAAAAGTCTTTAAGTTGTGCACACTTGTTAGCATAGAAAGTGACCAGAAATAAATACAAGCATTTACATTTATGGATTCATTACAATATTATTAACAATACTGGAAAAAAACAGAAATCAACAATAAGGGCTATTATGCCAGTGACATATTATGAAAGCATCAAAAATCATGGTTTCAAAGAATATGGAAAATGTGTCATGACATAGAGAAATGTTCACAGTATGTCCAAGGTCAGAATAATCTCAATTTTGTTTTTCAAAAAAATACATATACATACATATGTAAATATACACAAAGACATATGGAAGGATCCATATCAAAAGTTAAATGTAGATACACTGAGAAATATAATTATGAATTTTAATACCATTGAAATATGTGCATTACCATATGTAAAACAATGACCAGTGCAAGTTTGATGCATGAACCAGGGAACTGAAAG
>NW_011494863.1:6903092-6908697 GCF_000754665.1 Bison bison bison
GGGCCACGTGTATACCTGAGGCTGATTCACATTGACGTATGGCAAAAACCATCACAATATTGTAAAGTAATTATTCTCCAATTAAAATAATAAAGATAAATAAAATAAAATAGATAACCAACAAGGACCAACTGAATAGCACAGGGAACTCTATTCAATATTCTGTAATAACTAAAAGGGAAAAGAATTTGAAGAAGAGAAATCACAACCTTGCAATGAGTAACTGAATCACTTTGCTGTATACTTGAAACTAACACAACATTGTAAATCAACTATACTCCATTATAAAATAAAAATGTTAAAAACTCAAATGAAGACACACATAATGAAGAACTTTCCTGGGAGTTTACCATAAAAAAATAAATAAATTTACATACCAAAAAAATGATTGCAAAATAGTATTTAAAGAAACAAAACCTTACCCATACTGCTGCTATCTAAAATTTTTGTTTGGATAAATATTTAAAGACTTTCCTGGTGGTCCAGTGGATAGGAGTCTACTTGCCAATGCAGGGGACACAGGTTCGATCCCTAGTCTGGGAAGGTTTCACACGCTGTGAAGCAACTAAGTCGGTGCACCACAACTCAGCTCGTGCTCTAGCACCCGAGAGCTGTAACTAGCCAGCTGTGCAGGCTCTACAGCCCAGGCTCCCCAACAAAAAATGCCACCGCGAGGAGAAGCCCTGAACTGCAAAAGAGAGCAGCCTCCACTCGCTGCAACTTGAGAAAGCCCATGCCCAAAATGAACATCCAGTGCAGCAAAAACAAGTGAATAAAATTCTACAAGATATGTAAAAGGCTATTTACTTATGAAAATACACTTCTTACCAGAGAATTTCTCTTAATGCTAGTAATTATGTAAGCTTTTCTATGTGGCAGGTATGTTTCATATGTGTGCACTCAAACCTTGAAACAACCCCGTGTAGGACTGTTATCACTCCATTTTAGAGGTGAGAAAACTGAACATCCAAGATGTCAAATGTGACATCTGAGAAATGAGAAAACCATTTACTAAGGGGCAATTCTCCAAAGCTTAACATTTGTTACACACACAGGCAAAACCTTGTTTCACACCAAATAATCTTTCTAAAGGCAGAACATACTAGGTTTTTAGTTCAGGAGTTGGCATCCAGAAAACGATTATTAAGATGTCTATAATTGCTTCAAAATATTCCAGCATGTGCAGCATAATATTATGGTGCATGTGTTATTCAAGTTGCATACCAGGTAGTAAGTTGCCCTAACACAGGCTTCACCCTCCAGGCGTTGGCTATAAGTGTTCTAATCAGCAGTCTCACTCTACAGAAACCTCAGTTACCTTTATCTGAAAACACCAGAGGCTTTGACAATTAGCAAAAGAAATGTCACAAATGTGAATTTTCACTGTTAACATTAGTGGCTTACTAACTCGCATGATGGATGTTAGAAACGGACTTCATTAACTCAATTAATAGAACTTGAGATGTGGGGATTAGCTCAAAATTCTAGAGACACACTCAAAGTTGCAATGAGGATTTGAGACTATTTAGCACCAGCCAACCTTAGGGATGGCACCCACAGTTTATGTCTAAATGGCCCTGTAGCCAGACACTGGATTAAAGATTCTGGCTACCTGATATTATCTGTAAACCAGCTGAATCTTGCCTTAGGAATATCATCAGCTCCGTCTTCAGCGAACGAAGCACCCAGAAGGACAGAGATGTAATAAAACTTACAGAACAGGTAAAGTTACTTTGAGCTTACTTGTAAATGATTAACAAAGAGTCTGCACGTATTACAGAACTTTTTTATAAGCTGGTAGAACAACTGTGAGGGTGCAGCTGACCCTCACCAATTATCTATTTCCAACAGGTACCAAAGAGACCTTAACTGTACATACAAATCACTGAAATGACTTTTCAAATGCCCATCTGGACTGCATATACAGTACCTCAGTATACTATACTATATACATACCACACACACACGTGTGGTTTGTATCTGTATATATGTGTGTGTGTGTATATATACACACACGTATATATATATACATACACACACATATATAGTATACAATGGGCTTCCCAGGTGGCACAAGTGGTAAAGAATCCGTCTACCAATGCAGGAGACAAAAGAGATGCAAGTTCAATTCCTGGGTTGGGAAGATCCCCTGGAGTAGGAAATGGCAACCTGCTCCAGTATTCTTGCCTGGAAAATTCCATGGACAGAAAAGCTTGGTGGGCTACAGTCCATGGGGCTGCAGAGTCGGACAGGGCTGAGTGACTAACCACATCCACATAGTGTACAGTGTATAGTGTGTGTGTATATATAGATTGTGTATGTATCCATATATAAAACAAAATATATACATATACACACCAGTGTATACAGTATACAAGAACAGTATCTGTGGTCTCAGAGAATTATCTTCCACTACTGAAATGGATTTTGTAAGGCTCAAATAAGCTCACACCCTGAGGAAGCCACATATTCAGATCTCTTCAGCTGTAGCATGCCTAGTCCAGACCTTCTTCAAAATGACGCACAAATCGTTTGACTTGCCCACATTGTTTCAGTGGCAAATATTTCATAGGCTTTTGAATTCTACCTCTCTCTGCTTCAGCCTTCCCATCAACACAATAAGAATAATGATGGAACCAACAATGTGGCCTTGCCAGGAGAGTGGCTCAAATAACTAATTATTTTATCACGCAGTGAAAATGTATTTCACAACCTTAAAAAAAAAGAAAAACCACCTCTGTGCGGGTGCATAATGAAGGCCCTGCGTTTCACAGCACTTGTATCATCCTAAAGTACTCGGACAACTGGACCAAAAAAGAACACGTGCATGACAAGACTGTCATCTCCTGTATTATCTCCTGCGCCTCTCCCAGAAAAGAGTGCGATTTACAAGAACCACGTGGGAGCTCACTGAAAAGTCCCTTTGATTTTCGTTTGGAATTGGAAGGGTTTGTCGGGAGGGGGCGTTTCAGGGGTGGGAGTGGGGGAGAGCTGGTGATTGTTTCGTTTTGATTTGGAGAGATGGAGGCAAAAACTACAAAAGATAGTTACACTCATTGCAGTACAAAGTATGCTTTCTCAGTGGGGACAACACTGAAATAATTTGTTCATGGGAGTGAATAAAAAATATCTTACACTTATTAAGTATCTAGCAAAGATATAATACAGTACATACACAGATCATTAGGATACCTATGGTAGTAACATTTCCTGAAGTGAGGGACAACTAGGAAAAAAATGCCTGAAAAGGATTAGTTGGGGCTGACAATAGAATGAAGACTGAGCAACACTGGTGGAGGGATGCCTTCTCAGGGCTGAGGATCACCTGCAGAGCCATGCCTGCCCCAGGGAATATCCTTATCTCTGCTTCCTGTTCGCAGGATTCCTGAGGTTGAACTTGACTGGCCTGGGTTACTTTCAGCTCCCTGTTACAGTTGCTGGCCATTCCCCTAGGCAGCAGAAATGTGTATGAAGACTTACAAGTGTCCCAGATTTCCACCAACCCCTATTTTCCCTCAGATCTTTCTGTTTCCTTAGTGTTTTGAGTGTGCTTGCTTCCCTGGAGGCATATGTTTTTGGCATGCAGCATACTGCCTGTCCATGGCACTTTTTCAACACTTCCGGCCCATACTCTGTTGGCCATCCTGGGCCAAAATTCTCCACCAGAACATGAAATCAGCGCCAAGAGACAGAAACAATGGCAGAGTCAAGAGACAGGTGCGCGCCCTCCAGAATGAAGAAAGTACCTGCATGGCATGCTTGCTAGTGTCATCGGCCAAGAGTGTAGTGTAAAGAGCACTCACTTTCCTGAGAAAAACACACAGTAATGGTGCAGGCTACTGCTGTCATGGATAAAGATAGACTGCTATCTCAAAAAGAAACTTTCAAGCAGTTTCTTGACAAATTAAACCCAGAATTACTATACACTCCGGCAAAGAGCTAAAAGCAGAGATTTGAACAAATATTCACTTGCCTTTGTTCACAGCAGCATTTGTGTCAGAAAGGCACCCCCCAATTGCAGATATCAAGGTGGTGAGGGGAAGAGGGAAAAGCAATCAAACAAGTGCCCAGAGGCAGAAAGAAAAAAAAAAAGAGACCTCACCTTAGGGGTGCATATCTAGTACTAGGTTTTAATTTCTATACACAGAGATATATACTTCATGAGCACCTAGTTTTTCTCTTTCTGATGAAAAAAATGTCCCACCTTCATCACTGTTACTATGTCTGTTAGCCTTAAGCTCTAACCAACCCTCTTCCTTGAAGAAAGATAAATGCTATCTTTGTCTTACAGGAAACCACCAGAACAGAAAAACAAGAGGCCAACAGAATTGGTTAGAATCAGCCAAACCCAAGATGGCAGAAGACCAGCCCTCTAGCAGACCCCGAGCCTCGTGACATGCTCATGGCAACATCAGCATGCTCAGCAACACACCTGCTAAGCGCCATGACAGGAATCACCAGACACAGAAGGGAGAAAAAGAAGTGACACCCAGCTGCAGGAGGAAACCCACCTTTTCCAGAAAAACCAATGCATATGCTCCCTCTACCATTAACCCTGCCTTTAAAAATCTTGCTTTGATCACCCTCCACTCCCAAAAGTTGACTGTGAACTAATTTCCCGCTTCTCCATTCTCTGGCCATCAAAGAGTTTGTGCTGTTTCAGTCTCAGCATCAGTTTTGTTATTGGCTGTGTGAATCCAAATGGAAAAAGACCCTTCACCACTGAGGCAGGGGATTTCCAACAAGCTAGGGTCCAACTGGGAGTCCATACAACCAATTTGGAAACACCACCACGAAACAGCCTCAGGAATACAGTTCTAAAGGGAAAATTAGTTACCTAAAACACTCTAAGAAAGTAGGGAAAACCACTAGACCATTCAGGTATGACCTAAATCAAATCCCTTATGATTATACAGTGGGAGTGAGAAATAGATTTAAGGGCCTAGATCTGATAGATAGAGTGCCTGATGAACTATGGACTGAGGTTCATGACATTGTACAGGAGACAGGGATCAAGATCATTCCCACAGAAAAGAAATGCAAAAAGGCAAAATGGCTGTCTGGGGAGGCCTTACAAATAGCTGTGAAAAGAACAGAAGCGAAAAGCAAAGAAGAAAAGGAAAGATATAAACATCTGAATGCAGAGTTCCAAAGAATAGCAAGAAGAGATAAGAAAGCCTTCTTCAGCGATCAATGCAAAGAAATAGAGGAAAACAACAGAATGGGAAAGACTAGGGAACTCTTCAAGAAAATCAGAGATACCAAAGGAACATTTCATGCAAAGATGAGCTCGATAGAGGACAGAAATGGTATGGACCTAACAGAAGCAGAAGATATTAAGAAGAGATGGCAAGAATACACAGAAGAACTGTACAAAAAAGATCTTCACGACCCAGATAATCACGATGGTGTGATCACTGACCTAGAGCCAGACATCCTGGAATGTGAAGTTAAGCGGGCCTTAGAAAGCATCACTACAAACAAAGCTAGTGGAGGTGATGGAATTCCAGTTGAGCTATTCCAAATCCTGAAAGATGATGCTGTGAAAGTGCTGCACTCAATATGCCAGCAAATTTGGAAAACTCAGCAGTGGCCACAGGACTGG
>NW_011494863.1:6909452-6912295 GCF_000754665.1 Bison bison bison
GAACTGTGGTGTTGGAGAAGACTCTTGAGAGTCCCTTGGACTGCAAGGAGATCCAACCAGTCCATTCTGAAGGAGATCAGCCCTGGGATTTCTTTGGAAGGAATGATGCTAAAGCTGAAACTCCAGTACTTTGGCCACCTCATGCGAAGAGTTGACTCATTGGAGAAGACTGATGCTGGGAGGGATTGGGGGCAGGAGGAGAAGGGGACAACAGAGGATGAGATGGCTGGATGGCATCACTGACTCGATGGACGTGAGTCTGAGTGAACTCCGGGAGTTGGTGAGGGACAGGGAGGCCTGGCATGCTGCGATTAATGGGGTTGCAAAGAGTCGGACATGACTGAGCGACTGATCTGATCTGAAAACACTCTAATGATGATTTCTACAGAAGCCTCTTATGCTGGCTCAGATGTGAAGGTTTATCAGGAAGTCAGGCTGTTACCAGAAAACATCACTACTTGGATATTAGAACTGAAAAGCTAACTAATTAAACTAAACCTCTTTAAAAAACTCTGAAAAGGCAAAAGCTAGCAGGAAAAATACATTTTTACTTTTGGGCATAATGAGAGGGAATTCAGAGGAACCACTTGGTTCCTCACTTTAAAAATTTAAAGTCACTTGACTTCTAGATAACAGTTCAGAAGTCAGCTGTGGACCTCCCAATGCATTCTATTGCCTTTTCACTCATTTACGTACAAATGCATTAAGCACTGGCCAAGGTATAATGGTCAGGGAGGACTGGGTTTAAGGTGAATAAAACAGTCATTCTGCCAAGTGTCTACTACTACTGTGAGCACTGCCATCAAATGGCAGAAGCCTTGGGAGTATTCACCTATTCTACCATCGCTTTCCCTGGGAAATGACTCTCCAACCACGATCCATGTAGTCATGACAGAGGATTAGCCATAATTACACAACCTGGCTTCTACCCTCCTGGCCATGCATGACCCATGGAAGGCCAATGAGAGTCTCTTCCAGAGAATCTGGAAATGAAGAAATAAGCAGATAGCCTTTCTAGTAAGCCAGAAACCTACATAAGTGGTACACTTGGACTGTGGAGGCCCATGTCACCCTATACAGCCTGTGAAGGAGAGAAAGCCAGACTACAAAGGAAGAGAATCAAACAGATGAATAGACTTAAAGGCAAGACCTAAAGAAGGAACATTACCTGGTTCCTGGCAGCTCTCAGTTCCAATGCAGACCTTCTGAAGCCTGCCAGCCTCACCACCCTTGTTGATCGATATTGAGCTAGCCTAACATAAGTTTCTGTTATTCAAAACCAAGGAGCTCTAATAAATACACAGGGAATAGGACAACAACACAAATTCATCTAATACACAACACAGTGCTGAGGAGGCCAAATTCTGCTCCATTCATCTGAACACATCTTATATAGTAAGTGGCAAGGGGTAAGACTTGTTGATACAAGATGGAAATTTGAGTCCCAGTCAGGCGGTGCAGTGGTAAACAGTCTGCCTGCCAATGAAGGAGATGCCTGAGACACGGGTTCGATCCCTGGGTTGGGAAGATCCCCTGGAGGAGGAAATGGCCACCTGCTCCAGAATTTCTGCCTGGAAAATTCCATGGACAGAGGAGCCTGGTGGGCCACAGTCCATGGGGTCTCAAAGAGTTGGACATGACTGATCAACTAAGCACAGCACACTCCACCCTTTGCTAGTTCTGTGACCTTGAGTAAGTTCATTTAACCCACACTCAACACAGTTTCTGCCACAAAACAGGTGCTCAATATATATATATATACACACACACACACACACACACACACATATATATATATGCAAAATTAAGGAACATGGGCAAGCAGCCACCTACATGCTAGGTGCACTTATCTCAAGATAATTCTCATCAATAAAGTGGGGATAATAATGTCTACTTTATGTGTCTCACAGGATTACAATATATGCAATCACTGTATCAGTCAGTTTAGTTGCTCAGTTGTATCCGACTCTGGGACCCCATGGACTGCAGCATGCCAGGTTTCCTGGTCCATCACCAACTCCCAAAGCTTGCTCAAACTCATGTCCATCAAGTTAGTGATGCCATCCAACCATCACATCCTCTGTTGTCCCCTTCTCCTCCTGCATTCAATCTTTCCCAGCATCAGGGTCTTTTCCAATGAGTCAGTTCTTTGCATCAGGTGGCCAAAGTATTGGAGTTTCAGTTTCAGCATCAGTCCTTCCAATGAATATTCAGGACTGATTTCCTGTAGGATTGACTGGTTGGATCTCCTTGCAGTCCAAGGGACTCTCAAGAGTCTTCTTCAACACCACAATTCAAAAGCATTAATTCTTCGGAGCTCAGCTTTCTTTATAGTCCAACTCTCACATCCGTATATGACTACTGGAAAAACCATAGCTTTGACTAAATGGAACTTTGCTGGCAAAGTAATGTCTCTGCTTTTTAATATGCTGTCTAAGTTGGTCTTAACTTTCCTTCCAAGGAGTAAGCGTCTTTTAATTTCATGGCTGAAATCACCATCTGCAGTGATATGCAGGGTACATCATGCGAAATGCCGGGCTGGATAAAGCACAAACTGGAATCAAGATTGCTGGGAGAAATATCAATAACCTCAGATATGCAGATAACACCACCCTTACGGCAGAAAGCAAAGAAGAGCTAAAGAGCCACTTGATGAAAGTGAAAAAGGAGAGTGAAAAACTGGTCCCATCATTTCATGGCAAATAGATGGGGAAACAATGGAAACAGTGAAAGACTTTATTTTCTTGGGCTCTAAAATCACTGCAAATGCTGACTGCAGCCATGAAATTAAAAGACGCTTGCTCCTTGGAAGAAAAGCCAAGACAAACCTAGACAGCATATTA
>NW_011494863.1:6912395-6912721 GCF_000754665.1 Bison bison bison
CTGAATGTTGAGTTTTAAGCCAACCTTTTCACCCTCCTCACTGTATGATTAGGTTTTTAATAGGCTCAGAATTATGGGTGGGTCAAATAGAGACCCACTTAGAATAACCAAACAATATTTATTTATCTATAGCAAGGGCTGGTAAATTATAGCCCACAGGCCAAAGCCAGTCATGACCTGTGCTTGCATGGTCCACAAAACTAAGAATGGTTTTTATAAATGAACATTTGCAACCAATATCATTGTAGGGAACACTAATTTTTAACCTCAACTCAGATAAACACACTGGTTCCAAATCGAGAAAGGAGTATGTCAAGGCTGTATAT
>NW_011494863.1:6913093-6917562 GCF_000754665.1 Bison bison bison
TTGGGCTCTAAAATCACTGCAAATGCTGACTGCAGCCATGAAATTAAAAGACGCTTGCTCCTTGGAAGAAAAGCCAAGACAAACCTAGACAGCATATTAAAAAGCAGAGACATTACTTTGCCAACAAAGTCCATCTAGTTAAAGCTATGGTTTTCCAGTAGTCATGTATGGATGTGAGAGTTGGACTATAAAGAAAGCTGAGCTCCGAAGAATTGATGCTTTTGAATTGTGGTGTTGAAGAAGACTCTTGAGAGTCCCTTGGATAGCAAGAAGATCCAACCAGTCAATCCTAAAGGAAATCAATCCTAAATATTCATTGGAAGGACTGATGCTAAAACTGAAACTCCAATACTTTGAAGCGAAGAACTGGCTCATTGGAAAAGACCCTGATGCTGGGAAAGATTGAATGCAGGAGGAGAAGGGGACAACAGAGGATGCGATGGTTGTATGGCATCACTGACTCGACAGACATGAGTTTGAGTAAGCTCCGGGAGTTGGTGTTGGACAGGGAAGCCTGGCATGCTGCGATCCAAGGGGTCGCAAAGAGTCAGACACTACTGAGCTACTGAACTGAACAGGTAAATATTATCTTTCCCCAAAAATAATTCCATTTTTTAAAGAATTATATGCTTAGTAGACTTATATTATAAAAACTATACTCAATTACTATCATTATATTTTAATTTTTTCAATTAAAAATATGTGCAAATTTATTTCTCTTGTTACAAAGCACCTACACAGTATTTTGATGTTGTCTCTTGGCCCATAAAGTCTTAACATGTTGACTATCTGGCTCTTTATAGAAATGAATTAGGAAAAGGTGACACACTCTAGTCTTCTTGCCTGGAAAATTCCATGGCCAGAGGAGCTTGGCAGGCTATAGTGCGTAGGGTCGCATAGAGTTGGACATGACTCAGCACACATGCACTTTACAGAAAAAGCCTGCCACTTCTAATCTAAACAATGACCAAGAAGTCAACTCAGTCAGGGACACAGCAACAAAGTTATTTTTCTCATCAGCACTATTATTCTTAGACAGCAATTTTGCAGAACATGGGGCTGTTTACAAATGCATTATTTTGCAGTATAGCAGGAAAAATCTGCCATAATGTCTGCCAAAATGCCATAATGTCATAATAATCACAACAGCCCTTCCAGAAGCTCAAATACCTGCTTCAAGCCCAGGCTTAAAAAGGCAGGGCCAGTCTGGCCATGTGCTCACCAGGGTCAGGAACACATCATTAATTTCAACAGTATGTCTGTGCAGTACAGTACAGTACCAAATACTCATTCATCACCCTCAGCCTCTCTCAGACTAACACGTTGTGGTCCAGGTTCATTACTGAACCTAGATCTGCAAGACAAAAACAAAGGTTCATTACCCAGAAATTCTCTGGGGTTATAATGATAGATCTGTAGACCAGCCATTAAGTCTGCCCCAAAAACAAAACTAGGTAACATATGCATCGGACCTGAGCAAACCATGGAAATAAGTAATTATGTCCATCATCATAATTAATAACAATAATAACGACAATTAAACAATTTTTAATATAATAAGGGCTTCCCTGGTGGCTCAGATGGCAGAGTCCACTTGCAATGCAGGAGACCCAGGTTCGATCCCTGGGTCGGGAAGATTCCCTGGAGGAGGGAATAACTACCCACCCCAATATCCTTGCCTGGAAAATTTCATGGACAGAGGAGCCTGGTGGGCTAAATGATAATAAAACAATTCTAAACTATTTACACTTGCAGTAGGCATGTAAAGGTGCATGAGAAATGGACTTTCCTAGGCAAGAAAATAGGATATAGCAATCTTAGATGTAATGCTATACAAAACAGGTGAAAAACAGAATAGTTTGGGACTTTCCTGGTGGTCCACTGGTTAAGATTTTGCCTTCCAATGCAGGGGGTATGGGTTCGATCCCTGGCTGGGGAACTGAGATCCCACACGCAGCAGGGTGTGGCCAAAAATTAAAATATAATACATGAATACAACATTGTAAATGAACCAAAAAAATTAAAAACAGAATTGTTCTACTTAGAACAAGGTAACACAGGACCACAGAACTCCAGGGTGGCCTCTGAACACCATTCATGGACACCTAAGCTCCCACAGGTACAGGGGTTGAAAACCATAATAAAAGATAATCAGGAGCTCCAGAGGTACGTCTTCTTCATCCACAACATCAGGACAAGAATAACAGCTATTTCCAAAATTTGCGAGCATTAAGTGAATTAATGATTAAATATTCTTGTTAGTGAGTAGCACATGGGAAGTGAAGTGAAGTGAAGTCACTTCAGTCCTGTCTGACTCTTTGCAACCCCGTGGACTGTAACCTACCAGGCTCCTCCATCCATGGGATTCTCCAGGCAAGAATACTGGAGTGGGTTGCCATTTCCTTCTCCAGGGGATCTTCCCAACCCAGGGATTGAACCCGGGTCTCCTGCCTTGCAGGCAGACGCTTTAACCTCTGAGCCACCAGGGAAGCCCAACACATGGGAAGCACCCCGTAAATATTAGGTATTATTGTCATTTTTACTAAACAGTTGTCATCATATTATATATACTGTAAACATAATTATTCACTTTAATTTATTTCTCTTCATTAGACTGTAAGTATTCCCATATTATTACATATTCTTCATTGGCCTATTTTTAATTTAATGAGACACAAATGGCACTTTGGTTTCACTTTGATTTGGATTCATGTAATAATTAGTGAGGGTAATTATCTTTGTATATATTTGTTTATTAACTATATTTTTTCTTGTTACGTCTGTTCAAGAATCTTGTTCAAGAATCCAATGGGAAACTCCATAATTTCTTAAAATTAATATTGATTAAGAGTGAAAGGACGCTTACCTTCTGGACACCCTGTCTTAAAAATGACCTAGCAAAAGACTCCAAAACGCAGTTGAGAAAACCAGCCCCTGTGATTGAAATCCTGCCTTTCTGAATGAACTCTGTCCTGCAAAAAACAAAAATATACACCCTTGGTGTCATTTCTATATTTGAATATTTAAATTACAGGGATTTCCAACAGCATAATTACCATTTATAATCAACACAAAATAATATCCATAGTAATTCAATAATTGCCTATTAGGACAAAAGATCTTCTTAAAAAGAGACTTCTAGTTTATATAATATAAGCAATGTATTATACTCAAATTAAAAACTATTCATTTCAAATCGCTAAGACAGTATATCTTTAAAGTCTTCACCATGCACAAAAAAACTGTCACTATGTGAGGTAATGGATGTGTTAACTAACCTTATTGTGATTATTTTGTAATATATACATATTTCAAATCATTACACCATACATCTTAAACTTACACAATATCACATTCCAATTGCATCTCAATAAAGCTGGAAAGAAGAGAAAATAAATGGGCACATTATTCTGGTTATAAAACCTATATAAAACACAAGTTTTATTTATACCTAACAAACATTTAATGATTAAAATGTGATAGGACAGTCAAAAAGCTTTAAGAATCTCTACTACAATAAATTTGACTGATTCTAAGTAAATATACTCTGGAATGTGAAGTCAAGTGGGCCTTAGGAAGTAATACTACAAACAAAGCTAGTGGAGGTGATGGAATTCCAGTTGAGCTATTTCAAATCCTGAAAGATGATGCTGTGAAAGTGCTGCACTCAAAATGCCAGAAAATTTGGAGAACTCAGGAGTGTTTGCAGGACTGGAAAAGGTCAGTTTTCATTCAAATCCCAAAGAAAGGCAATGCCAAAGAATGCTCAAACTACCACACAATTGGACTCACCTCACACGCTAACAAAGTAATGCTCAAAACTCTCCAAGCCAAGCTTCAACAGTACGTGAACCATGAACTTCCAGATGTTCAATCTGGATTTAGAAAAGGCAGAGGAACCAGAGATCAAATTGTCAACATCCGCTGGATCATGGAAAAAGCAAGAGTTCCAGAAAAATATCTACCTCTGCTTTATTGACTACGCCAAAGCCTTTGACTGTGTGGATCACTACAAACTGTGGAAAATTCTGAAAGAGACGGGAATACCAGACCACCTGACCTGCCTCCTGAGAAATCTGTATGCAGGTCAAGAAGCAACAGTTAAAACTGGACATGGAAAAACAGACTGGTTCCAAACTGGGAAAGGAATACATCAAGGCTGTATATTGTCACCCTGTTTATTTAACTTATATGCAGAGTACATCATGCAAAATGCTGAGCTGGATGAAGCACAAGCTGGAATCAAGATTGCCAGGAAAAATATCAATAACCTCAGATATGCAAATGACACCACTCTTATGGCAGAAAGCAAAGAAGAACTAAAAAGACCCTTGATGAAAGTGAAAGAAGAGAGTGAAAAAGTTGGCTTAGAACTCAACATTCAAAAAACTAAGATCATGGCATCCAGTCCCATCACTTCACGGCAAACAGATGGGGAAACAACGGAAACAGTGACAGACTTTATTTTG
>NW_011494863.1:6917662-6943201 GCF_000754665.1 Bison bison bison
AGTCATGTATGGATGTGAGAGTTGGACCATAAAGAAAGCTGAGCTCCGAAGAATTGATGCTTTTGAACTGTGGTGTTGAAGAAGACTCTTGAGAGTCCCTTGGATTGCAAGGAGATCCAACCAGTCCATCCTAAAGGAAATCAGTCCTAAATATTCATTGGAATGACTGTTGCTGAAGGTGAAACTTCAATACTTTGGCCACAGATGCAAAGAACTGACTCATTGGAAAAAACCCTGATGCTGGGAAAGATTGAAGGTGGGAGGAGAAAGGGATGACAGAGGATGAGATGGTTGGATGGCATCACCGACTCAATGGACGTGAGTCTGAGTAAACTCCAGGAGTTGGTGATGGACAGGGGAGGCCTGGCGTGCTGCAGTTCACGGGGTCACAAAGAATCGGACACAACTGAGCGACTGAACTGACTGAAGTAAATATATACATATATCCTCATCCCATGCTATAAAATATCTTGTTAAAATTAAGTCTGAGACAATTATCAGCTTGAGTAGATTACTTAGATTCTCTTAAGTCAGTTTCCTCCCCATATAAATTGGAAATAATTATAGCATCTTACTTTTACAACCAGTGCCAGAAATAAACAAACACATACATACAACAGGAACATGAACAGCTCCTGACACACAGTAAAGAACTTATTAAATGTTAGGCAGCCACCATTCCTAACGAGAGACAGACAGAAATAGGAAAGAAGCCTGGAATGACTTCTTTAATCTTTGATTAGAAAAGGAAGTGAGGGACTTCCCTGGAGGTCCAGCAGCTAACACTCTGTGCTCAAAGATCTCGTGTGTCACAACTAAGACCAGGCAGTCAAATAAATAAACAAAAATAAATATTAAAAAAAGTACTGCCCCTACTTTCTTATATCTCTAAGAAAAGGAAATGGGAGCCGCATCTCCCATAGGTGTACTTGGGAGTGTGTGTATATGTATATATGAACACATTCACTAAGAAACATATTAAGAAAATTATGAAATCAAAAAGCTGTGATTTGGGTATAGTAACTATTTTTACTATAACCCTTAATTTCGGAGAAGGCAATGGCAACCCACTCCAGTACTCTTGCCTGGAAAATCCCATGGACGGAGGAGCCTGGTAGGCTACAGTCCATGGGGTTGCTAAGAGTCGGATACAACTGAGCATCTTCACTTTCACTTTTCACTTTCATGCATTAGAGAAGGAAATGGCAACCCACTCCAGTGTTCTTGCCTGTAGAATCCAAGGGACGGGGGAGCCTGGTGGGCTGCCATCTATGGGATTGCACAGAGTCGGACACGACTGAAGCGACTTAGCAGCAGCAGCAGCAGAAGCAGGATAACCCTTAATTAGATCTCTCTAAATCTCTAATAGCGGTAGCCTCCACATTTAGACAATGCAGACTAAAAGGAAACCTTCAGAATACTTCTCTCTCGCTCCCTCCCTCCCTCCATCTCTCCCTCCTCCTCTCTCTCACATACATACAACAGTTATCCTAGCCAATCTCACAAATATTCTAGGCAAAGTAGCTTCCACCTCTTAGATCTAAGCCTATTTAAAATGATTTGCCCATGTAAAACTATATCCTAGTGACATTAATCTTTCCTGTCTTTGTTCCAGATTAAGTCAGAGTAGAATTTTAGTGATTTTAATATTTAAAAATGAAAAGTTGAGCAGTCCTATACTCTAGGGAGAAATGTACTCTTCAGTCTGCAAGGAAAATGTAGGTGAGGGATTAATATAAGTCTCACTTACATCATATTCTAACCAATATTTCTTTCCACCACTTTTGGGAGAAGTAAATGCTCAGAAAAGCACTCTCAGGCTTACCCACATATCAGAGAATAACAGGGCAGTAAAGCAGGGTCATGCCCTTGCCATCAGTGAGATGAGAGTTTATCCTATTATATTTTAAGACTTTCATAGAAGGAACTGCTGTATTTTCTCTCAATAACTCATTGACAAAGCATATCAGATATTTTCTTCTTAATACACGTAGCAAATCTAAATCCCTCATGCCAGGTAAGCCTTCATTTAAGTTCCAGCACAAAACACCATAGCTTACACAACAACTTATGGTTTAATTTCAGCTCTTTAAAAAAAAAGAAAGAGAGAGAAAGGCAAGATGGATGGATGAGTATATGAACAGATAGACAAGTGGACAGAGCTAAAATATGAACAGACTCTCTGGGCATTAGAATTATAGGTCCTATGTATTTACTTTATTCTTTTTACTAATTTTCTGTAATAAAGATGTATTACTTGGCAATCACCAAAAATATTACTAATAAATCCTTAAGCATCATTTTCATATAAACAGTCGTCTTTAACAGGCTCTGTGCAGCCATGAACCATTTTCAGCATAGGGACATGCTAACTTCTGACTTAACTCCTTCATTTAAAGTCTCATTAAGTCACCTCTCAGCTTTCCTTTTCCCACACTACGTAACTCCAGTTCTTTGTGCTTTTTGTCCTATGACTTTCTCCTTGACCCCAAGCTTTAAGCATCTGATGTTTGACTCAAGAGATACGAAGATGATTCAAGTTTTCCTTTGCCTGTCTCTACTCAGCCTAAAGGAATGACTGCATCCATTCACTATGTTATATACTCACGGTCACATGCACTCTTCAAAAAACTGTACAGTAAAACTGCGTATTATGTATCAGACACAGTATTATCTTCTAAGGTTGTCACTCTTAATATGTTTTCTTTCTTTTACACATGAGGAAACGGTGGTAGAAGTTAAATAACTTGCCTGTGGTCATAGCCTGCCATCATGCAGACACATATATACGGGCTCAAAACCCTAGCCCTGCCCCTATCTCAGTGAAGAAGACAACCATCGTCCCAGGCTATGAGATTAGAAATCTCAGCGACAGGTTACATGGCTCTTTTTTCTAATCCATCCAAACATTCACTCAGTCCCCAGACTGTGTTTATTTTACTTCTCAAGTCCCTCAACCGTCCATGCCATTCTCTCTCTTGCTGCTGCTACTGCCTGGGTTTAGCACAGCACTGTCTCTTCAGGACCACAACTGCCTCCCGATGGGGTTCCTGCCTCCAGCATGGGCTCCCCATAATTCACACTGCCCCATCAGCTTCCTAAGCACATCCTGACCTTGTCTCTGTCCACCAAGGCACAGAGAATAAATCTTGCTTAGTGGAGATGCACCCACACTGTTACATGAAGCTGTTGTTGGTTTTCACTGCTGTATACTGTTCTATTGTTTGAAAACACTTCAGATTATCTATCCACTCTCCCAAAGATGGACATACAATATGGAATCAGTTTGGAGTTTTGTAAAGGAAACATTTATAACATATCCAGTTACATATGTACACAAGTGTCTCTAGAGTGTCTTTGCTGCTGTTGTTCAGTCGCTCAGTCATGTCTGACACTTTGTGACTCCATGGACTACAACATGCCAGGCTTCCCTGTCCTTCACCATCTCCTGGAGCTTACTCAAACTGATGTCCATTGAGCCAGTGATGCCATTCAACCATCTCAGCCTTGGTCGTTCCTTTCTCCTCCTGCCTTCAAACTTTCCCAGCATAAGGGTCCTTTCCAATGAGTTGGCTCCTCACATCAGATGGCCAAAATATTGGAGCTTCAGCCTCAGTATCAGTCCTTCCAATCAATCCTTCCAGGACACCCGCTGACTCTGACTCCACTCTCCCCACAGGAAGCTGACACACATCGCCTTCAACAACATGAACCCTTTTCCCATGAAACATCTGCGCCAGCTGTGGGCAGCCCTCCGGGAGCCGCTGGAGGCCGAGCTGAACAAACTAGAGCAGCTCAAGGCCGAGCACCTGGAAACCTGGGCAGCCCAGGGCAGGGTCTGATTTTGTTTAGGATTGACTGGTTTGATCTCCTTGCAGTCCAAGGAACTGTCAGGAGTCTCCTCCAACACCACAGTTGGAAAGCATCAATTCTCTGGTACTCAGCCTTCTTTATGATCCACCTCTCACATCCATACATGACTATTATAAAAACCATAGTTTTGACTATACGGATCTTTGTCAGCAAAGTAATTTCTCTGCTTTTTAATATGTTGTCTAGGTTTGTCATAGCTTTTCTTCCAAGGAGTAAGTGTCTTTTAATTTCATGGCTGCAATCACTGTCCACAATGATGTTGGAGCCCAAGAAAATAAAGTCTGTCACTATTTCCATTGTTTTCCCATCTATTTGCCTAGTGGTCAAATATCTGGGTCACTGGACATGTACAGTTTCAACTTAAAAAAAAAAATGCCACGGTTTTCTAAATGGCTGGACTGGGTTGGTCAAAAAGTCCGTTCAGGGTTTTCTGCATGATGATATGGCAAAATCCAAATGAACTTTTCGGCCAACCCAATATCTAATATATATTTTTTCTTTACTGTATCATTTCCAATTGCAATGACTAGCACATGGTAGGAAATCAATAATGCATTAGGAACAGAAGAATGGAGAGGAGGAGGAAGGGTAAGGAAGAAGTAGGGAAGAAGCAAAAGAAGGAGAAATTTATAGTACATCTCAATACTTTGGTCAGGGAGATTGAACCAAATGTCTCAGGAGCTCACTTGTAGTTGTCAGTAGGAGGTAGCCTTTACCTGACTGAGAGATAAGCTGCTGTTACTGCTGCTACTGTCGTTTCAGTCGTGTCCGACTCTGTGCAACCCCATAGATGGCAGCCCACCAGGCTCTTCCACCCATGGGATTTTCCAGGCAAGAGTACTGGAGTGGGGTGCCACTGCTTTCTCCAAGAGATAGGGTAGCCCAATATCTGGAAACTTGTTTAAAAAGGAGGCTCACTCATTCATAGGACAAACATATGCTACGCTAAGTCACTTCAGTCGTATCCAACTCTATGCGACCCCATAGACAGCAGCCCACCAGACTCTGCCGTCCCTGGGATTTTCCCAGCAAGAGTACTGGAGTGGGTTGCCACCTATAACTGAGTGGTAAAGAAGCCGCCTGCTAATGTAGGCGACACGGTTGGATCCCTGGGTCTGGAAGACACACTAGAGAAGGAAATGGCAACCCACTCCAGTATTCTTGCCTGGAGAATTCCATGGACAGAGGACCCTGGTCCATGGGGTCATAAGGACTCAAACACGACTTAAGAAACTGAGCACACAAGAACATGAGTCCCATCTTCATCTATCACTTTGTCCACAGGCAAACAGAATTCTACACAGAACACACTGGAATCATAACAGAGAGCACACAGCTCAAAGGCTGGAACTCCTCTGACAGTTTATACCATCAGTCTCGGAGGTGGGCGTCATGTAAAAATGTGGTTCCTTCTGAACTGGAGAAAATGAAATAGTTCAGAGGAAATATGGATCAGGAATTAATCCCCAGGGTGTGCAGCCACCAGCAAGGAATCCATAAAATGGCTGTTTCCAGGAAAGCAAAAGCTCGTAATGAGATCCTGTCCCTGAGTTACTGACTGGCTGGGTATGGCAAATCTGGCCTAATTGTTTTCACAATGGGAATTTAATTGAAGTGTCTTTGATGAGAAAAAAAAAGGTTCCATGGATACGCTTGAGATGACATCTCAGTTCTAACTGAGATGTTTTTGACATTCTGTAACCAACACAGAGGGGTGGCCCAAGGGACAAGCAGAGTCTGAGGGTCAGATTGCCTGCCCATGCCCTCCTAACCCCCTGGGCCTGACATTGCTGCAGAGACTGTCCTGCACTCCACCACACCAGGACACATGGTCCCCCCAAAGACTTACCAAATCCACCAACAAAACCGTGCTTCCTCAGGGCCCCAATTCAAATTACAGGGTTCTCAATAAGCACTAAGCAGTTTTTAACCTTACCACAAACCCACATAATTTTATACAGATTGCTTATATTTTATATTTTTATGTGTATTAAATATATATATACATGTATATTTATGTATATTTATACAGGACATGGATAAGGCATGTGGCCCCTGCAGTCAGATGGCTTGGACTCATATCTGCTCTCTAACACAGAATGGGACTCGTCCACGTAGGTAAGTTCCTGAAGCCCCGTCTCCTCTGTAAAATGGGGTTAATCATATCTACTCAAAGGTTGTTCCAAAGGTGAATAAGATAATATGTAAGGTAATACTCAAGGTAATATGGTAAACATTCAATACAAGTTAGTTAATCACACTAACACTGGTAGTAATAATGCTATTAAACTGCTACCATATTTGCAGAAAGAGGGGCAGAGTGTCTTAGAAAGTAAATGCCCACAGAAGAAATCCAGCTCCAGTAAACTCCCAAGTATTTCCAGTCCATCAGCATCTAGGTGGCACTCAATCCTCATAAAGCACCTGGCAGGGAGTCCCTCCCTCCCGTGCTGGCATTCAAGGCCCTCGGAGCTCCAGACCCTCCATCTTTCCAGCCTTTCCTCCCATGCTGCTGCTGCTGCTGAGTCACTTCATTCATGTCCAGCTCTGTGTGACGCTACGGACTGTAGCCCACCAGGCTCCTCTGTCCATGGAATTCTCCTGGCAAGAATGCTGGAGTGGATTGCCATGCCCTCCTCCAGGGGATCTTCTCAACTCAGGGATCAACCTGAGTCTTCTGCATTACAGTCAGACTCTTCATCACTGAGCCACAGGGAAGCCCTCCCATGCTGCTATCGCATATCAAATGCCAGCCCAGCAGCCACAGAGACCAAACAGTCTGCTGGCCTCTATAACCACCACTCCTAAAGTCCTTCCCCCTGAGCTGCTCTCTTTTAACCTGTTCTAGGAACCAATGGGTTGCTATCTAAGTGATTAGCCATGAGCAGCAGCAGGGAGTAAGTAACAGTGGATCTCAGGAGCAGGAGCGGGTATATATTACAGGGCAGGGTGGCTCAGCCTCTTAAAATACAGCATTAATTTTCACAATCTGTCTTATTAATAGCCTGCTGTGGAGAAGCACTGTATTAATACAGTGCTTCAATACACGTCTTTCAATTCTCACCATCTATCTTAGGACATAGATAATATTCACCCCATTTTACAGACGAAAACACTGAGGCTTAGAGAGGCAAACTGGCTAAGGTCACACAAAAGTAAACACATGGCCACTTTTTGAATCCACACAGTTAACATCTGTTCC
The DNA here is from genome assembly GCF_000754665.1 of Bison bison bison. Lineage (NCBI taxonomy): Eukaryota > Metazoa > Chordata > Mammalia > Artiodactyla > Bovidae > Bison > Bison bison. Next base: position 6,924,738 of record NW_011494863.1, read on the forward strand.
CACATCCCTTCCCACAATCGTGTGACCTAGGAAGGTGCCTATTCAGTGCAAGTTCACTGGCATCCTGAGTGATAGGCAAAGCTTGACAATATACAAGTTTGTGGACTGGTCTAACTGGAGGCTTGTCTTGGTATACTGGGCCCACCATTGCGTGCATCCCATTCAGGCTGGCTTCAAGGATGTGTGCTCTACAGGGCGGCACAGTCCTCCGCCATCAGAAGGGCTACACATTCCGCTGAATGCGCCACTGTCACTGTTTCAAAGTTCCTAACTCTTTTTTAACAGGGGACTCTGCCTTTTCATTTTGCACTGGCTCCTGCAAATTATGTAACTGTTCCTGATCCCATTTCAAATGTTGGTCTGTACAGCCCTGCCAAGTCCCTGGGAAGTTTTCTGAGATGCTTAGGCATACATACTTTAGTTTAGCAATACCTAATAAAAGCCTCAAACATGTGTAAACCTTTGGACCCATAATATCTACCTCTAACAATGGGCTTTGAGCAAAAAAAACCTTAGATGAGGGTATAGACCAGCCTACAAAGATTCTCATCACATGACTATCTATAAGAGCAAATAATGCAATTCCCAATAATTAAGCACATTAGAATAATTTTATCCAATAAACAAACTGAACAGCCATTTTAAAAAGTCATTTTAAAGTGACACATTTAATAAGGAAAGACAGTCCCAAAGGTAATGTTAAATTAATGTAAAAGTCAGAATACCATGTACAGCATGTTACATGTCTGTAAAAATGATTTGTTCTGCAGAATAAGTAAATGAATTATAGCAACTACAGTATTCTCCTACCACAGAATGCTCCAGAGTAACGGGAAAAGAACAAACTGCTGATCCCTTAAGTCTACCAGGTGGACTGTCAGCAGGTTCCTGGCTACAGCCCCAAAAGACCTTTAGGTTGTTCTGCATGGCATCAATTCTTGGTTGATATTAATAAAACACTGTAATTTTTAACACCCAAACTTTTTATTTACTAGAGAAGAGTGGAGGAAGGGAAAGGAAGAAAGGAAGGAAGAGAAAGGAAGGGAAAGGAAGGAAAGGGATAAACATAAAAAGAAGAGAAAGAGATGAAGGAAGGGAGAGGGAGGGAGGGAGGAGGAAGGAAATTAAACCAGCATCTCTGTTCCATAAGAGATTCCAGAGGAGTTCATTCAAATTTCGCTAAACTTTTCAACAGGGTGTTTCTGCCAAAAAGTGTTTACTGTCTGCTGGAGAGCCAGATAATCAACTAGCCCTGCTTTATAAGATTAACAGGAACTATGCAGAAAACAGAGTTGCAAAAGGAGCGCCAGCTGTATGTCTGCTTTCCACTGGAACCACAGGACACTGATGAGTTATTACGGGTTCTTAAATCTAGAGGCTCCACAGACTTACCTGGAAAACGTTAAATATATTAATTCCCAGGAGCCAGCCCAGGCCAACAAAACAAGAATCACAGCAACGAATCCACATATTTAAACACCCCTCAATGCTGCACTAATATACAACACAAAACCAAAGGGCAAAGGAGGAGGGGAGGAAAAATAATCAATAGACATTCACTAAGATATTTCAAAAGCCCTTACTTGTAAATGGCACAGAATGCTCTCCTGGCTAAACACCATTGTTCCAGTTCAGTCATCACCTCCATTTTCAATAAAACAGCTTACTGCACTTGTCAAAGTTACTACCTTTAAGGCACCACACCACTCTGAAAACAGCATTTATTCACCATTACAACCTACATTATCTAGTGCTTTATACTCTCCAAGTGTAGAGCATTCCCATTTATTATCTTATTAAATCTCCACACAACTCTTGTGAGGGCATCCCTGGTGGCTCAGCTGGTAAAGAATCGCCTTCAATGCAGGAGACCTGGGTTTGATCCTTGGGTTGGGAAGATCCCCTGGAGAAGGGAAAGGCTACCCACCCCAGTATTCTGGCCTGGAGAATTCCATGGACTGTATAGTCTCCATGGGGTGGCAAAGAGTCGGACATGACTGAGCGACTTTGACTCACTCTTGTGAGGGAGCTCAGGCCAGCTTGAGCCCTCTTTCTGGAGTCCATCAGCAAGTAAATGACTAAGCAGGAAAAAGCCGAAGAGAAGTATTCTGTATTACCGGGTTCAAGATTCCCTCTACACCGAACTTCCCAACAAATCCTTTCAGGCTTCCCTGATCTGCACATGTCCCTCCTGCCAGCACCCTCTTTACTCCTCCTTATGTCCCCCTTTCAGCTCATAAGAAGGATTATCTGGCATTCATTCAAAAAATGGCCACAGAGCCATCTCTGTGAGCCCTGCACTGTGCCAGAGGTGGGGGTTCAGCAGGATGGGAAAGCAGAGAAGACCCTGATTATATGGATAACAATTGTATCTATTGCAGGGGATTCTTACTGAGTGAAAAATAAGGCTCCTGCCCAGATGCTATATTTACAGAAAAGGCCTTGGTTTTTCATGTTCAATAACTAGCAGCTCATTCTGCTAATTGTCTCATCGCTCACTGATACATGGGAAATTAAGGTCCATAGAATCAGAGGCATCTTGTTTGGGGGCATGAATACAGTGGGGTTTTTTGTTTTATTGTTTATTAGATAACAATACCCTCAAGCCCTTTATCATCACCATCAAGGCTTAGAAATAATTCCTAAGTAAAGTTGACAAAATCAGAATATTTTAATATATTTCAGTGAAAACAAGCTTGGAGGTCAACTAAAAAGGCCACTGTCAAACAAACACAAGGAAGTTACCTGTCAAATTTTCTCCTGGGGGAAAAAATACATCAGAATAGGGAAAAAATCGATACACAACAAGAAATGCCCAACAATTAGTCCCTAGAAACATGCAAATTAATTATACTATTTGTCAATCACCAAATGAATACTCGAGACTTGGGATGTTTTAATCCAGAAACTTAAAAAGTAAAAATGTTACATACCTTATTTAACAGCATGAAAAGTAATTTCAATAGTAACAAAAACTAATTGAACTAAGAACAGCTACTCATCTCAGTCAATTAATCTGTGTTTAAAGTTTTGATTTGGGCTTTTTTGTTTCTTTTACTATATTCCAGGAGGGACATTTTGGATATTTTATAAATGGCAAGTCAACATAACCAATGTTATTAACACACATGCTACTAGGCTGAAATCTCCGTATCTCAAAAATAAGGTTTGCAAGCATCAGTGGACAAGCCAAAGTTCTTAGACATGGACAGGTGAAGACATGGGCCATCACGATGCTTGATGCTGAGTATGGGATTATGGTCTTGTCACTCAAAAGCAAAAGAAACGCAGCTCTGTACTATCACAAACAGCATGAGTCTCCACTGACAGCGATAAAACTCAAATTCTGCTTCACGATAACAGGAACTTTTTATTTACCACCCAACACACACCGTTATGCTGAAAGGGCAAAGCCCAAGAAAATAGTTTTACAAGATGATTCTTTTAGAATTACATTACTTGGATAAAGTAAATGTTATTAAAACCAAATCTTCTGCATATCAATTACATTTCTACATGGTACAATAAAAATCTGTTAATAGTAAGAACCAGAAACTGGCAGAAGTACATTTTAAAGTCTAGAAGCAAACACAAATTAGCAAGAAATTAATAAGTTTATCCTGGAATGGAAGGTTTCGGAGGGCAGAAACCATGACTTTTCATTCTGAAAAATCATACAGAGTGAAGTAAGTCAGAAAGAGAAAACCAAATACTGTATATTAAAGCATATATGTGGAATCTAGAAAAATGGTACAGTATGGACACCAAGGAGGTGAAAGAAGAGGTGGGGTGAATTGCAATTGAATCAGATACACTACCATGTATAAAGCAGCTAACTAATGAGAACCTACCGTATAGCACAGGGAATGCTACTCAGTGCTCTGTGGTCTTCTAAAAGGGACGGAAATACAAAACAGAGGGGTAAATGTGTATGTACAGCTGATTCACTTTCCTGTACAGCAGAAACTATACCGCACTGCAAAGCAATTATACGCCAATAAAATTTTAAGTTAAAAAAAATCTAAAATAAAACACTCCATTCTCCACTTCCAAGAGTAAATAAATGCCTGTGCCTGCTTGTTAGGTCACTTCAGTCATGTCCAACTCTTTTGCAACCCCATGGACTACATAGTCCACCAGGATCTTCTGTCCATGGCATTCTCCAGGTAAGAATACTACAGTGGGCAGCCACGCCCTCCTCCATGGGATCGTCCCAACCCAGGTGTCAAACTCATGTCTCTCATGTCTCCTACATTGGCAGGTGGGTTCTTTACCACTAGTGCCACCTGGGAAGCCAGTAAATGGCTGTATCCTACTCCATATAATAAAGTACATTCCCACAAAAGTTGACTTTTAATTTTTTTATCTTGGGTGGATTCATTTTTCTATTCTCTGATGTGGCCCAAGTGTCACAAGCTGTGCAGTGCATTGCCCCCAGCATCTCTGACTTTGAAAATCCGGGCAGTTCTTAGAGCACCATGCAGCCTTGGATCTACAGCAGGTGGGGTCACAGCATAAGCCAAGAAGAGAACCCAAAATCCAGGGCAATTCAGTTGGAGTCAAACGCCTATGGGCTTCTCAGGTGGCTCAGTGGATAAAGAATCTGCCGGCGATGCAGGCGACTCAGAAGACACAGGTTTGATCCCTGGCTCGGGAAGATCCCCTGGAGGAGGGCATGGCAACTTACTCTAGTATTCTTGCCTAGAGAATCCCACGGGCAGAGGAACCTGGCGGGCTGCCATCCACAGGATCCCAAAGAGTTGGACATGAGTGAAGTGACAGAGCATGCACACACACGTACAAACGCCCGCACTGACCCCTGCATGTCATGCTCTTCAGTGCTTCAATCTCACGCTGGAGCTAAAAGAGAAGGGTTCCTACTCCCATGACTCTCGAATTGAGGGACTTATAGCCCCAGAGATGGTGAGCCTGCAGAATGTAAAATCACAACATGAAATACTTCCCCAAAACATAATGGGAAACAACCATAATGTTTCAACATTAAAACAGTACACGCTCAGGATTAGAATCAAAAGTTACATGAATTTTTAAGAAGATGAGGATAATAGCAGCAATAAAAGTCATGATGCTGAGCACTAATATTTATTGACCATTATTGGCAGGCACGGGTTTCCCTGGTGTCTCAGAGGGTAAAGAATCAGCTTGCAATGCAGGAGATACACATTGAATCCCTGGGTCAGGAAGATCCCCTGGAGGAGGAAATGGTAACCCACTCCAGGATTATTGCCCGGGAGGAACTTTCCTGGTGGTCCAGTGGTAAAGAATCTGCCTTCAATGTAGGGGATGCAGGTTCCATCCCTGATCAGAGAACTAAGATCCCACATGCTGTGGGGCTACTGAGCATGTGCTCTGGAGTCCTCGTGCCAGAACGAAGACCCACTCTAGTATTCTTGCCTGAAAAATCTCTCAGACAGAGGAGCCCAGAGGGCTACAGTCCATGGGGTCACAAAGAGTCAGACATGACTTAGCAAGTAACACTTTCACTTTCACTTCACTTTCATAGGCAAGCACTGCTCTAAGCTCCCTGTGTGTATAATCGCATTTGATCCTCACAGCAGCCCTCTGAGATAAGGATATTATCCCCAACATACAGATGAAGAAACTGAGGCTTAGAGCAGTGAAGTACATTTTGCAAGGACGTATATTTTGTTTCCAAGGTTGTTTCTAACCCCAGAATCTAGTCATTTACTGTGACACAGGACAGGAAAGACCTTGCACAGGCCTGGAGGAGCCAGGCTGGTTGTGCAATGAAGCAGAGCTATGATACAAACAAAGGAGCCAGGTATGGAAAGACGAGAGGCTGTGAGGGTGCCTTAGGGCTTGCTTTCCAGCTCCTGGTTCCTGTCTCTTGGGAGGCCTGATGACTGGTATAGAGCTACCTCTGTATTCACTTACTGAAGTAAGTTTCCGTCACTTCCCAAAGCATAACGGAGACAGTGGGTGCCATGTTGAAGAGGAAATGTGAAGAGGAAAAAAGGTGTGCAGTGGTCTTTCTTACTACACTCCAGTGGTGTGTACGCAGGCACCCCTCCATCTTCTACGCAGCTCATGTGTTTCAGAGGGAAGAGGACACCCCCTCCCCAACACCCACACTGCAGCTCCAGGGGCAGATGCTGACTGGTGAGGGCCAGTCAGCCCGTATCAGCCTCTGACCACTCTCATTGGTCCAGGAAGGAGCGGGTGACTGAGGCTCACTCAGAGACTCAGAGAAAGGCCCTTTTCCCCACGGTTGGGATGGGTTCTCTTGCGCTCACAGGTCTCTTTCCCTCACTTAAATGAGGACAAATGTACGCCCGTGGAGGATTCATGTTGATGTGTGGCAGAACCAATACAGTATTGTAAAGTAAAAAAATAATAATAAAAAAATAAATTTTAAAAGCTAAAAACAAATTAAGACATGAGTCAGAAGCACCCACAAAAAAAAAAAAAATGAAGACAAATAAGTGTGCTACTCTAGTTGCTCCTGACAGCTAAGAGCTAACCCACCTTGGAAAAAAATTAGATATACAGGGAAAGGTGGAGCCCAAAGAACAACAACTACAAAACTGCAGCCCACCTGGTTACGAGATAACAGCTCCTTACTGAGAGAAAGGGTAGTGTCATTGCCAGCCCCATAAATTCGAGAGCCAAATCGCCTGGATTTGAAGCTGATTCTGACACTTACTGGTCATGTTAGCTAGTATAAGTTACTTAACTTCTCTATGCCTCAGGTTGTAAAGGGGGATAAGAACAGTTCTAATCTCATGGAGTTTCTCTGAGGATTAAGTGAATTTACATATATAAATTCATAAATACATACATACATCAAGCACTTAAAACAGTAGCTGGCATATAACGAATGTATATAAATGATGGCTGGGTAAGTCAGGGTGTCTGTAATTTACTGTGGAAGGCAGCCTGATTAGAAGAGGGGACAGAATAAGTAGAGAGTAAGTATAAGAGGACATCTCTGAGGCACGCAGTACTAAGCTGAACTCTGGAAAAACTGAGATCAATGCAAAATATCACATCACTCCAGGCTCTGGAAAGGATGCTAATTCCATTCCATAAAAACTGCAGGAAGAAAATGTCTTACAAAGTTAACAAAGGAAGAAAGCATATTAGAAATACCCAGTTGTGTGATACACAGACACGGAAAGACCAACGGAGCTCTGCCCTAAAAGATGCCACAACTGCAGAGACATCAGCAGGAGGCCAAAACTGGATTTATGTAGAGAGACGCGGAGCAAGGCTTAGCCAGAGTCTACGGGAGACTCACTGTGGGCCGTCTCTGAATTGAGCCGACAGGCCATGCACAGGACAGAATGACATCTGGTTTCCCATCACACGCCCACACCTGCTACCTAACACACAGCTTGAAGGCCTAATTTTAGACTCAGCAGCCGTGACAGCCTCTTTTTTTTCTTTATAAAAGGACTGTCCACATTTCATCCTCTGGACGCACTGACTAGTCACTACTCACACTCTCTGCCAAGGAGGGGAATGGAAGTAATACTGGGTCCTTCTTTCTTTAATGTCCTTCCCCACGCCCTGCCAAGATTATCCAGTCATTCAGAATGTCTGCCTAAAACACCATTCTAAATCCACATCAAGACCTAAGAAAATGTAAGTTTCCCAGAGCCTGGATCACAGCTGTCATCACACCATTCCCTGCTCAGAAACCTTTGTGTGACCACTTGTTGCCAAAGGAACAAAACCCATTCTCCATAACCTGGAACCTAAAGCAAGCTACAGTTTGAGATTAAGTCCATCCTTTTATAATTGTCCATATTCCTGCCTCACCACTTGGGGTCATATCTTACCTCAGTGACTCAGTGATGCTATCACTTTGGGTAAGTTATTTAACCTGAGCTTCAAAACACTACAGGCGAAGGATCTAGCTCTGACCTTGACATAGTAAGAGTCAGTAAATTCTGTCTGCTGTGCAGTAACCAAAAAGAGAGTGTTCTGCAGAGGACAAGAACATAAAAAAACAAAGAAAGGAGAAAGTGTAGTTGGCCAAAGCTTTTTTAGAGAGGAATCTGATAATATGTATCAAAATACAAAATGTATATAACCTTTGACCCAGAAATCCCACTTGCTCCATCTACTCTAAAAGGTCATTGAATAACTGAGGAAACATGTAACTACAATGAATTCATCAGGGCTTCCTAGATGGCTCAGTGGTTAAAAAAAAAAATCTGCCTGCAATGCAGAAGATGCAGGAGACTCAACTCGGGTTCAATCCCTGCATCAGGAAGATCCCCTGGAGGAGGAAATGGTAACTAATTCCAGTATTCTTGCCTGGAAATGCCACAGATAGAGAAGCCTGGCAGGCTACAGTCCATAAGGTTGCAGAGAGTTGGACAAGACTTATCAAGTAAACAACAACAAAGTAATTTTATCACACCACTGCTTATAATAGCAAAAAATTCAGAAACAATCTAAATGCCAATTAGGATTGGACAAAGAAAATTGTGCAAATAGGCACAACTGTTAGATGATGAAAACTGCTTCTTTTTCTCTTGAATTGCTTAGTGTTTTTTACAAGATGCATGTATCATTTTTTTCCAGAATCAGACTATTAAAAAAAAAATTTTTTTTTTAAACACACAAAGGAAAAAGGTCCTGAAGGATGTTCTCCCTGGATTATCTGGGCCAATTTTCATTTTATGAAGAATTGATGAAGCTTTAGTAAAAATTTTCAGACTCAGTAGCCCAGAGAGCTGATAAAATGAGGCTGAAATGAGATACTAATATATGAAATGAAAGACTTCTGTATTTTTTACATAAAATCAGCCAACTCTGTCCTTTTACTACTTCTACCAAAAAAAAAAAAGTGAGGGAGCTCTATTCTTTATCTATAATTTTTATAGTTTGTCCCAAACATCTATGACTTTGGTCAAGTTCTTGGCATAAGGGAGACTGACAAGAAGAAAAAAAAAACCTAGTGGGTGGTTCAGAGTAAACCCACCTGAGATGCTAATAAGACTTGGCATTCATAATCAGTGTGCTGCTGGAGCATTCTAGAATTGTCACTATAGGACCAAAATTATGGGGAGCAGAAATGATGTGCACAAGTGCTAGGGTTTCATATGGATCTTAGACTTCTGTTTTTTAGTTATTTGGGTTTGGAGGCTTTATTTGCCTTAAAATGATAGGTGAATAAAAAGTTCAAACCATACAGAATAGCAAAACACACAGTAAATTATCCTCTGAAATCAGTTCACAGCAATAATCACTATTAACATTTGGTGCTTGTTATAGTTTGTCTTTGTTTGTAAACCTACCTCAAAGGAATTAATCATTTCTCACCCGTTATACTGGCAAAAAATAAAAAAGTATGTTAAGTCCTGGCAATGTTATAGGAAATGAGCTTTCATGTTGATGTGAGTGTAAATTAACACATTAACATACTGGTCATAGGAACTTCCCCTGTGGTCCAGTATTAAGAACCCACTTTGCAATGCAGGAGATGCAGGTTCAAACCCTGGTCAAGGAACTAAGACTCCACATGCCACAGGGAAACTAAGCCTGTGTCACAACTAGAGTCCTCACAACTCAACAAAGATTCTGCAACCAAGACCCAGCTCAGCCAAATAAATATTTTTTAAAAACCATATTGGTGACAGAATCTACATAAACCTAAAATATGCATACCCTGAGAACCTGTCACATAACTTTCTTTTATTGAGGAATAATTCATATACCATAATGTACCCCTTTAAGGTATATAGTTCAGTGGTTTTAGTATACTCAAGAGTTATGCAACCATCAACACTAGTTCCAGAATATTTTTATCATCCCCCCCAAAAATTCCATCTCCTGTCCTTCTTGCCTATGGCAAACACTAAATCTACTTTCTGTCCCTATGAATCTGCCTGTTGTGGACATTTAAAATAAACTGACTCAAATAATATATGGCCTTTTGTAACTGGCTTCTTTCACTGAAAATAGTGTGTTTAAACTTTATCCATGTAACATGAATCCTTACCCATTTCTTTTTATGGCTGAATAATATTCCATTGTATAGATATACCATTTTTTGTTCTATATTCATCAGATGGTGGACGTTTGACTTGTTTCTATATTCTGCCTATTAAGAATAATGGTGCTATGAACATTCCTGCAAATCTTTGTGGACAATACAGTGTAGAACTGCTGGGTCAAGTGATAACTCTGTTTAACTATTTGAGGCACTGAAAAACCATCTTCCACCGCAGCTACACCACTGACATTTCTTTCAGCAGTGTGTGCGGCTTCCAGTTCCTCTACATCCTTTCCAGCACTCGCTATTGTGTCTTTTTTATTACAGCCATTGTAGTAGGCTCAAAATGGTATCTCATTGTGGTTTTAACTTCCATTTTCCTAAATACTAAAGATGCTGAATATCTTTTCAAATGCTTATTGGCCAACTGTATACCTTTTCGGATAAATATCTACTCAAATGTCTTAGCCATTTTTTAAGTGGGTTGTCTTTTTATTACTGAGTTATAATAGTCCTTTATATATTCTGGATACAAACTGAACTGAAACCCTTATCAGATTTTGCAAATACTTTCTCCCATTCTCTGGACTGTCTTTTCACCTTCTTGGTGTCCTTTGAAGCAGAAAAGTTTCAATTTTGATGAAGTCAAATTTACCTTTTTTTTTTTCTTTTGTTGCTCAGGCTTTTGGTGGCATACTAAAAAATGATTGCCTAATTCAAGATCACAAAGATTTACCCCTATTTTTTTTCCTAAGAGTTTTATAGTTTTCACTATTTGATGCAGATCTTTGATCTATTTTGAGTTAATTTTGTATTTGACATGAGGTAGAGGTCCATCTTTATTCTTTTGAAGGTGGATATCCAGTTGTGCAAGAATACTCTGTCCCCATTGAATTATCCTGGCATATAGCTCTTTAAAGGCAATGGCACCCCACTCCAGTACTCTTGCCTGGAAAATCCCATGGACAGAGGAGCCTGGTAGCCTGCAGTCCATGGGGTCGCTAAGAGTCGGACATGACTGAGCGACTTCCCTTTCACTTTTCACTTTCATGCATTGGAGAAGGAAATGGCAACCCACTCCAGTGTTCTTGCCTGGAGAATCCCAGGGACTGGGGAGCCTGGTGGGCTGCCGTCTATGGGGTCGCACAGAGTCGGACACAACTGAAGTGACTTAGCAGCATAGCTCTTTAAAATCTACCTGAAGCTTGACTATGACAGTGGTTACACAACTGTATATGTGTGTGTTTGCCAAAACTCAATGAACTGTATGCTAAGAACTTCACTGTTTGTAAATAATAACTCAATAAACCTGACAATTAAAAATTCTCCTTTAACATAATACTGTATCAACTATATTTCAATAAAGAAATCAATTTTCCTTCAGAGAAACATTCACATATAGCATATTCAAGGATCATACACTTCACAAATATTATAGTACTGTTTATAATAAAGAGCAGTACTGCTTATAATCAAGAGTAATTAGAAATCATCTGAACATCTGTCAAAAAGGAAAAGAGCTAAAGAGAATACAGTATAATGATAGGATTGAACACCATGCAACAGTTTAAAGGAAAAATCTAGATTTTACAGACATCAAATGGATAAGGCTTAGAAACATTCTACAAAATGAAAAAGATAAGTACACAATGATTTGAACAGAATGAATGCATGTATTAAAAAGGATAAACAAAACTATATTATACAGGTTTTATGAGTATCTAAAGTTATCTCTTAAGGGTCTAGAAGAATACTCAATGCATTGAAAACATTCACTTCCTCTGGAGAAGGCAAAAGAACACCAGGATTAGACAGGACAATCAGAAAGGAGTTGAGCTGTCATTTTTCCCCCCAAAGAGAAATCTATTTACTGATTACTTGTGTGATTAAAAATCAATACTATGTAATTTATGTGAGTTTTAAGCAGAGGTTGTAAGAATAAAATCATAGCTCTTTAATGAGTGCTCATTTGTGCTTCCCTGCACCTTACCTACACACACACAAATGCACACGTGTGTGCACACGTGCACGCACACACACACACACAGGTGATCTTACCAATTTGGATTTTCCGTACTTTCCCTGAAGACAGACTCTTCTTTCATGGATGCATATTGTGTCCATGTAAGGCAGTGACTCCTTATAGCCATGTTCCTTTCCTGAGGATTGAACCATGATTCCTCTTCTAACTGGATATTAGGTACCTTTAAAATGTTCACCTGTCCAAAAGAGGGAGAATGGCTTTCTGAATTTAAGAAGAGCAAGCTATTAATATATAAAGACTCTGTCCAGAGTTGCTTCCAATCTTGAGGACAAGTGATCCTGATATATGGATGATGGTTCACCAATGGCTCTAGGTCCCTGATAATCAAACATACAATGACCTTACTAAAGGCTGGTGAGGACATGCAAATGGCCTAGAATTTATGCAGGCTGTACAGTCTCTGGCCCAATTTCCCTAACTGCTAAACACTAAGCAAATTATCAGCCTCCCTTATGTCTCCTCTAGGGCTGGTTATGGCCTTCTTAAATTGATGGATTCTAACTGGGCCCACTTATGGACTCACATGCAGGATAAAATATTTTCTTCATTTTAAACTCTGTCCAATATCTAGAAATGTATGCTTTCCTGGGTGGAGGAAACATGGAAAACTACAAAGGCAGAATCGTACAAGTCAGAGGTGTCCTTAAATTATTTAAGAATAGAGATACAAGACAAAGTTGAATGCCTTTTTAAATAATAGATTCAAAGCGTGTATATAGGGCAAAGGGAGGGTACACACTCTGTGAAAAAAGCCAGCAATAATTTCCTGCATATACTGCAATATACTGCTATCTGGAAAATAAAAGAAAGTTCATTTTCACTGTCTTATCAGCCTTCTTTCCAGTAAAGAAAGTGACAGTCTTCACCCATGTTTAGAAAGTGATGGAAGCTGCCATGTTTTGTATATACAGCACAGCTACACAATTTGCAAGCTATCTGGCAGGAGCCTTGGGTTTTACATCACATACACAATCACTTCCGGTTGAAAAGATCACATGAAACATGTTTTAAAATGTGCATCAAGACGTTCTCCTCTTATTCCCTAATGATTCTAAGGATTTTTGTCATAATCACTCTATGGTTAAAGCAATGTGATTACAATTTTCCACTCACCTCTTTCCAGCAATCATCAGAGTGCTTAAGGATTTCAAAGAGAAAAAACAATTTGCTATCATGAAGATTTCATCATCAATACCATTACTTTACAGAAATAGACACAAAAAGACTTACAGAGGGTGCTGAGAACATTATACTACCAAAACCATTCTCTCTGACAGTGAAATGGAAACTGAAGCTTTTCTCTTCCTTACTGAAGATCAGATGAAATATTTACCACCTGCCCCCTTCTGATTATTCTTACCTAGGAGTCGTATCTAACCATGGACAGATCAGAAAAGATGGTCACTTCATGCAAAATAGCCAAAGTATCTTAAAATAATTGCAGTCCATCTCTATGTACACTAAGCGCCCTCCACAAAAGAGAAGCAAAACATACAGGAAAAAAACTATCTCTGGTAGCACCTATCAAAACTGAGGTTGGAGAGGAGACAGATGTCTTCCTTTGAAAGGCTAGGAGACAGGAGAACTGGGAAATTTCTAACACTTATTTACATCAGAAAACACTATTTCTTTGCATGACTATTTGAAAATCACCCAGTGTTACACAAAATCTGATTAAATTTTGAAATGAGTTTACCTTCCTTAAAATTTCTGGAACCACATTCTGACAGACTGCAATCCTCTTTCTATAGATGATCCCTGTTGACACATCTAGAAACAGAAAATGTTTACACTCAAAAAAAAAAAAAAAAAAAACTGAAGTAAATGTATTCTTATTTTAATGTCAATAAAATTTTAATGTCAATCTCAATTTTCTATATGGAGAATTCCTAAAGAAAATGTTTAACTCAAAACCCAGCTTCCCTGACCACTTTCCTTCACCAAATCTCTCCAAATATCTGTGAACCCACCAGGCTCCTCTGTCCATGGGATTCTCCAGGCAAGAACACTTGAGTGGGTTGCCATGCTCTCCTCCAAGGGAATCTCCCCGACCTAGGGATCGAACCCAGGTCTCCTGCATTGCAGGCGGACTGTTTACCATCTGAGCCACCAGTGAAGCACATTCTAAAGTCAAGGACAAAAGAATTGCAAATGGGGACTTCCCCAGCAGTCCAGTGGTTATGACTCCTCTTGCCAATGCAGGCAGCATGGGTTCGATCCCTGGTCTGGAAACTAAGGTCCAACATGCCGTAGGGTACAGCCAAAAGAAAGTTTTTAAAGTAATAAAATAAGAAAGTCTATTTCTGAAGTCTCCAATGAGACCTTTAAAAAGACACAAATTGTTCACTGCTCTGGACTATCAATGTCAACACTCCAGTGACCATGGCCAATGAGCCTTCTGCTCAGCTCCAGCTAATGTTTAACATGTTTTAACAAAACAATGGAGAATCTAATTCTGTCACCTTCTGTACCAAACGAGTTTTCAAGCACCAATTTCTGGCTACGAATTTAAACCTATTATTATTACATTGGGCATACTCTTCTGTCATAGGGAAGCAGACTCTCTGTGGCTAGAACTATTCTGTTCCAGAAAAAAGTTTACAGAATAGTATTAAGGGTATCAAAAAAATGTGATAAATTTGAGTTGAAAAAAAGGAAAGCGAATCAGAGAAAAATATAAACTCTGAAGTGTTGTCTTTTGCTCTGTGAAGTACATGACTCAGCCAAGTTCCTTCACGGTTTCTCAAAGCTTGGACTATAACACTATAGCAGTCCTGAACCTTGGTGCAAACACCCTGAATACTCTGAAGTTGTTGGGAGGATGAGAAACTGGTTCATCTCCTCTGCCCACTGGCACCCTTTGGCCATCTCATCCAAAGTCTGCAGCACACATAGAGAAAATGGATGAGCTACTCCTGGAGGTGAAGATGCCCCTGTCAACGGCAGAAATTATAATTAACCACTTTGGAATATGCATGCTGTTCTATTGCTTGATTCTTCTCAACAACCTAAAGACAGGCTGTGATTACTTTCCCATTTGAAAGAAGAAGAAATAGAGCCTCCAAGAAGTTAGGTCATGTAGATAGGAACGAAATTAGGACCTGAAATCAAACTTCTCTAATACCATGTAAAACCTTTCTCCCATGTGTTACAGGTACCTGAGAAAATCGTTTTTCATCGTATTTATAGAGCTATAGAAATGCAGAAAAGACCCTCACAAAGATAGTTCTCTCTTCACCAAGCAGAGAGAAGGCCTCAGAGTCATGAAATAAAGAGCAGCATCTCATGTTTTCCTAGAAGAGGTTCAAGAGCCTGGTAGACCGGACCTGCCTGTCTCCAAAGGTTTATACTTTGACAATGAGCACCATTATAGCTTCCTTCATTGCCCA
The DNA here is from genome assembly GCF_000754665.1 of Bison bison bison. Lineage (NCBI taxonomy): Eukaryota > Metazoa > Chordata > Mammalia > Artiodactyla > Bovidae > Bison > Bison bison. The sequence continues at coordinate 6,940,159 of NW_011494863.1, forward strand.
ACTCTCGAGTTCAAACACTGAGAGTGAAAACACTTCTACCAGAGATGTGAATGACAGAACAGGAAAGACCCCTACACTCCAGTCCAACAGTCAATAAACATCTTCTGTAAAGTGCCAGATAATAAATAAATGTTAGGTTTTGTGAGCCATACAGTCTCTGTTACAAATCTACTGTTGTGATAAGGAAAGAAGCACAGATAACACATAAAAAAATGGGCATAGCTGGGTGCCAATAAAACTTTATTTACAACAACAGGCCACACAAAGATAATTTGTCAAGCCCTGCTCTAGTCAATAGTGAACCATATTGTTAAGCACAGTTCTGACTCCATAATCCAATCACTTTACAGTCACATCTCATATACGTGCTATTAGTCACACCTATTTTGTCATAAAATGATATGTGAATATATTAAAGGACAAAGCCATGTAACCTCAGTTAAGTTACTTAACCTCTCTATACCTTGGTTTCTTCATTCATTAAAAAGGAATTATATCGTTCTGAGGATTAAGTTAATAAAAATAAAAGTCCCCGGTACACATTAAGTTTTGAAAAATGGTAACTGTCACAGCTGTCATCAATTCTTAATGGAGAAGATGACAAGAGTGAACGGCAAGTCTTCTACTGCTGGAAAGGCTGGGTGCTCTTTCTGATCAGCCACCTCGAATGCAGAGCTATACCTGTTAATAGATATGTTTAAAATATCACAGGCCACACACACACACAGACACACATCTTTACAAAACTCAGTAATACTTACCTTTTCTTTCCTCCACAATTTTTACGGAGATGACATTTTTATCCATGGGGTTTGGATACTAAATAAAAACACACAAAGAAAAATTACCATTCATTTTTTGGCAAAATGAATTACTTTATAGCAACCACTTATTTGCAGGAATTGTAAATCTTTTTTTTTTTCAAGCAATCTCTAGGGGGTTCCCAGGTGGCGCTAGTGGTAAAGAACCTGCTTGCCAATGCAGGAGACCCAGGAGACTCAGGTTCGATCCCTGGGTTGGGAAGATCACCGGGTTGGGAAGATCACCTGGAGAAGTGAATGGATACCCAGTCCAGTATTCTTGTCTGAAGAATCCCATGGACAGAAGAGCCTGGTGGGCCATAGTCCATGGGGCCACAGAGTCTGATGCAACTGAAGTGACTTCACATACATGCACAAGCAATCTCTAAGGCTAGTTTGCAATCAAATGTCTTAATTTTACTAATTCAGAATAGATAAGTGAGATGCTGTCACCAATTGTACCTGTTGGAGTCAGCCTAGCTCTGGGTGGAGAAGGGAAGGTTAGGTTAAGCTTAATAATAATACTGGGCTTCCCTAGTAGCACAGATGGTAAAGAGTCTGGCCCGCAATGCGGGAGACCAGGGTTCCATCCCTGGGTCAGGAAGATCCCCTGGAGAAGGGGATGGCAACCCACTCCAGTACTCTTGCCTGGAGAATTCCATGGACAGACCATGGGGTCGTAAAGAGTCGGACATGACTGAGCACTGAACAGCAACAATAATACTACTATAATATTGAACCAGCCTTACATAACTCAGGAGTATTCTTTGTACAAGGCACTGTGCTAAATGCTTTACTTGCATGATCTTTTTTAAAATCAGCCTCTCTGTTGTGACTGGGTTATGGGATATCATTGTCTTTCAGAAACTAAATGGAAACTAAAGAAAATCAGAAAACTTAAGGTCAGCCAGCTGGTTAATAGTAGAGCCACAAAATTAAAACCGGCCTAAAACACAGCGCATTCTTTCACTATTGTCCTTTACTATTGCCTGGTGGGCTGGGTCAGCATCACAGGAGTGTAATCACAGAAGTCTATGCCGGGTCCTCAATAAGTAAGTGTATATATGTGCACAGCTGAGTCACTGGGTTGTACAGCAGAAACTGGCACAGCACTGTAAATCAACTATATTTCAATAAAGAAAAAAATGCAAAATAAATACTTTATTTATGGATTAAATTCCCCTGAAACACAATTTGGATGTTAAAAGAACTGATAATAGCTACCATTTTTGTCCTAGGCAGCTTAATACATTATTTCAGTTTGATTTTCAAAACTATTCCTTGAGTTCCATGTTGGGTTTTTTTTTTTTTCTCCCTTCCACCTGTGAGAAATAAGACTTGGATAAACTAGGTAATTTGCTTAAAATCAGTTAATGAGCGTCAAGACTGTAATTTAGCCACAGATACTTTCCTTTGCCTTCAAGGTCTGCCCACCTAACCTATTTTCAAACATCTCAGCTACTCAAATCCCACCCTTTCCATGTCGCAGATGCAAAAAAGGAGACTTAGAGCATAGAAGTCCTCAAAGATGTAGGACAAGCAGGCTGTTCACCAGGCCTGCTGAGCACCCCTCAGGTTCTGTTCCCACATACTGCTTCATAGTGAGATCTAATCTGAAAGGAAAATCACAGGCAAGTCCCATCCAAAGCAGCATAAAGTGCTGAGGGGGAGACCAGGGCAGCAGACAGATGGGGGCGTGGGTAGGAGACAGGGCCCTCCACTTGGTAAGCTTGAGCTGTAAGCCTTCTGAACCCAGGAAATGGTAAAGGAAATTCAATGAGCAGGGTTCTCCCCAACCCCGCAGCAGCTGTGTGCCTGTGAGCATCCATGTGTGTATGTATGTGTATATAAGAGGCTGACTGATCTTCAGGGAACATTCTTAAAGATATCTGTGGCCCAAAAGGACAAGGGGTTAGAATACAGACTCTGAAAGAGCAGGGCTTCTCTATCTCCATCACCTAGCAGTGCCTGGCACATAGTAGGCACTCAATGAATATCTGCTGAATGAATGAACCATCTAGAAGATAAACCTCACTGACCTCCAGGATCGATGTGGAAACTAAACCTTACCCCCTTCAGGGACCAAGGGCACCAATTTATGAAGAGAGCACTGGGCTCCATTCTCAGCATCCTCAACCCCAAACCAGACCTCAGGCCGTAAACTCTGCCAGTCACACTTCCATCCGGACAACTGCAATTTTTGAGAACTAATCAACAACTACTTTTTTTTTTTGGGGGGGGGG
>NW_011494863.1:6943301-6952349 GCF_000754665.1 Bison bison bison
GGGGGGGGGGACCACACTGAAAGACTTTCAGTATCTTAGTTCTGTGACCAAGGATCAAACCCAACTCTGGCACCGAAAGCATCAAGTTCTAACAACTGGACAACCAAGGAATTCCCCAACATGGCTTTTTAAATATTTATTTATTTGTTCATTCATTCATGTTTGCCACAGGAAAAAAAAATGCTCAAAATTATGATGCCTGTTTTCTTGAAGTTTAACTTTCAGTGTTTTTTTGAAGATAATGTTCACCACAGGGGATCAGGTTTAACTATTGTGTTTCTCAGGAAGGGGGCCTCACACAACACCCTTGAAGTTAGCAAGATACCTGAGACTCACACAGATGCCCTCAATTTTTAAGTGTGTGTGTATGTATACATCAGAACTTTCATATTAAGGTAAAATGAGAATATGAGAATACTGCCTCTACTCTAATTCTAGTTTACACACTGTCTTATATTCATCAATATACCCTGACTGATGAATATTAGAAATACACTGTAAATAGCAGGAAGATGGCTGAACTAAATTACAAAAGAAGCTGTAAATGTAATCACCAGAGAAGGCTAATGATAAAAATTTCCTAAGTTCTGATTACTGCACAAAATTAGCAGTGAAATTCCTAAAGATTACAAACTCAAAGAAGAGCCAATTCTTTGAGACCCTGATGCTGGGAAAGATTGAAGGCAAAAGAAGAAGGAGCAGCAGACGATGAGATGGTTAGACAGCATCACTGACTCAACAGACATTGAGTCTGAGCAAATTCCAGGAGACAGTGGACAGGGAAGCCTGTTGTGCTGCAGTCCATGGGGTCGCAAAGAGTCAGACACGACTGAGTGACTGAACAACAACAAACTCAAATGCTTTATTTATGCGTTTCTATAACTTTAATATTTGCTTATTAAGGTAAAGGTGAAGTTGCTCAGTCATGTCTGACTCTTTGCGACCCCATGGACTGTAGCCCACCAGGCTCCTCCATCCATGGAATTTTCTAGGCAAAAGTACTGGAGTGGGTTGCCATTTCCTTCTCCAGGGGATCTTACAGACCTGGGGATCGAACCCGGGTCTCCTGCATTACAGACAGACGCTTTATCGTCTGAGCCACCAGGGAATCCCCTAAGGTAAAGGATATTGATTTAAATAATAGCAAAAACATTCTTCATTTAACAATTTTCTTGACTATGCAGGCACTGTTCAATGCACTAAGGATAAAGGAATAAAACAAACAAAACTGTAGATTCTTAGAAATTTTACATGTTAGAAAAAAAATAAAATAAAATAATGACAAAATAAATCATAGGGATAATAGGATGGGAATTGTGAAGAGGGGCCATTGTAAAATATTTATGTTTAGTCACTTCGGTCATGTCCAACTCTATACAACCCCATGGACTGTAGCCCGCCAGGCTCCTCTGTCCATAGGGATTCTCCAGGCAAGAATACTGGAGTAGGTAGCCATGCCCTCCTCCAGGTAAAATACTTAAGGGTCACTAACTAGACAATTCTTATAAATTACAAAGTAATATGGAAGTTGTCTCAGTCAAACACAAGAAATCCCAGACTATTCATATCAGTAAACTCATTTACAAGACTCAGGTCATTTTCCTGTGCAACTACTTTTGCAGTTGAATAGATGTGGAGCCTCAAGTTTCCTTCCATAGAAGAAGGGGAAAAGAAATCAGAGGTCTACTTACAAAAGCTAAATACTGTGACATGAAAGGCATATATTTCAAGTTTCTTTAAAGATTTATTGTGCTGAGGCTCCCCCTACCTGGCATCACTTGAAATGATCTGACACCATCTTGTAGTAACTTGAACATTCATGATTTAACTCACAAAAATGTATCTGAAGTCAGATAACAAGGGACCCAGAGAGGGAAGCCAGCTCAGAGAAGGTCACCACCAAGAATGCCAATTTGGGAAGACAGGAAGCAGGTGACCAGGTTTCTCTGGACACCTCTACAAACACAGTGTGACAGTGGAAAGGATCAAGCTAGATCGTGATCGAGCACATCAAAGACTTACTGAGCATCTACTATCTGAGCAGAGTGCTGGAGTAGAGGGCCCCATGTGTATTATACCTCATTTCATCCTCCTCAAAACAAGTAAATCTATTAAAATGCATTAAGATAAGGAGTCTCATGTTGATAACATAATGGCATATGGGACTTCTCCGAAAGTCCAATGGTGAAGACTTCGCTCTCCAAGGCAGGGGGTGCTGGTTCGATCCCTGGTCAGGGAACTAAGATCCCACATGACTCACAGCCAAAAAACAGAAGCAGTATTGTAACAAATTCAATAAAGACTTGGAAAAAAAAGTGGTTCACATTTTTAAAAAAAGAATCTTTAAAATAAAACAGAAACAAACAAAAAACCATAATGGCATAAAGCCTGACCATGTGCAGGGCAACCCTGGGATCTTCCGGTTTCTACTTCACACTAATGACTCTCATGGAAGCAAAGTGGTCTGATGAGCCAGATATCAGCCAAGAACCCTTACCGTCCTTGGACCTGGTACATCCAGTGGACCACAGACTGCAGTGGCTAAGAACTACCTCACAGAGATTTGCACATTTGCCAAATGTTCTGGGTGACGTAAGGGATTTTTCAAGGTATATTTGAGATCATTTTGAATTTACTTACAATTCTTACTTTCTTCACACAATATATAAACTAGTCCTTTACCTTTTCTTAAGATATAAATGTATTGCAAATATCACTGCTTATATTATATGTATGTAAGTCAAGACTGATGCTGGGAGGGATTGAGGGAAGGAGGAAAAGGGGACGACAGAGGATGAGATGGCTGGATGGCATCACTGACTCGATGGATGTAAACTTGAGTGAACTCCGGGAGTTGGTGATAGACAGGGAGGCCTGGCGTGCTGTGATTCATGGGGTTGCAAAGAGTCGGACACGACTGAGCGACTGAACTGAACTGAACTGAAGTCTAACAAGGGTAAAATGTAGACTCCTCCTACATTGTCATATACCTTGCTTTCATTTGTTTTTACATATTAAAAGGCAAGAAGCCAGAAACTGCAAAATAAGAGGTAAAAAACACCATAAACATTAAAACAAACACTTAGCTATGACGAGTGAGAGGCCAAGAGAGAGTATCTAACTACAGGAACAACAGTCAATATACTTCTGGGAGTAGATTCATGAAGATAGGGTATATTTACCTTTCTTATTTACATGAGGGAGAAATATAATTAGCTTTCATAAAGCTTACTCTTAAGAGAGTGGAGCTACTACAATATCAACTTTCGGGACTTCTCTAGTGGTCCAAATTAAGAATCCGCTTTCCAATGCAGGGAACATAAGTTCAATCCCTCGCCGGGGGACTAAGATCCCACATGGCACCAGGCAAGTAAGCCAGCAGGCCACAGCTAGAAGTCTACATGCTGCAACAAAGACTCCGCACAGCCAAAAAAATTTTCTTAATAAATATCTAAATAAAATGCCAACTTCCCAAAAAAGCCAGAAGTCAGTGCCTGCCTTTTATAAAACTCGCACAAAAAAAAGTCAATGACCTCCAAAGGAGCCATTGTTTACCAACTTGCAAACAGCATTATCCAAGACAGCACAAGCACAAGGAAGCAGTTAGCTGATGTATCTGTATTAGTCCTGCAAAGAAGGCCATAGGGACCTCAAATCAGTCTGGGATGTTAACATATTACTTTTATAAGCATTAAGGGAATCTTTGCTACCCAGGCTGCTGCCAAATGCATGCATGCAGAGAGATAGAGCTGCTGAAAGAGATTTGGCATTTAGTTACACAAAGAAATCACCGTGGGCTGTGCCAAACTCCCTTTACCAGCTACATGCAACAGTCTATCTTAGAAGAAAAGCACAGTTGATTGTAAAATAAAATATTATAAAATACCAAGATCAAGTGATTAATCAAAATGTCAATATCAAAGACTAAACACAGTGAAGTCAGCAGACATTTCAAATGGTTGTTCACTGGCCTCTTCAGTAGGAGGATGAAGTAGACAGAACAAAGGACAAGAAGCCAGGACCTGCAGACCGTGATGCTGCCACCTGTGAACCCCGGCCGACGGCCCACCAGATGGTCCTCAAAGGCCCTCCTGGTAGGCAAGTTCTGATTCTAAACAATGGCCAGCCACCCTCATTCATGCCAAAATGTCCCAATGATGGGCAACGACATGATGAAATTCTTTAAAAAGTATCATTTATACAATTGTACAAAGGAACATCCTCTTCCCTAAACATTAAAGGCATACACAAACCCAACCATTTAGAGATACAATGTCTACAAAATAACTGACAGGTACTGTTCGAAAGAAACCAGGATTCAGGAGAGCACCAAGGAACTGAGGAGGAGACAAAGACACAACTAAATGCAAAGTGGGATCCTGGACCCCAGAGCACGGGATTGAATCCTATACTGAAAAAAATACCATATTAGTAAGCAAGTGCCAAAATTTGAATAATGTCTGTTATAAGAGTTAACGTGGTATCAGCGGTAATTCCCTCATTTTATAAACTATGCAGTATTTGGGGAAGTTAAGGATACTGGAATTTTCTGGTTCTGCAACATTTTGTAAGTTGATGAAAGCTTAAGAAGTAAACAAAATTAAAGACAGTCTGGAAAACAGAAAGGATTTTAGAATCCAAGAGACCTGAGTTGAAGCCCACCTATGGGAATCTCAGAAAAATTATTTTATCTCAGTCTGCCTTCGTTTCTTCATCTGTGAAATTAGAAAACGAAACAAAACAAAAAGGCCACACCTCAAAGAGCTGTTATAGGAATTCAAGGAAATAATGTTATGTAAAGTGTAACATTCGGCACCTTACTGGTTTTCTACTAAAAAACGAATCAATATTTTTGAAAACTTAGTTTCAAGACTTCAGTCTTTATCTTGTAATTTACTGTGGTGTGATATTAAGTATATTAATAGTATCCATTTGCAATCCAGATATATTTAAAAGATTATTCAAAAATTAATAGATGTTTCTAATATTTCTAGATTAGTAAAACCTTACAAGCTCATGCTTTAACCAATTCATAATTTGTGTGAGTACTCCCAGATACTTTCCTTCCCACAAGCATGAAGGAAAGCACTGCATTGGAGCAGAGAGTACTCTGTACTCTCAAAGCTCTTGTAAAGTGAAGTGAAGTGAAGTCGCTCAGTTGTGTCCGACTCTTTGCGACCCCATACACTGGAGCCCACCAGGCTCCTCTGTCCATGAAATTCTCCAGGCAAGAATACTGGAGTAGGTTGCCATTTCCTTCTCCAGGGGATCTTCCCAACCCAGGGATCGAACTCCAGTCTCCTGCATTGTAGGCAGACTTTACCATCTGAGCTACCAATAATTAAAACATCAATCTTGCCCTACAGGGTATGTCTGTGATATGCCTTTAAGAAGGCACTTATTACAAAAAATACAAAATAACTTATCTCCCTTTATCCCCCATAACAGGAAACTCCTTGAGGCCAGGGCTATGTTTTACTTAGCTTTTCAACTCCCAGAGGCCAAACGATACACAGATCTATTGTGAATTTCTATTAGAAAACACATAAAGAATGTTTAACTATTAGTTCTTTGACAGCTAAAAATCTCCTATCTTCCAGGCACTGATTAAGCCATAATCTCTACTAGGTAACTTACCAAGTATGCTTTGGTACTATTTAAATGCCAATTAAAAAATAAATCATAATGCAAATGCACACCTTTATTCATGCTCACTACTGACTTCCCTGGTGGCTCACTTGGTAAAGAGTCTGCCTGCAATGTGGGAGACCCAGGCTCAATCCTTGGGTTGGGAAGATCTCCTGGAGAAGGAACTGGCAACCCACTCCAGTATTCTTGCCTGGAGAATTTCATGGACAGAGGAGCCTGGTGGGCTCCAGTCCATGGGGTCACAAAGAGTCAGACACGACTGAATGACTGAACACTTTCACCTTCTCCCCTTTATTACTCCAAGTTAGTAAACATCTCTGCAGAGATACTGTGTGGCACCTACCATGTGGCTACATTACACTATGAATATTGTATGCACTGTGTTCATTATCTAACTTACTTCTTCCCAATGACTCCAGAAGACAGTATTATTAGTATTTTGCAAATGAGGAAACTGCGGCATAGAAAAGTGAACTGACTTGCCCAAACTCACAGCTAAAAGCTCCCGGACCCCAGCTGATGTCAGAGCCCATGCTCTTCCTTTCTGTAACTTCTCCTTCCTGTTGTGCTTAATTTTCTAATAGAATTGAGGAGAGGAAGTTAAAAGTGAAGAAGGACTATCACAGTGTGAACAAAAAGATAAATAACCACATGTTAACCCAGGCCTATCATTTGTCAGATCACTTATTTTGGAAATACAGGTCTATCTCAAATATTTCAGGAACTCTGCACAGAGAGATGTTCCACACATTTAAGTGCCAGATTTGCAAGGGAGAAAAGACAGGATCAGAAATGGAAACATTATTAATTACCCAATCAACTTTCTACTCTAAATGGAAATAGCCATTCATAAATCTCCTTTATGAGTTTAAGGGTAAACATTCAAACCATTTTGTTCAGAACATCAGGCTCCTGGCTAGAATAAATAAAACCTGAAGCCACTGTGTTGAAGCAGAGAAATTATTTTACTCTGTCCATTTTGTTACAGTACCCAAAGGACGGACATGCTACTGAATCCCACACCAACTTCAGCCTGAAATTGCACAAGGCTAAATCCCAGAAGAGAATATTTCACTCATTCATTCAATAAGGATTTGCTGACTGTCTACTATGTTCATGATCTCTTTGGATATTTGAGATACATCAAGAACAGATGATAAAACCTCCACCCAGGAAGCTTACACTCTATTCACAATGGCTCTTTTTTGCCTATAGGATAACAAGAAAATCAACCTGAAGGGCTTCCTTGGCAGTTCAGTGGTTAAGACTCCACACTTCGGATTCAGGGGGGTGAAAGTTCCATCCCTGGTCCAGGAACTATTAAGATCCCATATGCCACATGGCATGGCCAATAATTAAACAAAAAAGAGACAATGAACCTGAACAACTCGATGGTGAGAAAAACCGTAACTTCTCTGGTTTCATTAGAGAATAAACAAGAAAAATCCAGGCACAATCAATGCTCTCTGAGTCCTTCTTTATGACTTTCAATTCCAGGTAGACAAAATTTAGGACATCTTTTAGAAAGAAACTTTTAAAAAATATAGGAATCCAGTTCACCATGCAAGGCAAGCCCATGAAAGAGCCCACACGAGCTTTCAAAGATGGGGCAGCCTAGCAGCTGCTATATCCACCTATGCAGTAGTGGGCTCTGTTTCTGGGTGTTTTAAGTAAAAGAAAGGAAGCAGCTATAAATGATGAGAAGTACAAAGCTGAGAGTCATACAAAGAAACAAACCAAAACACACTGTCAAGAGCACTGACACTAGTTCACAGAAAGTACAGTTTAGCATCTGATGAATAAACCATTTTGGTTTTCACAGCATTCCTCCGTGAAGAGTTCATTGAGACACATTACACTCCACGAACAAAGAGTATTGAGGTGTTTGTTTTCAAGGTGCCACTTAACTTTGAAAGCATGTAGCTAATATATTGCCTGTGGTATCCAACAGGCAGGTGTAAGAAGAGCAAACATTCCTAAGGCTTTAAAAATAGTAGGATATTATAACTTGGAAGGCAAGCCCTAACATACCAAAAGCCAGAGATCAGTAGACTCCGTTTAAAATAGAATTTCCTCACTGCTGTAGCGCCTTCAAACATACCATTGTGCAACATCAGATTAAATGCTTCCCAGAGATCCTCAGATGATTGTCCCTTCTGCAAAGCACTTTCCTTTGAATCCAAAAAAAAAATACATAAAGACTAAAAGAAAAAGAAAAGTGTATTTTGCCAAAAGGATCATTTTACTACCTTATGCTTAAAAAAAATTTTGTCAACTGTTAGACATTTGCTTCTCACAAAAATACTGGGAGATTGGTGGGGTACACAGCATAACATTCCACATGCAAGAACTTAAGACAGCAGGGCTGACTCACACGGTTGTGCATGTTGCCGACTGCACAAGGTTTTTCAGCCAAGCAGGCCAGGGAGCTCAGGGCTACAACCACAGAGAAGAAGGAGCACTTCTTTCTAACTTGTATTAACAGCCCACAGACTTCCCACTAGTCCCATTTACTGCGAGCTTATGGGATAAACCACCTCAACGATGCCTCTTTCTAATTTGCACAAGGGCACAGTCTAGAATGGTGGAAACTCTTTCCCAAGGCCACCCCAAAACTGCTCGTACTGAAGGAAGCACAATGAATGGACTCCAGGGCTACTGACTTCCAGCTCATGACTTTAAATGAAGGTGAAAATTCTCACAGCAAACGAATTTACTGACTTCCTAGAGATAGCCCCTTAGCCCCATCCAGGGATCTCTGGAAGGACTGCTTTGTGACTAGAAGTGCACTGACCCATCTCTAGACCTTTTCTGCAGGTGTTCTCCTCCTCTTTCCCTGGCCTTACTGAAAGGTTGTTGTTGAATCACGCGAATACACCAGGATTCTTGGCCCCCGGAGGAGAAGAATTCAATCCGGGGCCAGAGACGAGGCTTGATCGCTCAGAGCTTTTGTGTAATAAAGTTTTATTAAAGTATAAAGGAGATAGAGAAAGCTTCTGACATAGGCATCAGAAGGGGGCAGAAAGAGTACCCCCCTGCTAGTCTTTAGCTGGATGTTATATAGTCACTAGCAGTCTGTTAAATGAAAGAAAGGAATGTCTTAAAATTCAGAATGGCACCAGGCCCCTCACTCATAAGATGCATTTTGGGATAATCTTGGCACCAAATGGTTTATCCTGGGCCATAAAATGATTAACTTGAATCTTGAAGAAGGGCAGACCACCATACAAATAGTTTCATTTACATAGATTAAGGGAACAATATCCATACTGGTTTGTCAAGTAGGTTCTGGGCCAAGAGGCGGAACCGACTTGGAGACAGAGTTTGGGGTAAAGGCATAGTACATTAGCATAGCTTAAGACAAACATTTCCATAAGAAAAAGGCATTGGTTATCTCTA
>NW_011494863.1:6952449-6959776 GCF_000754665.1 Bison bison bison
TTCCTCCTGCCGCTTAAGAGAGATAAAAATGTCTGACACTTGCAGGCTATTTCCTCCATTTGGAGACCCCTGGCCTTCCTGCCTGTTACCCTCTCATTACCTTTCAAATATCCTCCTCAGTCTTTATTTACTATGTGCCAGGCACTTTGCTAAGTACTTTATAAGAATTCTTTCTAGGACTTGCCTGGGGGTCCAGTAGTTAAGACTCTGAGTTGTGGTCTGAAACAAGAGAAGCCACCAAAATGAGAAGCCCATCAATGCAACTAAAGAAAGTCTGGGCACAGCAATGAAAACCCAGCACAGTCAAAAATAAATTAATTAATTAATTAATTTTAAAAAAGAATCCTTCCAGATCTTAACTGAACCCAGCTAGATAAGTGACCACAGCTATAACACAAAGCACCTAGAAACCACCCACCTGAGCCCAGGCAATCCACAGAAACACAGAAACATGAGAATTAAAAGCTTACCATTGGTTTAGGCCTCTAAAACATTTTAGGGTGATCGGTTACACAGCAAGAGATAATCGCAAGAAGCAACAGTTAAAACCAGACATGGAACAACTGATTGGTTCAAAACTGGGAAAGAAGTACAACAAGGCTATATACTGTCACCCTGCTTGTTTAACTTCTATGCAGAGCACATCATGCAAAATGCCAGGCTGGATGAAGCACAAGCTGGAATCAAGATTGCCAGGAGGAATATCAACAACCTCAGATATGCAGATGATACCATTCTAATGGCAGAAAGTAATGAGAAACTAAAGAGCCTCTTGAAAGTAAAAGAGGAGAGTAAAAAAGCCAGTTTAAAACTCAACATTCTAAAAACTAAGATCATGGCATCCGGTCCCATCACTTAATGGCAAACAGATGGGGAAAAAAATGCAAACGGTGACAGATTTTATTTTCGTGGGCTCCCAAATCACTACAAACAATGACTGCAGCCATGAAATTAAAAGATGCTTGCTCCTTGGAAGAAAAGCTATGACAAACCTAGACAGCATGTTAAAAAGCAGAGACATCGCTTTGCCAATAAAAGTGCATATGGTCAAAGCTATGTTTTTTCCAGTGTCATGTACGGATGTGAGAGTCAGACCATAAAGAAGGCAGACCAAAGAATTGATGCTTTCAACCTGTGGTGCTGAAGAAGACTCTTGAGAGTCCCTTGGACAGCAAGGAGATCAAACCAGTCAATCTAAAGGAAATCAACCCTGAATATTCACTGATGCTGAAGCTGAAGCTCCAATACTTTGGCCAACTGATTAGAAGAGCTGACTCACTGGAAGAGACCCTGATGCTGGGAAAGATTGAGGGCAGCAGGAGAAGGGGATGACAGAGGATGAGATGGTTGGATGACATCACTAACTTGATGGACATGAGTTTGAGCAAACTGTGGGAGATGGTGAAGGACACGGAAGCCTGGCATGCTGCAGTCCATGGGGTCACAAAGAGTAGGACTAGGACATATTTGACTGAACAACAACCACAAAGAGATAACTGAAACAATGTATTTTCTCCCCTCTTATCTTCAAAGCTATACCCTTAAATCAGGCATAAGGGGTCCACAGAGATGAATAAACCCTGAGTGAAGATTGCCTGCAAAAAGAAACTGAGACTGGATACAGAGCACAGCAAAGCTGAGTCTGCAACACTGTATTCCCTCAATGATTATCTGAGTGCCTACTATGTGCAAGGTAGCACAGCCTAGTGATTAGGGGTATGGGCTTGGATTCAGATGTGTTGAAATCCTGGTTCTCCCACTTGCTAGCATTAAGAACTTGGAAGTTACTTAAACTTCTCTGAACCTCGGCTTCTCCAGACAATGGAATGGAAGTCCACCATAACTACTTCCAGAAGCTGCTGGGAGGAACAAACAGGGTAATGTAGGAAAGCACTTTCTCCCCCTACCCCTAGGAAACTAGGAAACTCCTCTCATGCCTTGGCCATAACTTCACAAACGCCACTTTCTCGAGGAAGCCTTCCCTAACGGCACTCTCCAAACTTCACAACACCTGTGTGCTTTCCCTGTATAAACACACATCATCAGCTGGAGTTATCTGTTCGCTTCTTAATCATTTATTCATGTTAGTCACACCCACTAGAGACCATCAGCTCCCTGAGAAGAGGGTCTGTCTATGGTGCCCCATACCCAGAACAGAGCCTGCCACCCAGAAGAAAAGTGTCTTTAAACACCTGCTGAAGGCAAGAAAAGCATTTAGCCCAGAAGCCTGACTCATGCCAGGTATTCTCTAAATGAGTCTGGCCCTGTGCTACATGCTTCTGCGGTAAGCTTCCTTCCACTAATAAGCTTCCCACCCCGAGGAAGCTTATTAGAGTCTAATGAGGAAAAAGACACATGCAGAACTATCCAACACTGTCAAAGATGGTCACTGAGGCCCAACGTGTCCCTCCAGCTCTGACAAGGCAGAGATTACCTTGTGATGGGGACAACCCAGAAAGGCTTTCCAAAGGAGCAGTGCCATTGGAGAACTCACATTTCAAAGTGCCAGTCCTAACAAAAAATGGGGTGGTAGCTTTTTCTCTTCAGGGCCCAGAAGCCTAGTCTAAGGCAAAGTCTACATCAGATCAATAAATATTTCTTTATTCATTCATCACTCATCAGATGTACACTGAGTACCTAGGAAGTGCCAGGTACTATTTTAGATATGAGATCAATTAACAATGTCAACAAGCTGGCATTCTGCCCCCAAAAGGCTCCATAGCAACCCCATCATTACCAGGGTCCCACTCACTCCTCTGTGACCTGGACCCCCAACAGTATCAGCTCCTCTAATGGAGGTCAGGTCTTATGTCTTTTAATATACATCCCTTAGTGGTCCAATGGCTCAGACTCTAGGCTCCCAATGCAGGGGCCCTGGGTTCAATCCCTGGTCAGGGGACTAGACCTCACATGCCGCAACTAAAAAGAAAAGGATCCCACAGGCCACAACTATGACTGCTGCTGCTAAGTCGCTTCAGTCATGTCCAACTCTGTGCGACCCCATAGACGGCAGCCCACCAGGCTCCACCGCCCCTGGGATTCTCCAGCCAAGAACACTGGAGTGGGGTGCCATCGCCTTCTCTGACTATGACTGGATGCAGTCAAATAATTTTTTTTTTAATAAATTTAAAAACCCATCTCCAGGGTTCCAGAGAGTATTGCCAGTGGCGTCTGCCCAAGATAAAATACAATTCTTGCAAATCTCCCTTAAGATGTGTAAGCTGAAAGGTCTTCTGATACAACACTCTCATCTGTAGACAAAGAATGTCACCTGCCATTTCAGTAAACGCACAATGTTGTGACATAAAAATCCTGAGGGTGCTCCCTGAGGGGATTCAGGACAGAGAAAAACAGGATAAAGGCCCTAGACAGTTAAGGAGCCTATCAAAGGAATTTCAATTGAGTCCAGACTCTTGAATTATTCCATACACAGAAAAGCATTAATTCCATTAACTTGAGATGTCTGGTTTTCTTTCGATAGCAGTCATCTTTGGACAGTCAACTATCTTTTTCTTTGTTTGAACTTATATATTCTGGTTCCTCCCTAACCTCTTTCAGCCAATCCCTCAGAGCTATCTGAGAGACTATATCCAGGCTTAAGTCCTCAGCAAGTCTGCCCAATAAAAATCTAATTCTCAACCCTTAGGCTGTGCTTTTTTTAATAGAACACATCTTTAGATGAAGAAACTGAAGCCTCGAGAGAGAAGATGACCCTTGACCAACGTCATCAAGTGAACTAACTAAAAGTAGAACCAGACTAGAACCCAGGGGTCCCACATCCCAGATCTGGATGCTTGATTTTTCAAAGAATTTCCTATTCTACCATTACAAGCCACAGTTTCAAGAAAAGCTCTTGAGATAAAGAGGGCCACTGACTATTGAGACTAGAGTGGACAGTTTACAGTAGCGCGAATAACCATAACTTTTCAAAGGACTTACTAGGCAAGCATCAGTCACTGTGATAAGCACTCTGTAGGAAGTATTTCACTTGAATCCTCACAACTCCTAAATTGGTATTATTATTTTTCCCATTTTACAGATTACAAAACTAAGGCACGGAGGCGCCCAAAGTCCCACCGCTGCTAATAAAAGAGAAAGGGGTGAAGTGGTAGAACGACAGTGCTGGGTAAACTAGGATGGCGGCATCAACGGCCCCCACTAGCTTTGACTCAGTAAACGATGTATTTACTGGAGACATCGACAAGCCCTGTGCAACCTCAAAGGGGCTCCAGAACCTGGGCTCCCCGCGTCTCTCCCTCCAGCTGCGGCAGGGTGTGAACGTGATGCCAAGCACTGAGCCTTTCCCTCATCCTGGAGGCACAGCCTTCGAGGAAATCCACCCCCGCCCTCGCCCGGCACATCCCAGAGGCAAAGCCCGCAGCTGGATGCGGACCTCCGCGCGGGCAGCAGGGAGCCGAATGGAGGAGGGGAATTTCGGACGACGCTGCCCAGAGCGCAGACGGCCTGGCCACAGGGGCAGCGCGGGAAAACGCGAGCCCCAGCCGAGACCAAGCGGGCAGAATACCTTTCGGAGGAAGCTGGCGACCACCTGCTCGAAGGGGTACTTGAACCCCTCGTGCACGTCCACGGTGACCCCCATCCCGGCGCGCCGACCACGCCTCCGCCAGCACACTATCGCTAGAGCTCCGTCTGAGCCGGGCCGCAGGCGTCCACGCCCGGGAAGCCTAAGGGGCTTGGGGATTTTTTTCTCTTCCTTTTTCAAACTTTCGAAACTTTATTGTCCACTGGGAAAAACAGACAGTTGGCACGCCCCCTTTCCCTTCCCCGTCCCCTTCCGCCAGTCTGGGCGGCAGGCGAGGGAGGTGCCGGGCCCCCGGGCGGTGTCGGCTGGAGGCCTGGGGAGCGGCCCCGCCCCGCCCTGACTCCGGCTCCGCCCCTCCGCGGTCTGATCACACCTCGCCCACGCCACGCCACGCCCCACAGCCTCGCCACGCCCCACGGCCTCGCCACGCCCCCACGGCCTCGCCACGCGTGCCTCTGCGGACCCAAGTTTCCACCTCACAGCTGGGGAGTCTTGAACCTTGCAGCTGGGGTTTTTGTCATCACTTCGCTTGGAGCCTTACTTAAGCCGCTACTGGCAGCACTAAAAAGATGTAATAAATACATAAACTACCCTCCCTCCGAGTTTAGGGACTGTAATATAACCCTCCTCAGTGTTGCCCAGAGGCCAACAACTGCATTCCTCACAGGACCTGGGCAGTTGCCTCTGAGGCTCCAGGTTGCGTCTCAAGTACATAGAAATTGCCTGTATCTGCGTGTGACTCCGTCAAGAAATTCCTACACTCATGAAAGGTTAAAGACCATGGGAAGAGGAAACAAGAGATACAAAAAGAATTTGGAATGGTCTTCACTCGACTGTACAGATTTTACAAAAACAAGCCAGTGAATCCATTAATCCAATACCTTATTTAACATATGAATTCCTGATCACCTACTATGTGCTAAGCACAGTGCAGTAAGGAAAGCACAGTCCCTTCTGTCATGTGGGATGAGTCAATCAGATGATTTAACACCCAGTAAGTAAAATAGATCCTTGGATGGCATCACTGACTCAATGGACATGAGTGTGAGCAAACTCCAGGAGATAGTAATGGACAGGAAAGCCTGGCATCCTGCATGGCATGCAGTTCATGGGGTGGCAGAGTCTGACACGACTCAGCGACTGAACAACAACAACAAACAAAATAGAAAAAGAAACAAGATAATAGGTCAAAGTTACAGGTGACATAATTTTAGCTAAGATGAATCAGAGAAGTCTCTGAGGTAGTGACTTTTACTTTATAATTGCATAATCTCGCTTACCCGTGACACACAGAGTCACACTGATCTGGCAAGTTCAGTTCAGTCGTTCAGTCGTGTCCTACTCTTTGTGACCCCATGAACCGCAGCACGCCAGGCCTCCCTGTCCGACCCCATGAACCACAGCACGCCAGGCCTCCCTGTTCATCACCAACACCTGGAGTCCACCCAAACCCATGTCCATCGAGTCAGTGATGCCATCCAACCATCTCATCCTCTATCGTCACCTTCTCCTCCTGCCCTCAATCTTTCCCAGCATCAGGGTCTTTTCGAATGAGTCAGCTCTTCACATCAGGTGGCCAAAGTATTGGAGTTTCAGCTTCAACATCAGTCCTTCCAATGAAAACCCAGGTCTGATCTCCTTTAGGATGGACTGGTTGGATCTCCTTGCAGTCCAAGGGACTCTCAAGAGTCTTCTCCAACACCACAATTCAAAAGCATCAATTTTTCTGCCCTCAGCTTTCCTTATAGTCCAACTCTCACATTCATACATGACCACTGGAAAAACCATAGCCTTGACTAGATGGAACTTTGTGGACAATGTAATGTCTCTGCTTTTTAATATGCTGTCTAGGTTGGTCATAACTTTCCTTCCAAGGAGTAAGCATCTTTTAATTTCATGGCTGCAATCACCATCTGCAGTGATTTTGGAGCCCAAAAAAACAAAATCTGACTGTTTCCACTGTTTCCCCATCTATTTGCCATGAAGTGATGGGACCAGATGCCATGATCTTAGTTTTCTGCATGTTGAGCTTTAAGCCAACTTTTTCCCTCTCCACTTTCACTTTCATCAAGAGGCTCTTTAGTTCTTCTTCACTTTCTGCCATAAGGGTGGTGTCATCTGCATATCTGAGGTAACTGATATTTCTCCCCGCAGTTTTGATTCCAGCTTGGGTTTCCTCCAGCCCAGCATTTCTCATGATGTACTCTGCATATAAATTAAATAAGCAGGGTGACAATATACAGCCTTGACGTACTCCTTTTCCTATTTGGAACCAGTCTGTTGTTCCATATACAATTCTAACTGTTGCTTCCTGACCTGCTTACAGATTTCTCAGGAGGCAGATCAGGTGGTCTAGTATTCCCATCTCTTTAAGAATTTTCCACAGTTTATTGTGATCCAAACAGTCAAAGGCTTTGGCATAGTCAATAAAGCAGAAATAGATGTTTTTCTGGAATTCTCTTGCTTTTTCGATGATCCAGCGGATGTTGGCAATTTGATCTCTGGTTCCTCTGCCTTTTCTAAAACCAGCTTGAACATCTGGAAAGTTCACGGTTCATGTATTGCTGAAGCTTGGCTTGGAGAGTTTTGAGCATTACTTTACTAGCGTGTGCTGCTGCTAAGTCACTTCAGTCGTGTCCGACTCTGTGCGACCCCATAGACGGCAGCCCACCAGTCTCCCCTGTCCCTGGAGATGAGTGCAATTGTGCGGTAGTTTGACCATTCTTTGGCATTGCCTTTCTTTGGGATTGGAATGAAAACTGACTTTTTCCAGTCCTGTGGCCA
>NW_011494863.1:6959876-6977631 GCF_000754665.1 Bison bison bison
AGTGATCACCCCATGGTGATTATCTGGGTCATGAAGATCTTTTTTGTACAGTTCTTCTGTGTATTCTTGCCACCTCTTCTTAATATCTTCTGCTTCTGATCTGGCAAAACCTTGAATAAATCCATCTCTCCATTTACTCACTGCCTTACCACTGAGAGAGCCTGGAGGAAAAGTGTACACCCAGACTTCTATTTAGATTTGTAACCAATCTCAAGGAGCCTTTTAAGTGGCGCTTAGACCATAAACAAAAACCCTGCAATTTTCTAATCCACTTCGTGTCCCAGGCTCCTCTCTCTTCAAGCCTCCAACACCTCCCTCCCCAGCTTCATTCTCAAGTGATTATGTAGCTTCCTTTTTCACTTAGTAATAGGAAACATCTCTCTGTCATATCTACCCACCTGTCCATTTGCCCTGCCTTCTCTCCTGTTCTTGTGGAGGAACTGCTAACACTTTGGGGCCAATCTCTGCACTTGTCCACCACATCCAGTCGTGGGCTGCAGATGGTTAACAAACAGCTCTACATTAAAAATCAAACCAAAACAAGGCCTGATGTCCAATGGCTGCAATTTCTGTGGTGTAAACACTCCCACCACAGTCAATTTCAAACGACCAGGGTGGTGTCATTTCCATCACGCACACACTACAGACATAACTGCAAGAATATAGACCATGGTAAAGGTAGTAATGGAATTAGGAAGGGAAGCTTTTTGAATATCTATTACCTTTCAAAATATAGTTTAGTAGTAATTTTATATAACTTAATATTTAATAATAGCTGTGTTTAACAACCAGCTGATGAGGTTCAGAACACAGTAGCCCAAAATATGGCACCTCAGTATACTGAGGGTGTTTTAAACTGAAGGAGTCTGCCCAAACTGCAGAAGCAGGAAGATCTCTCTGGCCTTCCCCTACCCTCCTCCCCTGAAGCAGATCTTTTCTCTATACCCAGAGGGAAGAAGCATCGTTATCTCCAGGATGAAGGGTCACCAAGAAGAATCTGAACAAACACAGCTTGCCAAGTTCCCCCCTGTTTACTACACTTACCTCATCATACCCTTTGTCCTATACTTCTCCACAACTGCTGACTCTTTATCAAAGCTAGAATAAAAACTCTTATGTTTAACCATTTCTTCATGTCTTCATTTCATTATGAAGGCTCCTATGTCACTTATAAAACTTACAGTTAATAAATCTGTATCCTTTTCTCTAGGACTTCTCTGGTGGCTCAGCGGTAAAGAATCTGCCTGCAATGCAGAAGACATGGGTTCAATCCCAGGGTTGGGAAGATCCCCTGGAGAAGGAATGGCAACCCACTCCAGTATTCTTGCCCAGGAAATTCCATGGACAGAGGAGCCTGGAGGGCTGCAGTCCATGAGGTTGCAGAGTCAGACATGATTTAGCAACTAAACAACAATGCTTTTCTCCTAATAGTCATCATTAGTTTAATTTTCACATCCAGCCAGGGGCCCTAAAAGGGTAAAGGAAAACTTTTTCTCCCTTACACAGCTCTACTACATCCCTAAAATTCCTTGTCCTCTTTCTTGTTCAAGGACATGTCTCAAGCCTTATCCACTCCCTCTTTTTTTGCGTCGTCAGTTTTTTCTCTACTGGTCATTCCAGCCACCATACAAGTACATTGTGATTTCGTCCATCTTAAAAAAAAAAAAAAAATCCACCCACCCTTAACCCCATATCTTCTGCCAGCTCCATTTCAATTCTCTGGTCCATTTTTGTTCTTATAATGTCTTGAACCCACTCCAACCGTTTGAGCCCCTGGCATTCCACTGAACCTACTGCTGTCAAGGTCACCAAGAACCAAATTGTGAAACCCACTAGTTAATTCTTAATCCCCACTTTACTAAACCTATGGGTCATGTTTCCTTGAAATATTGAATGAGAAGTGGGGTGGAGGGTTAAGTGCCAAAGCTGTTACACATTGAATATACGTATGAAGCAACTCTACTATATCACCAACCCATCCTTAGAGGAAAACAAACACACACCAGTGTCCCTGGGGGATTACACACACAGCCCCACAAAGGGGAGATGATTTGCTTGTGGAGTTCATGGTGTCTCTAATCTGCACCTGCAACCAGACAGCAGCTGGAAACTGAGTGTGACACAGAAGACCCTATAAGGCTAGACCCTAGGCTCCCACTCCATCCTGAACATCGATTTCTTCCAGAACATATCCGTGGAAAGCTGCTCACCCACTACTGGTGAAGAGGCCACAAAAGGCCAAGACTGTGTACTGAAAGATTAAAGGACCCAGCACCTGTTGGCTCTACTTGAGCTGATTGGCTAACTGCCTTGTGTAAGAACAAATGCCACCTGCCCGGTCCAAGGACATCAGAGCACTCTGAAGGTGAAAAGGGGCCCAGCTGGACAAGGGAGGCCACTGACAAGCAGTCTTACAGCTCAGAATCACAGCCAGTTTGCACAACTTGCTTGCTGTGTCCCCAGGGGAGAGAAGAGGGCTGCAAACCAACTTTCCTTTGCTTTGAAATCAGGTGGCTTCACCAGTCAGGGACTCGAGTCTGGAAATTTACTAGCCAGCCTCACAAATTCAGACCTTATCTGGTCTTTAAGATACCAAAATCATCTTTGCATCTTCAAGGAAAGGCTCAGCAGACCACCCCATACATTTGGATGGAATGAATGGATGATTGGCCCTTTACACATGTTGTGAGATATGAGTGGATGGTGAGATTCATCCTTGCACCTCTATCCTTTTTCATTTACTCACCCTTTTTAATGCTGGCTCAGTTTCCTCTTCTGACTCTCTCTTTTTCATGCTGATCTTTTTTTATCGAGTCTTATAGCTGTCTGTTCGTGTGAATTCTCCACTGAAGTATGAGGTTGTCCAGACTGGAAAGAACTGTGTGTTATTCACTCTTCCCTATCCGGTGTTGAGTTGGAAAAATCTCAGTCCATCTGTTGTGCTTCTCTTTTATTCTCACATCACTACCACACTCACAACACTTCTGACACCAGGTATGTGGGGGTTTCCCCCACATTGAGAAATTCTGTGACACCAGCTAGGTGTCCTCCAATGTAACTCAATTCTGGCACCATCTACCTGGAAAGAGCAACAGACCACACAGGTTAAGGGGTCAGGCCCACAAGACTGCCCCTCCCTTCAGATGTCAATCCCAAGTCCAGGTGGTTCCTCATGCTTCTGACCCAAGGGCTATGAATCACAGTTTCCCATGGTTCAGTTAATTTACTAGAGTAGCTCTTAGGACTCAAGGAAATAATTCACTTACTGTTTACCAGTTTATTATAAAAGGACATGACAAGTCCATTCTCTGCATCTGTGTCTCTATACGTGCCTTGCAAATAGGTTCATCAGCACCATTTTTCTAGATTCCAGTGAGGGAAGGAGAAGGGGGGATGAACTGAGAGAGTAACATTGACATATTTACACTACCATGTGTAAAATAGATAGTTAGTGGGAACCTGCTCTATAGCACAGGGAGCTCAGCTTGGTGTTCTGTGATGACCTAGATGGGTGGGATGTGGAAGGGGAGGGAGGTTCAAGAGGGCAGGGATATATATATATACTTATAGCTGATTCACGTAAATTTACAGCAGAAACTAACACAACATTGTAAAGCCATTATACTGATTAAAAATAAATTTTTAAAAGGAGAAACCTAGTTTCTATACCTTTACCTAATAAAACAGTCATTTTTAAATTACAAAAAAAAAAAAGGACATGATAGAGAATAGAGATGAACATCCAGCGGGAAGAGATGCATATAACCAGGTGGGAAGGGGCACCGGGCTTCCACACCCTCTCCGACCAGGACCTCCACACTTCACCACCCTGGAAAATCTCCAAGCCCCATACTCTGGGGATTTTTATGGAGGCTTCATCACATGGAGGCAAGATCGATCATTAACTCCACTTTCAGCCCATCTCCCCATCTCTGGAGCATAGCAGGTGGTGCTGAAAATTTCAAGCCTCTGATCCTGGACTGGTCTTTCTGGTGACCAGCTTCCATCCAGGAGCCCACCCAGAGTTGCCTCACTCGAACAAAAGTCACTCCTATGACCCAGAAATTTCCAGGGGTTTTAGGAGCTTGGTGTCAAGAACAAGGAATAAATATGAGGGGGGAAAACCATGCTCCTAACGCTTTTTATCACTTAGGATATAACAAAGGTTTTAGGAGCTCTGTGCAGAACAGAATTTAAGGTGTGAAGGAGGTGAGTGCAGGGTGGAGGGGGGCAGAGACCAATATACATAGATTTTTCTATTATTTCACGAGTGCCTAGCAAAACACCTGGCATATAGTATATACTGAATAAATTCATGAATGTACTTAGAGAATATGACCTTGAGTGAGTTCCTTCCTGTCCCTGAACCTCAGTTTACCATCAACAAAATGACAAGTGGGCCAAGATTATCTCTAAATTTCCTTCTAACTCTCTGACATTTCAGATATGGATTCAGGGCAGGCACCATGGGTACAAGGGCACAAAGTAGAAATTTGCAGGGAAAACAAGGCAAAAAATCTCAGAACAAGTTCACAATGTCAGGGTAAGTTAGACCCATGTCACTGAACCGGAATTCTCTTCCCCCAGTTGAGGAAGACAATGATCAAAGTGTAGGGTCAGGCTGCCCAAATGACTGTTCTCTTGTTCTCTTTATATCCTCTGCAACCAGTCTCTGCTTTACCTACACCCTACTCACATGACTCACCTTCCCTCTAAATCATAGAGCCTAATCAGTAACTGTCTGCGTGCTTGCCCCTAGCCCCAGCTAGTGATTGTTCTAATCTTTAAATCAGATCTAGCTCCACTATGATAGTTTATCAAAGAAGCGTGCCCCTCTGATGTCTTCCCTGGTAACCCAACATCAATTCCCTCTGCAACTGGTAACACACACACCTGCTCCCCAGCCAAAGACGGCTGCCATGCCCTGTCCTCCATCTGCAGACAGTGGGGCAATGGTAGGTTGTCAGTCTAGGACCTTACTTCACACGTGTTAAATTCCCTCCGCCTCTATCTATTAAAGTAGTGATCTCTCCATCCCTGACTCCAGGCTCTTCGTTCAGTCTTAAGGCTGAGCAAGTAAAGGGCTTGCAGGCTGGAGGGGTACAGCTCAGCACAAAGAAGTTTAAGAATTTTCATCAGGCAGAGAAGAAAAGTTTCAGGGCAAGGAGCCAGAAGGTCACCATACCATACAGCGTACTACAAAGGACCTAGACGCTGTTCAAACTCCAATGCTGAGCAAATGAAATATGTAAACCATTATTGTGTAAGTATGTGTGCTAAAGGGGGAAGAGTAAAGTGGAAAAGAAGGATATGAATGAATGGGGGCAGGGCAGAAGAGAAACCCTCCCAGACAAAGTGACACTTAAGTAGAAGACTTGAGGGAGCTGGTTGTGCTCATATATGAGGGGTGATCATGCCAGGGCTTCCCTGGTAGCTCAGTTGGTAAAGAATCTTCCTGCAGTGCAGGAGAGCTGGGTTTGATCCCTGCATCAGGAAGATCCCCTGGAGAAGGAAATGGCTACCCACTCCAGTATTCGTGCCTGGAAAATCCTATGGGCAGAGGAGCCTGGCAGGCTTCTGTCTATGAACTCACAAGAGTCAGACACGGCGACTAAACCACCACCAGGCCAGGCAGAGGGAGTGGCAAATTCAAAGGCCCTGAGACAGCACTCCTCTGCCTGGCATATTTGAAAACAGAGGCCAGTGAGGCTGGCCCAGAGTCCTGGGAGATAAGGTCAGAAAAGTAATAAGGATGAGGGTCATATAGAGTCTTTTATTGATGAAACTTTTGGCCTTATCTCTGTGGGAAATGGGAAGTTACTGAGAACTTTGAGCTGGGGAAAGACATGTTATGGTCTATTGCTATTATGGAAATCCTGGTGGATAAATTTTTATCAGCATGTTTATTGATTTTTTTTAAAACAGAGCCCTTGAAGGGTAGTCACTGGTTAAAAAAACAGGGCCATTTTTTGAGGACCATTTTAATCCTGCCAGCACCTTGATCTTAGACTTCTAGCCACCAGAACTGTAAGGAAACTGTAAGGAAATATTGATAAATATCCTTTTTTTTTTTTGGCCATACTACATGACTTGTGGGATCTTAGCTCCTCAACCAGGGATTGAACCCAGGTCCTTGGTAGTGAAAACAGAGTCCCAAGCACTGCACTGCCAGGGAATTCCCAGGAAAAAAATTTTATTGTTTAGCCACCCAGACTGTGGTATTTTGCTATGGCAGTGCCAACAAACTAACACATCATCCTAACTTGCTCATCTGTTAAAATTCTCGTTCCAAATAAGGCCACATTCACAGGTCCTGGGCTTTAGGAATTTAACACCTTTTAGAGAACAAAGGTGTCAACCCACAACACCACAAAACAAACAAGCAGAGATCAAAGATAGAGACTTGTGGAACCAGATTTCCAGGTCTAGTCCCTGAATCCCATGGGCTACCCTGTTTCCTGTAGCTTCTTGAATCTTTTGAGTTTCCCCAGAACCCTTCTAGTAAATATTTCGTGCTTAACTAGAGTTTTCTATTACTTTCAATTGAGACTCCTGCTTAGCATAATATGGAAGAAAATTTTAGCTCATATAAGTTCATATGCCAGGGGGATAAAATGAAAAGACAAAAGAACGTTGCCAAGCATTATTCCATCTGCAAAGCAATCCAACTCCTGAGACCTATCAAAGTTGGGCAGTCTTTCACTTTTATATTTTCAACTCTCTTTTAACATTTTGCACCTTGATTGTTTAGAAAGCCAATGAGAATTTTATTCATCTTGTTTGGTAAAACTGCATCCTTTAAGGCCAGTTCACCTTTAAGGCCATTCATCCTTTAAGGTCAATTTTAGGGGAAATTTTCTTTGTAATAACAATAGCAATTAGTGACATGCATTTTAAAAGAATCCATTTAAGATATCTCCTGTCTGGGAAGACCAGTTTTAAAACACTGATCTCACACCAGACAGAAGACCAGAAATTATGGAAGGGCATCTGTGTCATAACAAAGAGAACAATAATAGTAAAACGAAAGACATACAGAGAGAATTTCAAAAGAAGTGTAACTTAGAAAACTAATGGGTAACATATTCAGCCTCAATGTGAATTACCAAGTCTTTTCTTCCCACCTATTTTTCTAGGGGAAGGTGTGAGCAGTAGGGTGCTGGAGAACTGGAATGCTTGGAGGGGAAGGAGGTAACCATGAAGGGCCCTATGGCAAAGGAAGAGTGAGTTTAGGGAGAAATCACAAACTTAACACAACTTAACTCCGCCTTAAGCGAATTATTACTTTTCTTAGAGGACTATCTGATTGATGAGATCAGGCAGAAGTGAGAATGTCATCAGCCAATGACATACAGGAGGATTGGGTGTGCCTTGGGGAGAAGCAGGAAGTTAATCAGGAAGTTAAGAATGCAGGATTTGGGAAAAAGGTAATCTGCCCCCAAATATGCTTCCAACTGAGTCTCAGCCAGCCCTGTTAAAGGCTCTGGTGCTGGGTAAGCCCCACTGAGGCCAGGGGCTGGGAGGCAATTCCCTGGTGGTGGAGGACAATTACCATAAGGAGCAGTGCTTGGGATGGGGGTTGGGGGAGCATAAAACCTGAAGAGGGGATCCGGATAGACTGCTACCTCCATTATCAATATTATCCACAGTTTACAGATGAATAAATGGAAGCCTGGAGAGTATAAAGGGAGCATAATCCAGTCTCCCCACATTTTTACCTGCAAAAGTGTAAACTAATAGATACAAAGTCACTGGAAGAAAACTGGACTGATTTGAAGGCAGAATACACAAGAGGGCTCAGATTAAAGGCATTGATACTTCTGAAGAAAAACAAACCAGTCTAAAGAGGGACTGTGCTGGTGGTCCAGCAGTTAAGAATCCACCTTCCAATGCAGGGAACCCAGGTTCAATCCCTGGTCGGGGATCTAAGATCCCACATGTCTCAGGGCAACCAAGCCTGTGCACTGCAACCACTGAGCTGCACACTGTAGAGCCCTTTGGCTGCAACAAGAGAATCACACGCACTGCAGGTGGAGAAAGCCCACGTGCACCACAGTGAAGACCCAGGGCAGCAAAAGTAAAAAAAAAAAAAATTTAATTAAATTTTTTCAAAAAGAGGTATTGGTGACTCATGAGAGCATAAGATAAAATAGATAAAATTCAAGAGGTGAACATAGATATTGGAGAAATCACCACTAGAAAATGGCAATTCATGCAAGAACTTTGAACAGTTCTTTCCTGGTAGGAAAAAAAAAAAGGTATTAGAATGGTCACATCAAGATTAAGCTAGGCCATTAAGCAACTGCCTTTGTTTGCTCACCAAGCAGGCTGAACTTGCCAGTAAGAGCATGTCTAATTACTACAGTAGTGAAATTTCAGAATAAAACGGTTCTTGACTTCGCTTTTAGCTCCCCAGAAGCGTAAGTGACTCTTGAGGATATTATGCAGTGGTCGTATGTACTTGGTTACCCCAAGTCTATCCATGAGACATGGACCCTTTCTTAGAGATGAGATCAAAGAGATGTTGAGCATGCAAATCAAAGGGTTAATTCCAAGGAGGTAACACATTTACCAATGTCACCTGCACCTAACGTTATTTTTACTTGTGACCAGGCATGAGATTTGCTTCTTCTTTTTTTTTTTTTTTTACTGTATTACCACTGTCATTATATATGATGAGTAGGAGGCTAGACTAACCTGTTGTTTCTGCATGAAATAACATTCCAGTGAGCCTCTCAGAGTCTGTCTGACATAACCGATTAAACAACAGTTAAAGGATGGACTTTCCAGGTGGCGCTACTGGTGAAGAATGTGCCTATCAATGCAGGAGACCCAGGTTCAATCCTTGAGTTGGGAAGATCTGCTGGAGAAGGGAATAGCTAACCACTCCAGTATTCTTGCCTGGAGGAGGCTACAGTCTATGGGGCCGCAAAAAATTGGGCACTACTGAGAGATTTAGCATACAAAGTATGGGGAGATAGTTCCTAGTCCTCCTAAGATCTAATTAATCCATCAACATCTGCTTCCCTAACCTTAGAGCTGGAATCAAGAGAAAGCTTAAATGGCAATTTCTCCTGGGCACAAATCTTAGAAGACAGACTTGTCCACTACATATGATACACATGATACCAACCAGTCAAAATATGCCCATGACCTGGGAATGAATGAGGAACATCACAACTTGTAATTAATCAGCAATGGGGCTCCAGAAGAAAGGGCCAATCCAGACCTTCCCTTTAGTACTTCTGGGACTAGGTGGAGTCCATAGTCATGTTGCTCAGGGAGAAGGCAATTAAACAAGAAAAAACTGGTCATGCTAGTTCCTGGGACAGACATGTCTAGGATGCAGGAAGCTTATGTAAGGTGAATAAGAATTCTTTCTAGGTTCTACCTACTATCCATTCTTTCTGCTCGTATTTATTAAGGATTTGCTATGCAGCTGTTAGAACATAGAGAAAAGTAAGATATGGTCCCCTTTTCAAAGGGTAGGCAGGGAATTGTCGGTTGTTTACTCTGCATTCATTCCGTCCTCTGTCTTCAAGATAAACCCTGTTTTTCTTCAAGGATTCACTCTAACCCTAGCTTCAGTGGTAGGCCTTAGTGGCCTAGGAATGATCTTCATTGCCACTGATTGGCAGTAGAATGGGCATATGAGTCAGTATGGACCAGTGAGACATAAAGAAAAGTTTATTGGGACCTCCTGTTAATTAACTCCTCCTTCCTTGGCTTTCCTTGTGGCTCAAGACAAGTAAAGAATCTGCCTGCAATGCAGGAGACCCAGGTTCAACCCCTGAGTTGAGAAGATCCCCTGGAGAAGGGGATGGCAACCCACTCCAGTATTCTTGCCTGAAGAACCCCAGGGACAGAGGAGCCTGGCAGTACACAGTCCATGCGGTCACAAAGAGTCGAGCATAACTGAAGCGACTTAGCACACACACATCCACATGAACAAGGAAATGTCCCTAGTTCTGGCTAGCTGACATTCTATAGGGAAACAGCCTTGGTTTGATGCCATCCCTGTGTGGTCACACTGCGTGGCTTGCAGGATCTTAGTTCTCCAGCCAGGGATTGAACCCATGTTCCCTGCAAACGAAGTGTGACGTCCTAACCACTGGACTGCCAGCGAAGTCCCAGGCTTTCTTTCTTCTAAATCCAGGTTTTAAAGTGAACACTATGGAGCCCTTGCCAATTAGCCCCAAACACCACACTATTTTCATTGCCCCATATATGAGCTAACAAATCCACTTTGTAATCCAGGCCAGTCTGAGCTGGATTCTCTTACTTGCAACCTAGAGAATCCTAACTGGTAAAAAGCTAACAGTCCAAATTTAGCTCCCCTGGAGAGGTATTTTCAAAACCCAAGCCATAGGATAAAGTCTTTTGCTGGAACTCAGTTGCGAATTTCTCAATGATGGAACCAGGTCTTACATTTCTTTATATCTCTGGCACCCTGCAAACACTAAGTGCTGAATCTTGCATGCAATTTATATAAGGTAATGTATAAATAAGTCCTCTGGTAGAGGAAATTGCTGTTCAAATAAAATAATAAAGGAACTAAAGCACTAATACAAGCTGCTCATAATAATAGGTAACATTTCTTGGGCACTTAATATGAGCCAGGCACTGTTCTTTGTAATTGCTTTGAAAAATTTGCATGTGTTAACTTATTTCATCCTCCCAGCACAATAGTCAGGCACTATTATTGTCCACAGTTTACAGATGATGAAGCTGAGGTCCTACACGTTTACTCATATACTTTTAAGAAACTTTGCTTAAGATGAAAATCCTCAGTATTTAAACAGCTAATGACTAACAAAAAGAAAATCTTAAAGTCTCCATACTTCAACCAATAGGACTTGCCTAAACCAGTTCATAACAGGATTGTGTTCCATCTTCTTTACAGATGAAAGGTGAAAAATACAGATTTGCTCAGTTTTATTTTGCTGTTGTTTTTCAGTCAAGTTGTGACCTACAATTTGTGACCACATGGGCTACAGCATGCCAGGCTTCCCTGTCCTTCACTATCTCCCTGAGTTTCCTCAAACTTGTCCATTGAATCAGTGATGCCATCCAAACATCTCATCCTCTGTCATCCCCTTCTCCTCCTGACCTCAATCTTTCCCAGCATCAGGGTCTTTTCCAGTGAATCAGCTCTTCACATCAGGTGGCCATAGTATCAGAGCTTCAGCTTCATCAACAGTCCTTCCACTGAATATTCAGTATTGATTTCCTGCTATGTTGATTTATAGATTCTTGGAAACTTGTAATTGTTTGCTTGTTTGTTTTCTCATTTTGCTGCACTCTAAAAGTCATTAGGTTCATGACATTGTATAGGAGACAGGAATCAAGACCATCCCCAAGAAAAAGAAATGCAAAAAAGCTAAATGGCTGTCTGAGGAGGCCTTACAAATAGCTGTGAAAAGAAGAGAAGTGGAACGCAAAGGAGAAAAGGAAAGATATACCCATTTGAATGCAGAGTTCCAAAGAATAGCAAGGAGAGATAAGAAAGCCTTCCTCAGTGATCAATGCAAAGAAATAGAGGAAAATAATAGAATGGGAAAGACTATAGCCCTCTTCAAGAAAATTAGAGATATCAAGGGAACATTTCATGCAAAGATGGGCTCAATAAAGGACAGAAATGGTATGGACCTAACAGAAGCAGAAGATATTAAGAAGAGGTGGCAAGAATACACAGAAGAACTGTACAAAAAAGATCTTCACAACCCAGATAATCATGGTGTGATCACTCATCTAGGGCCAGATATCCTAGAATGCAAAGTCAAGTGGGCCTTAGGAAGCCCCACAATGAACAAAGCTAGTGGAGGTGATGGAATTCCAGTTGAGATATTTCAAATCCTAAAAGATGATGCAGTGAAAGTGCTGCACTCAATATGCCAGCAAATTTGGAAAACTCAGCAGTGGCCACAGGACTGGAAAAGGTCAGTTTTCATTCCAATCCCAAAGAAAGGCAATGCCAAAGAATGATCAAACTACCACACAATTGCACTTAACTCATATGCTAGTAAAGTAATGCTCAAAATTCTTCAAGCCAGGCTTCAACAGTACATGAACCATGAACTTCCAGATGTTCAAGTTGGTTTTAGAAAAGGCAGAGGAACCAGAGATCAAGTTGCCAACATCCACTGGATCATTGAAAAAGCAAGAGAGTTCCAGAAAAACATCTATTTCTGCTTTATTGACTATGCCAAAGCCTTTGACTGTGTGGATCACAACAAACTGTGGAAAATTCTGAAACAGACAGGAATACCAGACCATCTGACTTGCCTCTTGAGAAACCTGTATGCAGGTCAGGAAGCAACAGTTAGAACTGGACATGGAACAATAGACGGGTTCAAAATTGGGAAAGGGGTACATCAAGGCTGTATATTGTTACCCTGCTTATTTAACTTACATGCAGAGTACATCATGAGAAACTCTGGGCTGGATGAAGCACAAGCTGGAATCAAGATTGCCAGGAGAAATAACAATCACCTCAGATATGCAGATGACACCACCCTTATGGCAGAAAGTGAAGAAACACTAAAGAGCCTCTTGATGAAAATGAAAGAGGAGAGTGAAAAAGTTGGCTTAAAACTCAACATTTAGAAAACTAAGATCATGGCATCCGGTCTCATCACTTCATGGGAAATAGATGGGGAAACAATGGAAACAGTGTCTGACTTTATTTTTGGGGGCTCCAAAATCACTGCAGATGGTGATTGCAGCCATGAAATTAAAAGATGCTTACTCCTTGGGAAGGAAAGTTATGACCAACCTAGACAACATATTAAAAAGCAGAGACATTACTTTGCCAACAAAGGTCCATTTAGTCAAGGCTATGGTTTTTCCAGTAGTCATGTATGGATGT
Source organism: Bison bison bison (assembly GCF_000754665.1). NCBI lineage: Eukaryota > Metazoa > Chordata > Mammalia > Artiodactyla > Bovidae > Bison > Bison bison. The sequence goes on from NW_011494863.1 coordinate 6,972,745, forward strand.
GAGAGTTGGACTATAAAGAAAAGCTGAGTACCGAAGAACTGATGCTTTTGAACTGTGGTGTTGGAGAAGACTCTTGAGAGTCCCTTGGACTGAAGGAGATCCAACCAGTCCATCCTAAAGGAGATCAGTCCTGGGTGTTCATTGGAAGGACTGATGTTGAAGCTGAAACTCCAATACTTTGGCCACCTGTTGCGAAGAGCTAACTCATTGGAAAAGACCCTGATGCTAGGAAAGATTGAGGGCAGGAGGAGAAGGGGATGACAGAGGATGAGATGGTTGGATGGCGTCACCGACTCAACGGACATGAGTTTGGGTAAACTCCAGGTGTTGGTGATGGACAGGGAGGCCTGGCATGCTGTGGTTCATGGGGTCGCAAAGAGTCAGACACGACCGAACAACTGAACTGAACTGAAAAAGTCATTATAGGCTTTCCTGGTGACTCAGCAGTAAAGAATCCGCCTACCAACACAGGAGACCTGGGTTTGATCCCTGGGTCAAGAAGATTCCCCTGGTAAAGGAAATGGCAACCCACTCCAGTATTCTTGCTTGGAAAATCCCATGGAATGAGGAGCCTGGCACGCTACAGTCCATGGGGTTGCAAAGAGTTGACCATGACTGAGTGACTTAACACACACATATACAAAGGTTATTATAGAAACATTTGATAATCCGTGCCACTAGTCCAATCTGTTACCTGTGCTTTCTTACTAAACTGTATCTCCTTGTTAACCTAGACATACCAGGACATAGTATCTTTGAGCCAAAACCTCCCAAATTCTGTTCCATCTCTTTATCTTAAAATCTGTAAATATCCACTGCATAGTCTTTGCTGTTATTTCTTTCAATTAATATTTTGGTGAGCCACCGCATGCTAGGCAGTTTTCCAGACACTGAGGAAATATCAATAAACAAAATAGATATACAGTTGGTCCTTGAACAACACAGGTTTGAATTGAATTGGTCCACATATAGGGTTTGTTTGTTTTTTTTCCAACAAATTAGTACCTGTTTTCATTTTACTGATCTTTAAATCAACTGAGTGTGGTGGAAAGCTTGTGTTCATTTAGAGATCACAATATATGGACTCAAAAAAATTAAATTTTGAGTTCTGATTCTGCCCAAACTGTTTCAGTTTCCTGCCCTTTGATGAGTTATCTATCAATTCCTTTATTTTTTAGGCAGAGATAGCAGTACACAGATTTTTGAATGTGTGGGGTGGGCACCCCAAACCCCCACTTTGTTCAAGGCTCAGTTGTAGTTACTGCCCTCAAGGAGCTTGCCTTCTAGGAAGGGAAACAGACATTGAACAAATTATCACACAAATAAATACAAAATTACATATTCTTCCTTGAAAGGAAAGGGCCTCCTGGGAGATAATAAAAAGAGTAAGTAATTCAGTTGGGTATACCAAAGAAAGTCCTCCCGAGAAAGTGACATTAAATATGAGACCTGAGAGAAAAGAGCAATAAATATCTTTTTAACTTTCTTACCTAGCATCAATTCACATTCTTCTTCTACAACCATCACCCAAGTCTTCCTGGAGACTATTGAACATTCTTCCCATGCTCACTGCAATGGTAGTTTGGAGACTTTTCTGCCCCGCCTCAAGCTAGGATGGGGCCAAGACCTAGACTGTGTATCTCATGTCCCTGGCCAGTGATGTATCCAATTGCATCAGGCATGGGAAAATGACCTCTGTGAGGGAAATTATAGCAACAAGACTCTATCTAGGGCCTTTGGTTTAAGCCGTTTTATCCATTGCACTGAGTATTGTGAAGATATGACCTTGAAACTGAAGGAGGGGCAATGATGTATAACAGAGAGATCCATTTCTGTATCAAGAAATAGATCTTCTTGTCATTATTCAAGCTCCAGTTTAGACTGTGCCTGGGCTTCCCTGGTAGTTTAGTGGTAAAGAATCTGCCAGCCAATGCAGGAGATGCAGGTTCAATCCCTGAGTTGGGAAGATTCCCTGGAGAAGGAAATGGTGACCCACTCCAGTATTCTTGCCCAGGAAATCCCATGGACAGAGGAGCCTGGCGGGCTATAGTCCATAGGGTCACAAAGAATCAGACACCACTGAAGTGACTGAGCACTGACTATATCCATAACCCAAGAATTGTTGAGATATATGAAACATTGCACATTCCTTTCTGGCTAAAAAAATATGTGGTAGCTTTAGTGTTAGTCTTTTTTTTCCTAGTACTGTTTCTTCTGGACATATGGTGGGACTCTACTTCCTCACTCCTTTAAGTCAGACTCCCTTATATTGATTTGGCCAGTATAATGTGAGCAGACTTAATGTATTTCACTTCTAGGCAGAGGTCTTTAAGAGCTGTTACACACCCCACAATGTTATCTTCCCTGGCCATGGCAGTCAGATACGTTACAAATGGTAGAGACTCTTGTCAACCCAAGATCCTGACTGAACTGGACTGAGAGCAGAGCTCCCATCAACCAAGATGAAGAAATGAAAGCACTGACATCATGAAGCTGTTCTTCATTGTAGCATAACTTATCCCACACTGAGTTAAATCCACCACTTGAATTGTGTTTTTCTGTCTTTTGCAACAGAAACGCAATGAGTATAAGGAAGGTGGTGATAAAAAAAAAAAAAAAAAGATAAAGCATTCCAATGAACAACTCATGTGAAGGGAAGAAACCGAATTGGAGGCTAAAATAGGAAAGACTTAAGGTTACTGAAGTGATCCAAGTAGGAGCCAATGTTGATTGGAGTATAGCAGTGGTATGGAATACAGAAAACAATGGGGAGATTATATATATAGGAATTTAGTTCCTCAACTAGGGATTAAACCCATCCCCCCTTCAGTGGAAGCACCATGTCTTAACTACTAGACCACTGGAGAATTTCCTCAAAATATATATATATTTTTTTCCCTGTACTTTCTCTCTCTTTTTTAATTTAAATTTATTTATTTTAATTACAGGCTAATTACTTTACAATATTGTATTGGTTTTGCCATACATCAACATGAATCTGCCACGGGTGTACAAGATACAAAATGTTAGGAAATAATTTTTCCCTGCCAAGACTGATTGCTTTGTCATTTTGACTTTAAAAGGCCCAGGAGTGCATTAAAAAGTTAATGAGCTGAGGATTAGGAGACCCAGAAATCTGGGGCTAAATCCATTAAGTAGGGTGTGACCTTGGACAAGTTCTTTGCCTTTGCAGACCTTCACTTCTCATCTCTATAAAAGAAGGGGGAGCCAGAGTGTCTCTACATTTTCCTTTAAGAGCTGACAATCTATGGAGCCTGATCATATGAAGCTAGTATATCAAAATGTTTGAATGGGATAAGTGTCCCTGACTCAATTAAGGAAATAAAGAATGAAAGCTCAGAAGACTTGGCCATGGTATAGTCATTTTGTGAATAGCGAAGTCAAAATAACACCCAGTGGCATAAGAAGGGCTGGGACCTTTTGATTATGACTTCATAATGATAGTTTAACACAAGTGTCTGAAAAATGGCCCAGATGGCATGCGTGCTACATTGTCAGTATGACTCACTCTGATTTGGATTCAGTCAGACTCTTCTAGATTAAATGTGTTCCTCCAAATATAACAAATAAATTGAGAGGCAGGGAAGGTACCCAAGCAGTATTGAACAAGGTGAACTTCATAGGCACTTCATCATAACACTGTTCACTACAGCAGCATTTTCCCAAAGTTGCATTTAGAGGCTTTAACTCAATAAACGGACAAACATGTATGCTTAGTAGTTACTTCCCCTGACTCCGTGCTTGATTTACAGAAATGTCTATTAGCTGGGATTTCCCTGGTGGTCGAGTGGTTAAGTCTTCATGCTTCCAGTGCAGTGGGTGCAGGTTCAAGACCTGGTTCGCGAACTAGGATCCCACATGCCATGTGCTGAAACCAAATTTAAAAAAAGAAAGGAAGAACTATCTATTAGCTTAATACTCCTGGCCCCTCTCTACTCCCTTCCTCATTCCTCCCCCATTAGTGAGTTCAGAGAAAAAAACCAAGTATGGTAGCTCAGTCTTTCTCTCCCTACGCTTTCTCTCTCTCTCTTTTTTGTTTATTTACTTATATGTCTGTGTCTAATCTTAGCTGTGGCATGCAGGATTGTCGTTGCGTCGTGGGAGATTTCTCATTGGAACACATAGACTCTAGCTGTGGTACACCGGCTCAGTAGTTACAGCGCGTGGGCTTCCTTACTCCCTGGCATGTGTGATTTTAGTTCCCTGACCAGGGATCAAACCCGTGTTCTCTACATTGCAAGGCAGATACTTTATCACTGGGCCATCAGGGAAGTCTCTCGCTACCTTTCTGAATTTGCCTCCTTCAGAGAGAACAACTTCTGTGCTGTCCTTGGCTGTGAGGGGAAATGGGCCATGCTCCAGGGCAGGCCTGTTGGCAGATGTGTCTGTTCAAGCCTGGGGTTTACTCTTAGGGAGCCCATAATTGCCCAGCACCTAAGCAACTCTGGTGGCTCAGACGGTAAAAGTGTCTGCCTATAACGTGGGAGACCAGGGTTCCATCCCTGTGTTGGGAAGTTCCCCTGGAGAAGGAAATGGCAACCCACTCCAGTACTCTTGCCTGGAAAATTCCATGGAGAGAAGAGCCTGGTAGGCTGCAGTCCATGGGGTTGCAGAGCTGGACATGACTGAGTGACTTTCACTTTCTTTCACTAAGTAACAGCCCCTGGTGCAGCCTAAATTAGTCCTTAACCTCATATTTTGAGCTCCATTTGCCTGACTCTCATCTGCCTCAAGTGAGGAAGATGACATTTATTGAGGAAGATGACATTTATTGAGTCCCCTAAAATTCTAACACTCGTATCCATCTTAATGGATACTGGAAAAATATATAGCCTGTTAATGAAACCCTATAATACCACAGATGTT
>NW_011494863.1:6977731-6983996 GCF_000754665.1 Bison bison bison
TTTAAGGGTTTCACTTTAATGTTCATCAAACAAAAATATTAAGAAAACATTAATATAAATGGTACAAAATTATGAACTTGGCAAATCTGTAGAAAAATGTTATGAATTCTATGACTGACAGAAGTTTTGGAATTATTGTACTGAAGAGCAGAATGTGATATGAAGCATGTCTTGGCTCCATCTAGGAGCTTCATCAGATCAAAAAGATTGTCAATTCAGGAGAAAGGCTTGTAGCTGATGAAACCTTATATAAGACAAGAAAAGTATGGAATAGCAATATCGTAAGTTAAATTGGAAATATCAGTGCGAAATAATAACCTTAATAAATTTGTTTTCAGCTCTCAGTGACCCAGTACCAACCAATTCACTCTTGTTCATCACACATTCACCTGTATTAATACATACCCAGGACACAGCTCCTGGTCTTTAAAATTATTTTCTGTTAAAAAAAAAAAAAAACAGAATCCTTTAGAAGGTAGCTAATTTCCTGATTTATGATGGAAAAAAAATTTCAGAACATCTCTCCAACATCCAATCATTGCCAAAAAAGCAAGACAGTTTTCAAGACTATCAGGGGCAATACATAAAGGATAAAGGAGTCAATATGAAGAGTGCTTCAAAGACCGTATGGTGAGCTTTTCAAATAAAACTCTTATTATACAAATAGAGCAGAAAACACATACACACACACACACATCAAATGTATGCCCAGGTCAAAAAATAGAACTTAGGCATTTGTTCCATAAGCTCCATCTTTGAGCCTCATTCTTATTACACCTCTTTCCCCTTCTGCATATCTTCATTTTTATAATAATGCCTTTCTTGGGGTATCTCATTTGTTTTATCACCCAAATGTTCATCTCTAAACACTACAGTTTACTCTTGCCTGTTTTAAAAAGATAGATCTCTTGCATTATCATCACCATCATCGTCACCATGGTTTATAGGACAAGATGAGTTTTGTGAAATACTATGAATTCAAAATGACTCAGAAGAGTTAATATGAAGCTTGACCAAAAGATTACTGTAATAGAAAGTGGTGACTGTAATAGATCATATTTATTTTTTATTGATTTTAATAATTAGGAGGGTTTGATATTTCTTCTAGTATTTCTTATATGAATATGGTATGTTTAAAAGCACAGTCATATGCCTACCTTATCTATTAAGAATAAACACTTGCCAGTGTAAGCTAAAGAGTTGGACACGACTGAGCGACTTCACTTTCACTTTTCACTTTCATGCATTGGAGGAGGAAATGGCAACCCACTCCAGTGTTCTTGCCTGGAGAATCCCAGGGACGGGGGAGCCTGGTGGGCTGCCATCTATGAGGTCGCACAGAGTCGGACACGACAAGCAACTTAGCAGCAGCAGCAGTAGCAGCAGCAGCAGTGTAAGCTATATAGCCCCAGAAAAAGTAGATGCCAAGAACAGGAAGGACTGTTCAACTTAGGTGGGCATCCCAAATAACCAACCAGAAAGAGGGGTCCACAGCATTTGCCAGATGACCTACAGAGGAACGCTACACAGACTTAATCTCACAACTCCTAGGAGATTAAATCTCAATACTAATAAGGGAGATGTAACTTTTTAATGCTAAGAGACAAAATCAATATTTGATTATGACAAGATAATAGGTTTTATAACAATGGCCAAGCAATCTTTTTTTTTTTTTTAAATCAGAGATAGATACTAGGTTGCAAAATTAAAACCCCAGGCATAAGATAAGGCCTGAAATAGTCTCACTGACCTTAACAGATGTAATTTAACTATAGAAAAGCTTACCATAGAAAGGTGATTTGGGTTAGAATCACCTTGAGAGAAACAAACAAGTATGACCAAGAATTAATCAGTCAATAAACCAAGTTCTGCCATCTAGGCTGTTCTGATAAGTTTATTTTTTCTTCAGGATCTGCTAAGAATTCTGTGACCCAAGGAAAGGAATAAAAATAATAATGCTGAAACTCTGAGGCTATATAAAAACTAACATAGAAAAATAAGAAGAGAAATAGAGAGGCATTAAATCCTTGATATTGATGCTTTAGAGTAAATTTATATGAAACTGTAAGCTCTATAGCCTTTGTTTTATATGTTTATAAATTAAGATTTTGAAGTGTTTAAAAGGATCAGCCATTCTAAATATATAATTGCAGTTAGTTTAAACTGTTTAATACGATATGCTTAATAAATCTGTAATCAATGTTTAAAAGCCCCAAGAAAAACTGATTTTCAATTTGGGGTATTAGATTCATAAACTTAATAAATTGAGTTTTAAACAAAGAACAAATCGTTCTGAGTATTCCTCCCCATAGGAAAATCTGTCACAAAAAAAAGAAAAGAAAAGGAAACAAAACAAAATGCTCTGTCAATAAAGACCTAGAGAGAAGGTAGTATTGCTACTGCTGCCACCAAGTCACTTCAGTCATGTCCGACTCTGTGCGACCCCATAGACGGCAGCCCACCAGGCTCCCTGTCCCTGGGATTCTCCAGGCAAGAACACTGGAGTCGGTTGCCATTTCCTTCTCCAATGCATGAAAGTGAAAAGTGAAAGGGAAGTCGCTCAGTCGTGTCTGACTCTTCAAGACCCCATGGACTGCAGCCTACCAGGCTCCTCCATTCATGGCATTTGCCAGGCAAGAGTAGGGTGCCATCGCCTTCTCTGGAAGGTAGTATTATCTTGTGATAATTATCTATCCCTATATAACAAATGGTTCCCAAACTTACTGGCTCAAAACAACATCTATTTTCTCAACATTTATCATCCCACAGGCAGGGATCCGAGCAGGGCTTAGCTGAATGGCTTGGCTCCAGGTGGCTCACAAGGCTGCAATTAAAATGTCGGTTGTGGTTGAGCCTCAAATTCACGGAGGGAAGGAGACCCTTCCAAACTCACACATGTGTTTGTCAGCAGGATTTAGTTCCTAACAGGCTGTTGGACTGAGGGCCTCCATTCCTCCTGGGCTGTTGGCCAGGAGACACACTCTCCTGGCTGTTCCTGGCTATGTGATCTCTCCATAAGGCAGCTCACGGCATGGCAGCTGGCTTCATCAGGTGAAGAAGCAAGAAAAGCCAAAAATAAAGTCATAGTCTTTTTTCCTTTTGCTTTGTTTTTTGTTTTTGGCATTTCCTCCCAAAATTTTATGAAAAATTTCTAATGTACAGAAAAGTTGAAAGAATTATAGAAGGAATAATTCTTAAACCACCTAGACTCTGGAATTTACATTTTGCTGTATTGCTTTATCACATGTTGATCCATTTATCCATATTTCCACTCATTCATTCATCCCCCAGTTCATCTGTTATAATGTGTTCTCAGAGATGGCATCCCATCATTTTTGCCACAGCCTACTGTTGGAAGCAAGTCACTAAGTCCAGTTCACACTCAGAGAATGACTGCATAGGATGAGTACCTATGTGGGGGTCACTGGGAGCTATTTTAGAAGCTGTCTACATGTGAAATTTCCCAAGGCACTGGCCCACAAGACAATATACCAAGGGCCATGTGTGTGCATCCCACAGTCATGTCTCTGCAAACACCAAATCAGCAGACATTTCTTGAACACTTTCTATGCACCAGGTGCTGTAGGAGAGGCTGGGGACTTAGTAATAAATGAGGTACACTTCCTGCTCTTAAGGATCCCATAGCTCAAAGAAAGATACCCACAATTCCATGAGAGTTAGACACTCTTCTGCTTCTTCCTCTCCTATAGCACCTTTAACTTTATTTTGCAAATATTTATTTAAATATCTGGTGCCCTGTGAGACGATAATGTCCCTGAAAGAAGGGACTATGTCTGTTTCATCTTCTGGCTGCACATGGCCTGCCCTATAGGAGGCATAGCATAACCCTAGAAAGCAGGCATGGTCAATAATCTACTAGGTAGTCACATCCTAGTGTAAATTAATGGCCACAATCTTCTGAGAATTAATCATTAATAAGGAAACAAGGGCAGGAGTTGGACAAAAATGACACTAAGAAAATTTCACAAAGAGGAATCCTGTAATGTTAAAAGAGATAAACATTGACTGACCAGGCAGCAGAGAGAGCAGGTGGACAAGTCGGAGAGCTGCGGCAGCATGGGAGAGAAGGGGAACGTGGGAGGGAAGGGGAGCGTGGCAGGCCCACTGGGGGAGCCACCCCAGTACATGGAGCCCAGGTGCCCTCTGAACAGCCTCCGCTCAGTGGCCGTACCTGTGGGCACAGGGAGCCTGGGCAGCGGTGCGCCAGACAGGGGTGGCTGGGGAGACCCAGTGACCCAGGAAGCGGGACAAGGAGCCAGAACCAGACTGGGATGAGAAGGTGATGCCACCTGGTGGAAGGGGGCACCACTCGCTTTCTGGGGAAGATGCTCAACTACTGCCTGCAAGATGCCACCATGTTGGACATGGAGAAATGGAGGAAGCCTTCCAAGCACTATAGATCAAGCCCTGAGCCTTTGGAGTGGGAACACTGACTCCAAGACCCTAGACTACCAGAGAACTAACCCTAAGGAGTATCAAATAGTGTGAACTCACACAAAGGAAACCACTTGAATACAAGACCCAGCATCACCCAACCACCCATAGCACCCTGTGCAGGATGCCTCTAAACAACAAACAAAACAAAAATACAAACCCAATCATCAGCTGACAGGGTTACCACCTCACTCAGCCTTGCTCATCAGAGGGAAAACATACAAACAAAACTCAGCACAAATCTCACCCTATACGAAGCTCACACAAACCTTAGGGCCAATCTTAGGAGGGCAGAAACCAAAAGGAAGAAAGAATTCCACCTTCTTCAAGGAAAGAATTCAACTTTCCTTGAAGCCTGGGAAAAGGAGACCTCAAACACAATAACTTAAAAAAAAAAAATTATGAAAAGGCAGAGAAATACTGCACAAATGAAAGAACAAACCAGAAACACAGAGTCCAAATAAATGAAGAAGAAATAGGCAAATTACCTGAAAAATAATTCAGAATAATGATAGTAAACATCATCAAAAACCTTGAAAACAAAATGGAGAAATGCAAGAATCAATTTAAAAAGACCTAGAAGAATTAAAGAATAAACATACAGAGACAAACAACACAATTGCTGAAATTAAAAATACTCTAGAAGCAATCAGTAGCAGAATATCTGAAGCAGAAGAATGAATCAGTGAGCTGGAAGATAAAATGGTGGAAATAATTTCTAAAGAGCAGAATAAAGTAAAAAGAATGAAGAGCTGAGGACAGTCTCAGAGAAATCTGGGACCATATCAAATGCACCAACATTTGAACTATAGGGGTCCCAGAAAAATAAGAGAAAAAGAAAGGCTATGAAAAAAACTTTGAAGAGATTATAGTTGAAAATTTCCCCAATATGGGAAAGGAAATAGTTGATCAACTCCAAAAGGAACAAAGTGTCCCACACAAGATGGGACACTTGGTGTCCTATAGACACATACTAATCAAATTAACAAAAACTAAACACAAAGAAAGAATATTAAAATCAGCAAGGGAGAAGCAAAAAGTAACATACAAGGGAAACCCCATATGATTAATGGCCGATCTTTCAGCAGAAACTCTGTAGGCCAGAAGGAACTGGCAGGATATATTGAAAGTACTGAAAGGGAAAAATCTCTAACCAAGATTACGGTACCCAACAACGATATCATTCAAAATTGATGGAGAAATAAAAAACTTTTCAGAAAAGCGAAAGTTAAGAGAAGTCAGTACCACCAAACCAGCTTTACAACAAATATTGAAGGGACTTATATAGTCAAGAAATACAACAGAAGAAGAAAGATCTACAAAATCAACCCCAAACTATTAGAAAAGGGCAATAGGAACATCTATATCAATAATTATTTTAAATGTAAATGGATTAAATGCTCCAACCAAAAGACACAGACTGGCTGAATGGATAAAAAAGAAGACCCATATATATGCTGTCTACAAGGAAATCACTTCAGACCTCAAGATACATATAGACTGAAACTGAGAGGATGGAAAAATATATTCCATGCAGTTCAGTTCAGTTCAGTTCATTCACTCAGTCGTGTCTGACGCTTTGAGACCCCATTAATCACAGCACATCAGGCCTCCCTGTTCATCACCAACTCCCGGAGTTCACTCAAACTCATGTCCATCAAGTCGGTGATGCCATCCAACCATCTCATCCTCTGTCGTCCCCTTCTCCTCCTGCCCCCAATCCCTCCCAGCATCAGGGTCTTTTCCAATGAGTCAATTCTTCACATCAGGTGACCAAAGTACTGGAGTTTCAGCTTTGCATCAGTCCTTC
>NW_011494863.1:6984096-6997157 GCF_000754665.1 Bison bison bison
AATGAGTCAATTCTTCACATCAGGTGACCAAAGTACTGGAGTTTCAGCTTTGCATCAGTCCTTCCAATGAACACCCAGGACTGACCTCCTTTAGGATGGACTGGTTGGATCTCCTTGCAGTCCAAGGGACTCTCAAGAGTCTTCTCCAACACCACAGTTCAAAAGCATTAATTCTTCGGTGCTCAGCTTTCTTCATAGTCCAACTCTCGCACCCATACATGACCACTGGAAAAACCATAGCCTTGACTAGACAGATCTTTATTGGCAAAGTAATATCTCTGCTTTTGATATCTTTGCTGTCTAGGTTGGTCATAACTTTCCTTCCAAGGAGTAAGCGTCTTTTAATTTCATGGCTGCAGTCACCATCTGCAGTGATTTTGGAGCCCAAAAAAATAAAGTCTGACACTGTTTCTACTGTTTCCCCATCTATTTCCCATGAAGTGATGCAAATGGGAAGCAAAAGAAAGCTGGAGTAGCAATCCTCATATCAGACAAAATAGACCTTAAAAATAAAGAAGATTACAAGAGATAAGGAAGGACACTACATAATTGATCATAGGATCAATCAAAGAGGAAGACATAACAGACAATAACACAATAATAGTAGGAGATTTTAACACCCCACTGACAACAATGGACAGATCATCAAAACAGAAAATTAATAAGGAAGCGCAAGTCTGAAATGATACATTAGATGAGATGGATCTCACTGATATCTTCAGGACATTCCATCCAAATGCAGAAGAATACACCTTCTTCTCAAGGGCACATGGAATATTCTCCAGGATAGATCACATCTTGGGTCACAAATCAAACCTCAGTAAATTTAAGAAATTGAAATCATATCAAGCATCTTCTCTGACCACAGTGCTATGAGACTAGATATCAATTACAAGAAAAAAGTGTAAGAAACACAACACATGGAGATTAAACAATACGTTTCTAAATAACCAACAGGTTACTGAAGAAATCAAAAGGGAAATCAAAAAATTTCTAGAAATAAAGACAATGAAAACATGACAACTCAAAACCTATGAGATGCAGCAAAAGCAGTTCTAAGAGGGAAGTTTATAGCAATACAATCCTACCTAAAGAAACAAGAAAAACATTGAATAGACAACCTAACTTTACACCTAAAACAACCGGAAAAAGAAGAACAAAAAAAAAATTATTAAAAGGAAAGAAATCATAAATATCCAAGCAGAAATAAATGAAAAAGAAATGAAAGAAACAATCAGATCAGATCAGATCAGTCGCTCAGTTGTGTCTGACTCTTTGCGACCCCATGAATCGCAGCACGCCAGGCCTCCCTGTCCATCACCAACTCCCAGAGTTCACTAAGACTCACGTCCATCGAGTCAGTGATGCCATCCAGCCATCTCATCCTCTGTCGTCCCCTTCTCCTCCTGCCCCCAATCCCTCCCAGCATCAGAGTCTTTTCCAATGAGTCAGCTCTTCGCATGAGGTGGCCAAAGTACTGGAGTTTCAGCTTTAGCATCAGTCCTTCCAATGAACACCCAGGACTGATCTCCCTTCAGAATGGACTGGTTGGATCTCCTTGCAGTCCAAGGGACTCTCAAGAGTCTTCTCCAACACCACAGTTCAAAAGCATTAATTCTTCGGTGCTCAGCCCTCTTTATAGTCCAACTCTCACATACATACATGACTACTGGAAAAACCATAGCCTTGACTAGACGGACCTTTGTTGACAAAGTAATGTCTCTGCTTTTGAATATGCTATCTAGGTTGGTCATAACTTTCCTTCCAAGGAGTAAGCGTCTCTTAATTTCATGGCTGCAATCACCATCTGCTGTGATTTTGGAAACTATAAGCAAGGTGAAAAGACAACCCTCAGAATGGTAGAAAATAATAGCAAATGAAACAACTGACGAAGGATTAATTTCCAAAATATACAAGCAGCTCATACAACTCAATACCAGAAAAACAAATAACCCAATCAAAAAGTAGGAAAAAGACCTAAACAGACATTTCTCCAAAGAAGACATACAGATGGTTAACACATGAAAAGATGCTCAGCATCGCTCATTACTAGTGAAATGCAAATCAAAACTGTAATCAGATATCAGTTCACACCAGTCAGAATGGCCCTCATCAAAAAGTCTACAAACAATAAATTCTGGAGAGGGTGTGGAGAAAAAGGAACACTCTTGCACTGTTGGTGGGAATGTAAATTGATACAGCCACTATGGAGATGGTATAGAGATTCCTTAAAACTAAGACTAAAACCACTATATGACCCAATAATCCCACTCCTAGGCATATACCCTGAGGAAACCAAAATTGAAAAAACACATGTATCCCATTGTTCATTGCAGCACTATTTACAAAAGCTAGAACATGGAAGCAACCTAGATGTCCATCTACAGATGAATGGATAAAGAAGGTGGTACATATGGAATATTACTCAGCCATAAAAAGTAACGCATTTGAGTCAGTTCTGATGAGGTGGATGAACCTAGAGCCTATTATACAGAGTGAAGTGAGTCAGAAAGAGAAAGATAAATATTGTATTCTAAAGCACATATACAGAATCTAGAAAAATGGTACTGAAGAACTTATTTACAGGGCAGCATTGGAGAATCACACATAGAGAATAGACTTACAGACATGGGAAGAGGGTAGGAGAGGGCGAGATGTATGGAAAGAGTAACATGGAAGCTTACATTACCATATGTAAAATACATGGCCAAGGGGAATTTGCTGTATGGCTCAGGAAACTCAAAGAGGAGCTCTGCATCAACCTAGAGAGGTGCGATGGGGAGGGAGATGGGAGGGAGTTTCCAAAGGGAGGGGATATATATATACCTATGGCTGGTTCATGTTGAGGTTTGACAGAAAACAGCAAAATTCTGTAAAGCAATTATCCTTCAATAAAAATAAATAAATTTTGTTTAAAAAGAGAATTAAATGTTGACTGGATCAAACCTGGGTCTCCTGCACTGCAGGCAGATTCTTTACTGTGTAAGCCACTAGAGAAGCCCCTAGTTTGGTCAAGGCCTTACTTAACTGCCCCTTTCCTACCTCCTACCTCTTCCCCGACTCCCCCACAGACCCCCAAGCAATAAGGAAGTTCTACTGTGTTATGGCTCCTGGTCTTTTCTTCTCTGGACTGTACACGTGCTTTAGCACAGACAGTAATTAAATGACACAATCTGACACTGACATAACTCCATTTCTTTTTCACATAATTGCAGGAACATGAACTCTCTATAATTACTTCATGTAATTAGAAAATGAGGAGATGCAACTAATGAGGACAGGTGATAAAAACAACTGCAAATATTTCTTTCAAATTTACCTTTATCATAAAATTCACTCAGATTAAACTCTAGTGAACTGCAGACATTTTTTATAAATGTCACTGGTGCAGGTCGAAATGAATATTTTACAACTGTGATTCATGTTTTCAGAAGACTTAGAGTAAGAAGATCATCATCTTTCCTGTATATATAAGCTTAGTCGATGTCTTTGGAAAGGTAAATTATGTGGATTTCAAAAAATATTTTAAATATGCAACATTCTCCATTTTCTCCAAAAGGAATCTTACCTGGAAGGGAGGTGGGGTGGGGGGAAAAGGAAGCCAGAATAAAAAACAGAAAAAAGTAGAATTGTTCTAGGTGCAAATGTTTCAGCCATATGGATTCTGCCCTCCCAACCCCACAGAATCCCCTGAACAGGAAGGGAGGGGAAGATAAGCCATTTCAGACCACAGGGGTCTTTCAAGAAGGGTGGGGTTTGTGAAAGAAAACCCATGGCCTCTGCCAATCTTGGTGTGTGGAGAAGCAGATAGGCCTTGAGGCTAAGTTATGTGTGGGAAAAGGGGCCATGAAGGTGTTATTCTACCCAACAGATTAGTAAAAGCAGAGAGTGAACTAGAAAAGAAAGGAGGAATCAGAAGTGGGGTTGTAAGTGACTGGCACAGTCAGCAAAATCAGTCTTGCTCATTTAGGTTGTCTCATTACTATAATACAATACCAGCCCCCTTTTTCATGGTTTGTTCCTTTCACAAAGGCCTAGTAAGGAAAGATATTTGTGAGGATCACAGAAAGGGCCTATATGTTTATTGTCTGGATGGATGTGGAAAGGAGAACCATGTGTGGGATTGAAGCAGAGTAGAATCCTGAAGGGCTCCTGGGCAAGGAAGCCTTTCTGTGTCTCTGGTTTCTTGTTGGAGGGAATGGTCTCCGTGACCTTCCCTGAATCCCAAAGGTAACAGATTCCAGCAGTTACTAATCAGGGAAGGGAGGGGATGCAGAGCCCATAGAGGAGCAGTCAAGAAACAATAGTGCAGGCTGGGGACAGGATCCTGGTCCTGCCTCAAGGGCACACATAGCAGTATCTTTAAGATCTTCTGCAGAACTAAAACTCCCAAATGGAAGGTGTTCCAGAGAGAAGGTCACACTTTGATAACCTCAATAAGCTCATAAGGAGACCAGTTCAGTCCAATTCAGTCGTTCAGTCATGTCCGACTCTGCGACCCTATGGACTGCAGCACACCAGGCCTCCCTGTCCATCACCAACTCCCAGAGGTTACTCAAACTTACGTCCACCGAGTCGGTGATGCCATCCAACCATCTCATCCTCTGTCGTCCCCTCCTCCTCCTGCCTTCAATCTTTTCCGACATC
The DNA here is from genome assembly GCF_000754665.1 of Bison bison bison. NCBI lineage: Eukaryota > Metazoa > Chordata > Mammalia > Artiodactyla > Bovidae > Bison > Bison bison. The sequence continues at coordinate 6,988,744 of NW_011494863.1, forward strand.
AGGGTCTTTTCAAATGAGTCAGCTCTTTACATTAGGTGGCCAAAGTAATGGAGTTTCAGATTCAGCTGAACTTCCAATGAATATTCAGGGCTGATTTCCTTTAGGGTGGACCACCTGAGGCCAAATGAAAGGAACCAGAAAAGGTCATAAAAAGACCACTTGAGGACAGATTAAAGGGATGCAGGCCCTGCACACACTCATCCTTACAGCAACACTGCCCTTGAAACATTTCTATAAAACTTTTCATCAAATCTTCCCAGGCTAGGACACATAGTTTTAGAGGCTCAAGCCTGCTGTGCCTCCCTTTGCCTGGCAAAGCAGTAAAGCTATTCTTTTATACATCACCAAAAACTTTGTCTCCAAGATTCCATATGGCGCCAGTGCACAGAGGCCAAGTTTGCAGCATCGAGACTAAGAGGTGATCCCTACACTGAATTAATTCCATTCTTAGGACACTTCAAGGTGTTCTTAAGTGCAGAGTGCTTAGGTAGTGCCTTGCACACAGTACAGCTGATACATACTTATTAAAATAAATAAGTAAGCTTTGCAATACATTCCCACACTGGCCCAGCTGACCTGGCCAAGCAGAGGAACTGTGAATTACCAGAGGTGTTAGGGGAACTACTGACTGAAACCACTCACCCTGGCCAAGCCTGATAGTAACCACTTGCATGAGTTATCTTACAACAGGAGGTCCTGGTAAGGAAGATGGAACTAACAAACTACCACCAGTGGGAAGAATTCAGGAAAGGTCAAAAGGAGAGAAGAGGCACCAATCCGTATGTCCTATCCACCTCCCAGAATCCTCCTTGCTGGAATCCATCTTGGCTGAGTGATGTGTGTGCCGCCAATGATAGGGATAGAACGAAGGGACCAAACAGATGACTAGATAGCTAATCCCACAAGGGGACTGTAAGTAGAAAAACATGGGAGACCCCTGTAAGCTAATGATTACTGCAGAAAGCAGGTTTGCATAATAACAAAACCATGCAACAGAAGCACGGGACATGCTCCCAAACAATAAAACAGTGGCGATACGAGACCCACATCCTGCCCAGTGTGCTCAGTAAGTAAATGACTCCTGATGCAGGACATGCTCTCTGCACCCATAAAAAACAATAATTTGTGGATGTAGTTTGACCACACAGGGACAACAAAACTCTCTTCCACTTTTCCTTTCATTATAAAACTGTAGCCTACCACCCCCCCCCAAAAAACCCTGTTGCCCTCCAAGTTCTTAGGGCACAGCATTCCTCTTGTAAATCTCACAGGTGTCCTATTCTATTAATAATAAACCACTACTTATTTACCGCTTTGCTCTTGCTGAATTCTTCTCTGCACTGAGACAAAAAGGATTGTAGCATGGGAGCTCTTTGGAGCCCCCTGAAATGACACCAATCGGTTTCACCAGGAAGGACCCTGAGTCAGAGTGATTGGCCAGAGACAACCTGGAAACTAATCCAGTTACCATAAAACCTGAGACTGTGAGTCATGTGGCAGAGCAGTCCTCCTGGGTTCCCTTACCCTACTGCTCTGTATCTGGGCACCCCTTCCCAATAAAGCCTCTTGCTTTGTCAGCCTGTGTGTCTCCCTGTACAACTCATTTCTGAGTATTGGACAAGAGCCCACTCTTGGGCCCTGGAGTGGGGGTCCCCCTTCCTCCAGCAGAGGAAGTAGCAGAGGAGGCCACAGTGTACTCCTCAAGATGTAAAACCAGTTCATTCACTCTGCTGATTAGATGCCCCAGGTTATAATCTCATTAACTACTGTGTGTATTTTCATCTTCAAATCCCCTACTTATTAATTCTTTATTTTAAAAAAGAATATGCATAAAAGTCTATGAAACCAAATAGAAAATGTAAAACCTTTTAAGACTAAAAATACACTGTGATATTATATTATATATAATATTTTTTTGATCTCAAAATAAGAAGGAGATAAGTGTTTAGACTTTACCTTCCTGGAATCTGATTTTGCTGGAATACAAGTGAACAGATAGATAGTGTGCCTTTTGAAAACAAGTATTCATTTAAAATGTTTTGAGCTTTCAAAGTATATAGCATTATTTTTATTTTGACCACAGCATCACTGATATTTTCTAACATTCTTATTTGTTTCTAGTTCTCCTTATAGTCTTAGGAGTCCTGGTTGGCTAACCTTGCCCTAAACTTACCCTTGACACAGCCCCATCCACTGGCAATTCTCGTAATACACAATCAGAAAGTGGATATTTTTATGCAAACTTATTTGCACTAGTAGGCAAAGAACTTAGATATGATTTGCATATAGTAGGTCATAAGCAGCATTTCTGGGTACAAAGGACAGTAGGCAGACCCTCTGGCTCTACCTTCAAAATATATCTGCAATCTGACCCCTTTAACCACTTCCACTGGAACCAGACTGGCCCGGGCCAGCATTAGCTGTCACCGGGCTTACCGCAGTGGTCTTCTAACTGGCCTCCCACTTCCACTTTTGCCCCAATGTGACTGGCTTGTTAAAACACAAATCAGATGGTGACCTTCCTCTGCTCAAAACATTTGGATCAGGTGACATCCAATCAGGAAACCAGAAACCACTCCAGATATCTCAAAGACAGGGAATACATAAGAAATTGATGACAAAGATGAGTAACTGAAGGAAACCTCTATCACCCTTAGGCTAGAGGAACAAGGAAATATGGAATGACATGGAGCCTGCAGTCAGAGACACTGAAGACCAGGCTGGAAGGACCTGCCTGAGCCAGCATTGCCAGCTGCCATGTTAGAATGGCTGCCAGGATGCTCAGCCAGAAAAACCAGGAAGGCTCTTCCTGCCTCCCTTCTTCAGTCCTGCCAGCACTTTCCAGGGCAAAGCCTAAGTAGATGCCAGCAGGCAAGGGACTCTGGGAAGTCTTGTCTGCAGGTCTCCTGCCCCAGCAGTAAGAGGAGGGAACTGAGAGAGGTGGAGGGGCTTCAGAAAACAGCTCCCATTCAGAGCAGTACTCTTTCACAGTAACACCCAAGTTCTTGCAATGATTTCAAAGGAAGGTGCCCCCTGGTCTTAACACACGTATACAGATCTTCTTTTCTGGCGTCTACTTATCATCTTGCTCACCATGCTTCAGCCAGGCTGGCTTCCTTGCAGCCCTTGAAACTCGTCACACTCTCCTTCCTTTGCTCTTTCTTTTGGCTTGAATAGCCCTACCCCAGGTACCTTTACAACTTGACTCCATCTCCTCTAAGCCTTTATTTATTTTTATTTATTTCTTTTACTTGGCTGCACTGGTCCCAATTGCAGCATGTTGATCTAGCTCCCTGATCAGGTATCGAACCTGGGCCCCACGCACTGAGAGCATGCACTCTTAGCTGGACCACCAGGGAAATCACCAAGCCTTTATTTAAATGATATCTTCTCAAGGATACTTCCCTGAGAACTAATTTAAAACAGCCTGGTAGGCTGCAGTCCATGGGTCGCTGAGGGTCGGACACGACTGAGCGACTTCACTTTCACTTTTCACTTGCATGCATTGGAGAAGGAAATGGCAACCCACTCCAGTGTTCTTCCCTGGAGAATTCCAGGGACGGGGGAGCCTGGTGGGCTGTCATCTATGGGGTCGCACAGAGTTGGACACAACTGAAGTGACTTAGCAGCAGCAGCAACGCATTATACATTGCATACATACATATTTTTATAAGGTAAATAAAGATCTTTTCTTTTTTTTTTATTTTTTTTAGATCTTTTCTTTCTATATCATATTTCAGTTCAGTTCAGTACAGTTGTTCAGTTGTGTCCAACTCTTTGCGACCCCATGGACTGCAGCATACCAGGCCTCCCTGTACCTCACCAACTCCTGGAGCCTACCCCAAACTCAGGTCCATTGACTTGGTGATGCCATCCAACCATTTCATCCTCTGTCATCCCCTTCTGCTCCCAACTTCAATCTTTCCCAGCATCAGGGACTTTTCAAATGAGTCAGCTCTTCACATCAGGTGGCCAAATAATGGAGTTTCAGCTTCAGCATCAGTCCTTCCAATGAATATTCAGGACTGATTTCCTTTAGGATGGACTGGTTGGATCTCCTTGCAGTCCAAGACACTCTCAAGAGTCTTCTCCAACACCACAGTTTAAAAGCATCAATTCTTTGACCCTCAGCTTTTTTTATATCCATACATGACTTTCACATCCATATAAGACTACTAGTCTACTTTGACTAGACGAACCATTGTTGGCAAAGTAATGTCTCTGCTTTTTAATATGCTGTCTAGGTTGGTCATAGCTTTTCTTTCAAGGAGTAAGCATCTTTTAATTTCATGGCTGCAGAGGAAGCAGAGATCAAATTGCCAACATCCCCTGGATTATCAAAAAAGCAAGAGAATTCCAGAAAAACATCTATTTCTGCTTTATTGACTATGCCAAAGCCTTTGACTGTTTGGATCATAATAAACTGTGGAAAATTCTGAAAGAGATGGGAATACCAGAACACCTGACCTGCCTCTTGAGAAACCTGTATGCAGGTCAGGAAGCAACAATTAGAAATGGACATGGAACAATAGACTGGTTCCAAATTGGGAAAGGAGTCCATCAAGGCTGTATATTGTCACCCTGCTTATTTAACTTATATGCAGAATACATCATGAGAAACGCTGGGCTAAAAGAAGCACAAACTGGAATCAAGATAGCCAGGAGAAATATCAGTCACCTCAGATATGCAGATGACACCACCCTTATGGCAGAAAGTGAAGAAGAACTAAAGAGCCTCTTGATGAAAGTGAAAGAGGAGAGTGAAAAAATTGGCTTAAAGCTCAACATTCAGAAAACTAAGATCATGGCATCTGGTCCCATCACTTCATGGCAAATAGATGGGGAAACAGTGGAAACAGTGTCAGACTTTATTTTTCTGGGCTCCAAAATCACTGCAGATGGTGATTGCAGCCATGAAATTAAAAGATGCTTACTCCTTGGAAGGAAAGTTATGACCAACCTAGATAGCATATTAAAAAGCAGAGACATTGAAGCATTTCAAAAACCTATGAGACAATGTACTTGGCATCCCAGAATAAGAGATGAGAGAGGATTGGATAGGAAAAATATTTCATGAATAATAGTTGAAAATTTCCCAAATTTGGTGGAAAATATTAACTTGCAGATCCAGTAAACTCAGCAAACCTCATCAGGATAAATACAGTGAAAACCACAGCTAGTTAGAATATCAGGGTCAAACTACTGAAAACCAAAAATAAATATATTAAAAAAAAAAAAAGCAGAGACATTACTTTGCCAACAAAAGTCTGTCTAGTCAAGGCTATGGTTTTTCCAGTAGTCATGTATGGATGTGAGAGTTGGACTGTAAAGAAAGCTGAGGGCAGAAGAATTGACGCTTTTGAACTGTGGTGTTGGAGAAGACTCTTGAGAGTCCCTTGGACTGCAAGGAGATCCAACCAGTCCCTCCTGGGGGACATCAGTCCTGGGTGTTCATTGGAAGGACTGATGTTGAAGCTGAAACTCCAATAGTTTGGCCACCTGATGCAAAGAGCTGACTCATTTGAAAAGACCTTGACGCTGGGAAAGATTGAGGGCAGGAGGAGAAGGTGATGACAGAGGATGAGATAGTTAGATGGCATCACCAACTCAATGGACATTTGTTTGGGTGAACTCTGGGAGTTGTTGATGGGCAGGGAGGCATGTCATGCTGCAGTTCATGGGGTCACAAAGAATCAGACATGACTGAGCGACTGAACTGAACTGACTCACCATCTGCAGTGATTTTGGAGCCCAAAAACAAAGTTTGTCACTGTCTCCATTGTTTCCCCATCTATTTGCCATAAAGTGATGGGACCAGATGCCATGAACTTAGTTGTCTGAATTCTGAGTTTTAAGCCAACTTTTTTCACTCTCTTCTTCCACTTTCATCAAGAGGCTCTTTAGTTCTTCTTCACTTTCTGCCATAAGGGTGGTGTCATCTGCATATCTGAGGTGATTGATATTTCTCCCGGTAATCTTGATTCCAGCTTGTGCTTCTTCCAGCCCAGCATTTTCATGACGTGCTTTGCATATAAGTTAAATAAGCACGGTGACAATAGACAGCCATGATGTACTCCTTTCCCAATTTTGAACCCTGTTGTTCCATGTCCAGTTCTAACTGTTGCTTCCTGTTTTCTCAAGAGGCAGGTCAGGTGGTCTGGTATTCTCATCTCTTGAAGAATTTTCCACAGTTTGTAGTGATTGACACAATCAAAGTCTTTGGCATAGTCAATAAAGCAGAAGTAGTACTCTAGCCTGGAAAATCCCATGGATGGAGGAGCCTGGTGGGCTGCAGTCCATGGGGTCACTAGGAGTCGGACACGACTGAGTGACTTCACTTTGACTTTTCACTTTCATGCATTGGAGGAGGAAATGGCAATCCACTCCAGTGTTCTTGCCTGGAGAATCCCATGGACAGAGGAGCCTGGTGGGCTGCTGTCTACGGGGTTGCACAGAGTCGGACACGACTGAAGCGACTTAGCAGCAATAGCAGCAGATGTTTTTCTAGAACTCTCTTGCTTTTTTGATGATCCAATGGATGTTGGTAATTTGATCTCTGGTTCCTCTACCTTTTCTAAATCGAGATTGAACATCTGGAAGTTCATGGTTCATGTACTGTTGAAGCCTGACTTGAAGAATTTTGAGCATTACTTTACTAGCGTGTGAGATGAGTGCAGTTGTGTAGTAGTTTGAGCATTCTTTGGCATTGCCTTTCTTTGGGATTGGAATGAAAACTGACCTTTTCCAATCCTGTGGCCTCTGCCGAGTTTTCCAAATTTGCTGGCATATTGAGTGCAGCACTTTCACTGCATCATCTTTTAGGATTTTAAATATCTCAACTGGAATTCTATCACATCTACTAGCTTTGTTCGTAGTGGTGCTTCCTAAGGCCCACTTGACTTTGCATTCCAGGATATCTGGCTCTAGGTGAGTGATCATACCATCATGGTTATGTGTGTCTTGAAAATCTTTTTTGTATAGTTCTTCTGTGTATTCTTGCCACTTCTTCTTAATATCTTCTCTTTCTGTTAGGTCCATAACATTTCTGCCCTTTATTGTGCCCGTCTTTGCATGAAATGTTCCCTTGGCATCTCTCATTTTCTTGAAGAGATCTCTAGTTTTTTCCATTCTATTGTTTTCCTCTATTTCTTTACATTGATCACAGAGAAAGACTTTCTTATCTCTCCTTGCTATTCTTTGGAACTCTGCATTCAAATGGGTATATCTTTCTTTTTCTCCTTTGCCTTCCTCTTCTCTTTTTTTCATAGCTATTTGTAAGGCACACTCAGACAAGAATTTTGCCTTTTTTGCGTTTTTTTTTTCTTGGGGATGGTCTTGATCTCTGCCTCCTGTACAATGTCACAAATCTCTGTCCATAGTGCTTCAGGCACTCTGTCTATCAGATCTAATCCCTTGAATCTATTTCTCATTTCCACTGCATAGTCATAAGGGATTTGATTTAGGTCATACCTGAATGGTCTAGTGGTTTTCCCTACTTCCTTCAATTTAAGTCTGAATTTGGCAATAAGGAGATCATGATCTGAGCCACACAGTCAGCTCCTGGTCTTGTTTTTGCTGACTGTATAGAGCTTCTCCTTCTTTGGCTGCAAAGAATATAATCTATCTGATTTCAGTATTGACCATCTGGTGATGTCCATGTGTATAGTCTTGTGTTTCTCTTGTATTGTTGGAAGAGGGTGTTTGCTATGACCAGTGTGTTCTCTTGGCAAAACTCTATTAGCCTTTGCCCTGCTTCATTTTGTATTCCAAGGCCAAATTTGCCTGTTACTCCAGATATTTCTTGACTTCCTACTTTTGCATTCCAGGCCCCTATAATGAAAAGGACATCTTTTTGCCAGGGTCCAGCCCCGGCTGATCCAGGGCATTCGGAGGAGAGACGGCTTTGGCGACTATTTAAATATTCATCAAAGATATAAAGAGTAATAGAATGAGGATAGCTTAGTAGGAAAATTCAATGGAGAAAAGAGGCTGAGTAGCTTGGTTTACGCGGGAGACCAATAAAACTTCAAGACAAGAAGCTTGCACCACTTACATAGGCCGCAGGCGTCCTTCCGCTCTCCCGAAGGAGAGGAGACACTGAGGCCTCCCCGGTCAGATCTTAGAAGCCCAGGCAAAATTAGTAAGCTTGGTGGGTTCCGCGCTCTGGATGGAGACTCAACCAGAGTTTGAGAGGGAGAAAGACATGGGGAGACCAGTATTTAGAGGAACTGATCCCAATTCTTTATTTTCCAGAGTCTGTTTTTATACACTGAGATGTTATACAAAAGTCACGTGGGGACAGCAGTCCTGACTTTTATTAAAGTCAGGTGCTTCACACAAATGTATCAGAGGTCTTAGGGGTGTTACATCATCTTCTGGCCAGGGGGGCCTGCTGACAATTTATGACCCTCTCC
>NW_011494863.1:6997257-6997606 GCF_000754665.1 Bison bison bison
AATGAAAAACCCTTCACCAATACAATTTCTAATCAGCCCATTATACTTATACTAATAGTTTTCTAACTTCTCTAAAGAACCTGTTTTTAGAAGGTTTAAAGCATCTCGTGCCTCTCACGGTTGGGAGGCTGTGAGCAATCACATGTGGCCGGACAAGCCTGTCAGGCAGGCTAGAGAACCTTCGGAGGAGTTTATAGGTTGAAACACTCCTGTCGCGCCCAGGACTTATTATTAACTGGAACTCTAAGTTAACTCCTTCTCCGAAAGAGGTGGTGGGGGACAGCCCCCCGTAAAGTCAGAAGTGTAGGTGAGAGCACAAAGTAGTAAAGTAGGCAGGCTCTGATTATGG
>NW_011494863.1:6998162-7010215 GCF_000754665.1 Bison bison bison
AACAGTTCAACTTCAGCTTCTTCAACATTACTGGTTGGGGCATAGACTTGGATTACTGTGATATTGAAAGGTTTGCCTTGGAAACGAACAAAGATTATTCTGTCATTTTTGAGATTGCATCCAAGTACTGCATTTCGGACTCTCTAGTTGACTATGATGGCTACTCCATTTCTTCTAAGGGATTCTTGCCCACAGTAGCAGATATAATGCTCATCTGAGTTAAATTCACCCTTTTCAGTCCATTTTAGTTCGCTGGTTCCTAAAATGTGTGATGTTCACTTGCCATCTCCTGTTTGACCACTTCCAATTTGCCTTGATTCATGGACCTAACATTCCAGGTTCCTATGCAATATTGCTTCTCACAGCATTGGACTTTACTTCCATCATCATTCACATCCACAACTGGGTGTTGTTTATGCTTTGGTTCCATCTCTTCATTCTTTCTGGAGTTATTTCTCCACTTATCTCCAGTAGCATATTGTCTCTAAATACATATATTTTGCCAATATCACCCCACCAAAATATAAGCTCCCCAGGGGCCAAAATTTGATCTGTTTAGTCTACTAATACATCCTCAGTGCTAAATAAATACTTGACTGAATAAATAAGTTTAATCATTACTGCTGCTGCTGCTAAGTTGCTTCAGTTGTGTCCGACTCTGTGCAACCCCATAGACAGCAGCCCACCAGGCTCCCCATCTCTGGGATTCTCCAGGCAAGAACACTGGAGTGGGTTGCCACTTCCTTTTCCAATGCATGAAAGTGAAAAGTCAAAGTGAAGTCGCTCAGTCGTGTCTGACTCTTAGCGACCTCATGGACTGCAGCCTACCAGGCTCCTCCGTCCATGGGATTTTCCAGGCAAGAGTACTGGAGTGGGGTGCCATTGTCTTCTCCGTTAATCATTGCTAGACATATTTATTATGAGATGAAATGTATTAAAGGCTCCTAAGAGCATGGAGTAAGGAAAAGAAGCCAGCAGAGTTCACACCGCTTCCTCTAGAAAGCCACTCTAACCCCACTCAGTCTATATAGGTATCCCTCCTATGTGCTCCAAATTCTCCCTGAAATTCCCCTTTCCAGAACTTGTCACACTGTATGGTAACTATCTGTTTGTATATCTGTCTCCTCCACCGAAACTCTGAGTCCCATAAGATACCAAAGCATGGTGCCCATCTAGGTAACTGCACATCAAGCCCTGGGTAATACCTTCTTGCACATCCAATAAATAGGATCTGTTGTCAAATATCCCTACTAAAAAGCAGAAGAATACACTTGAAAGTCTTAGGGTCTCTCAACATCATTCTTTCCTCTGGTATCTGGAAAGACAGGAAGGGCCAATAGCTGTAAGAAAAGAAACAGTCAGGAAATGGTTAAGTACAGAAGCAAAGAAAGTTGGTGAGCAACAGTTCCATTGTTTTGGCTAAAAGAGAACAGGCACAATTTTCATGTTTTCAAAAAATACTTTAATATTTTTTTCAAGAGGTAATCTTTTTTAAAATTTTATTGGAGTATAGTTACTTTACAATGTTGTATTGGTTTCTGCTGTAGAGCAAAGTGAATCAGCTATACGTATATATATCCCCTTTTTTTGGATTTCCTTCCCATTTAGGCCACCACAGAGGACTGAGTAGAGTTCCCTGTGCTGTAGATTCTCATTTGTTATCTAGTTTATACATAGTATCAATAGCGTGTGTATGTCAATCCCAATCTCCCCGTTTATCCCATCCCTCCTTTCCTCACCTGGGTCCATACATTTGTTCTCTATGTCTGTGTTTCTATTTCTGTTTTGTAAATAGGTTCATTTGTACCATTTTTCTAGATTTCACATATATGTGTTACTATACAATATTTGTTTTACTGACTTACCTGACTTTGTATAACAGTTTATAGAAACATCTTTGTCTATGCAAATAGCATTTTTATAAGAAGTATTTATATTATCTGAAAAGCACTCCACTACTGAAGTATCTTAACAGCTGAATATAGAGACTAACAAATAAATCTTGAAATAGTTAAGAAAATCAAAATAATTACCATGGAAAAGCGATGAGCCTCAATAGATAATGAATTTCTCAAGGGGGAAGGGAGGGGCTGTTAGAGTTACAAAAGTTCATTAACAAAACTATTTTTCTTATTTTACAACCAACTTTAAGAGGAAAAATTATTCTTAGTATGTGTATTCATAGACAGTAGAAACATAATTGCTAAACAGCCTTGGTTAGTTTTTTTTTTTTTAATTTCCAATAGATACCTATAATATATCCATAGTCTTTTATGAAGAGATCATGGCTACATCTTAGCCTTAAAATAAATTCATTTATTTGGTAATAATTTGGGGGCTGGAAGAAGTCATATCACACACACACATAGACAGACACAGACACACACACACACTTAAGCACCAAATTTATCATAAATGATTTTGACTTGGCTTATAACCTCAGTAGTTCAGAGGCACACAGATATATCTTATCTCATCTTGTCCTAATAAGTAGCACTGGTCGTTGCCTACATGCATATTACCCAAGCACATCACAAAGGGAGAGACTCAGGACTTTGAAAAAAAGGCCTCCTCAGCTTGCCTGTCTTCAGCAAGAACCATGTACATCCTATTTTGTTTTCAGTGACGTGCTAGTGCATTCAGCAATGGGCATCCCTTTCCTCTTCTGCTTTATTAAAAAATGCAATTTGACCAATTTGAAATGCATTATAAGCATTTCAGTTCCTGAGAAATTCAGGAATTCAGTTCCTAAGAAATATGCGTTTGTTTTTTTTAATTCCTCTCTCATGGCATAATTTTGCAAAATAACTCCCAACCAGAAAATGACTTCAACCTGCTGCCTGAACTGTACATTTATTTGTTCACTTATGCCAGGAGAAAACTAAGCTAAGTCAAGTGAGATACATGTGCATGGTTCTAGAAGGATCATTTTAGAACAGCTTCAAAACAGACTCTAATTCAAAAATGCCTCTGTCACTTAGACCCACATGGAGAAGTTACCAGCCTCACAAAATGTGATTGAGTAACTGAGTTGTGTCAGTGCTGGAAGTGCTGCAGCCACCATGGCTTCCTTGCTGGGAGAGGGAGGAGGAGATGGAGGAGGAGCAGTTTATCAGAAATAACTTCAGGGAAGAAGCCATCAAAGTAGACCTACAAAGCCCACAGGCTATTGATTGCAGATCTGGCAAGGCTGCAGGCCATTCTCATTGCAGGCAGGGCACCGCAGGGCCCGATAGGACTCCTTAAATCTGTTGGCCAGCATCGAGAACTTGCTGCCGTGGCACAGAGAGCAGGTGGCACTGCCCGACCCTCGGCAGTGGAAACAGTTGTCCTCGGGATGCTCCCCTTCCTGCAAGAGACAGGTCAGGGTTACATTACAGCAGCAGTTTCAATCCATCGTTCACACGCAAGTCAACACAGCCCTGGGAACCCGCAAAGGCTGGGTCCGTGTTAAAGGAAAGTGCTTCCCATAAATGCCAGTGAGGGGAACTGGCTAGGGGCACAGAACAATCACAGCACTTTATCAGAGATTAACCCAGAAGACCTCTCTAAGACTGCAGCCCCAGCCACCAGGCCATGCACTCCCCAACTGGACCTTCATCTCTCTTGTCACTATCTGACATGTTATGTCTGTGTCTGTAAGGGAAGGACTTCCTGTTTCTCATTGCCAAACAGAAGACACCTGTAGAACTCCTAGAAGGTGCCAAGCACTGTTCCGAACCCAGGCTCTCAGCAGTAAAGGTGCAGAGTCCTAACCACTGGACAGACAGGGAATTCCCTGGGTGCTGTTCTAAGAGTTCTATCAACAACTCGTCTAATTCTCACAATACCCCTGTGAGATAGTGGAAGTAGTACCATCCCTATATTACAGATGGAAAAAAGAGACCTTGAGAAGCTCAGTCGTATGCCAGTGGGCACACAGCTTGAAGAGGAGGAAGCAGGCGTGGCTCCTAGACAGTCAGGTACTTGAGATCTGTACTCCGTAGACTCTCTATGTTACCCCTCATCGCAGTCACCCAATAGCAGGTGCTCTAGGTTTTTCTGTGTGCCTGAGTGGATGCATGAGTGAATGTTGCAACCCTTCAGAGCTTAGAGCTGAATTCCAGCAGTACTTTATCTTTATTCTTTGAGAACCATGACAGAGCTCGGTGATTAAAGAGCTTTGTTCTGAAGTCAGCAGCCTGGAGCTGAGGCCTGCCTCTGACATCAACTGTGCACCTTAGACAGTTCCCCTTAACCACCCTAAATCTGTTTCTTCATCTGTGATCTGTGGCAAGAATACACAGAAGAACTATACAAAAAAGATCTTAACGACCTGGATAACCACAATGGTGTGATCACTCACCTAGAGCCAGACATCCTGGAGTGTAAAGTCTAGTGAGCCTTAGGACGCATTACTATTACTATTACTAATTACTATTACTATTACAAAGCTAGTGGAGGTGATGGAATTCCAGCTGAGCTACTTCAAATCCTAAAAGATGATGCTGTTAAAGTGCTGCACTCTGCATGTCAGCAAATTTAGAAAACTCAGCAGTGGCCATAGGACTAGGAAAAGTCAGTTTTCATTCCAATCCCCAAAAAAGGCAGTCCCAAAGAATATTCAAACTACTACACAATGGCACTCATTTCACACGCTAGCAAGGTAGTGCTCAAAATCCTTCAAGCTAGGCTTCAACAGTGTGTGAACTGAGAACTTCCAGAGGTACAAGCTGGATTTAGAAAACGCAGAAGAACCAGAGATCAAATTGCCAACATCTGTTGGATCATAGAAAAGCAAGGGAATTCCAGAAAACCATCTACTTCTGCTTCATTGACTACACTAAACCTTTGACTGTGTGAATCACAATAAATTGTGGACAATTCTTAAAGAGATGGTATACATACAACCTTACCTGCCTCCTGAGAAACCTGAATGCAGGTCAAGAAGCAACAGTTGGAACCAGAAATTGAACAATGTACTGGTTCAAAATTGGGAAAGGAATATGCCAAGGCTATATATTGTCACCCTTCTTGTTTAACTTATACGCAGAATACATCATGTAAAATGCTGGGCTGGATGAATCACAAGCTGGAATTGGGATTGCCAGGAGAAATACCAACAACCTCAGATATGCAGATGATACCACTCTAAAGGTAGAAAGTGAAGAGGAACTAAAGAGCCTCTTGATGAGGGTGAAAGAGGAAGTGAAAAAGCTGTCTTGAAACTCAGCATTCAAAAAACTAAGATCATGGTATCCTGTCTCATCACTTCATGGCAAATAGATGGGGAAGCAATGGAAACAGTGACATATTTTGTTTTCTTGGGCTCCAAAATCACTGCGGATGGTGACTGCAGCCATGAAATTAAAAGACACTTGCTCCTTGGAAGAAAAGCTATGACAAAAACCTAGACAGCATATTAAAAAAGCAGAGATATCACTTTGCCAACAAAGGTCCATCTAGTCAAAACTATGGTTTTTCCAGTAGTCATGTATGAATGTGAGAGTTGGATCATAAAGAAGGCTGAGTGCCAAAGAACTGATGCTTTTGAACTGTAGTCCTGGAGAAGACTCTTAAGAGTCCCTTGGACAGCAAGGAGATCAAACCAATCAATCCTAAAGGAAATTAATCCTGAATATTCATTGGAAAGACTGATGCTGAAGCTCCAATATTTTGACCACCTGATGCGAAAAGCCAACTCATTGGAAAAGACCCTGATGCTGGGAAAAATTGAGGGCATGAGAAGAAGGGGATGACAGAGGACGAGATGGTTAGATAGTATCACTGACTCAATGAACCTGAGCTTGAGCAAGCTCCAGGAGATAGTAAAGGACAGGGAAGCCTGGTATGCTGCAGACCATGGGGTAACAAAGAGTCGGACACGACTTAGTGAGAGAATAACAACCTCTGATCTCGGCAGGTATTGCTTACTTTTCTGAGTAGCTGGAATATTAAATGAAGCTACGTAAATGCTATAGTATATTATCTGACATAGGATAGGTTCTCCATTTAAGTCAGTCATTTCTAAAACTTGCCAGTAAATCTGTAGGCCTTGACTGCCCTCCTCCTAGGGGCACCAGAGTGTGTCCCTTGGCTATGGTCATGCTCTTCCTTTAAGACAGCTCAAGGAAATTTGCATGCCATGACCATGCACAGACCATGAGCCTTCTAAGAAATAAGGGGCAATACCAGATCAATACCAGGTGGATTCAGCACCAATTCCTGTCTATTTCATCTTCTGAACATCTCTCAAAGCTGTCCCATTTCCCCTTTTCCATAATCACAATCCTAATCCAGACACCTATCAATTCTGGCATGAATTCAGCAGAGTCTCTGCCTCTGGTCTTGTGGGATATTCTCCTCATAGATGCCAATCTCATGAAGCTACTTACAGCTGTGATTGCCACATAGAAAGCACCCAAGAAACCTTGTATGAACACCTGCCCACCAGATCAACTTCAGGTTAAAACCCAATCTTCTTATACGTACATTCTCAGTTACTTCTTTCATCAGGCTCTCATTCTTGGGTATCTTTCTAGCTGGTCTGGAGGGACCTTTTCCCACTCTCAACCCAGCCAACTCCTGCCTGTTCTCAGAAGTCAGCTCAGCAGCCCTTCCTCCAGGAAGGCTTACCCACTCACACTTCCAGACCAGGAGTTCCACCCTCCTTTATTGCCCCCAGCCTGGGAGGTCTCACATCCCCCTGAAAGTTCCTGCTGACTAGATAGGAAGTGCTCCAGGCTAGTTCCTTTCTCCATCATTTCCTGAGGCAGCATAAGCCTGGCACAGTAAAAAATAAATAAATAAATAAACAAAACAACAATTCTGGAGAGCTCTTACTGATCTTAAATTCTAGGAACTAACAAGAGAGCTGAAGTCCACTGGGTGGCTCAATCAGCTAGCACAGCTTTTTTTGGTAACCCTAGAATAAAAATCATCTTTGACAAGGGAGGCCTAAGTTCTGAAAATAGCCCCATCGCACTGCAAAGTGCCTAAGAAGATACTGAGTTTTATTTTATTTATTCTAGATGTAAGGAATGGAAGTGATTATCCAGCTGACAAAAATCCCAAATGATATTCAAGCACCCTTTATAATATTTTATTGATTGTTGCCATATTCTGATATATTAACAGTGGGGAAATTTGTTTTCTTCCCTTAAAGTATGCAAAATAAATATTTGTTGTTGCTGTTCAGTCACTAAGTCATGTCTGACACTTTGCAACCCGATGGACTGCACTATACCAGGCTCTTCTGTCTTTCACTATCTCCTGAAGTTTGCTCAAACTCATGTCCATTGAGTTGGTGATACCATCCAACCATCTCACCCTCTGTTACTCCCTTCTCTTCATGCCCTCAACCTTTCCCAGCATCAGGGTCCTTATATATATATCAGGGTCTTATAAATATATCTGCCAAAATTAAATTGCCATGCTCCTTTTTTTTTCCTGCCAAATCCATTATGTTTTTCTTTTGCACTTGATTCTACTGAGACTTATTTATTTATTTATTTGTGGCTGTGCTGAGCAGCAGGCAGGATCTTAGTTCCCTGATCAGGGATCAAACCCATGTCCCCTGAATCTTAACCACTGGACTGCCAGAGAAGTCCTGTGATCTCAGTGAGATTTTAATGATATAAGTCAATGTTGTCAAATAAAATACAGTAAAATCCTACCATAATGCAATCCAAAAATTCATTTGGATAGAATGCCAGGGTAAAAGATTAACTAAATGACTTGGTGAGCAAGTCATAAGGAACAAGAACAAATCTCAGTCAAATCTCATCTTATGTCACTGATTATATGATGCATTGCTAGAGGTTTCACTGGAGTTTCCACTCTTAGCCTAGTTACCACACTTCTTCCAACTGTTTCTTCTCCATATCCTTTTTAATTATTCAGTTAATTCAACAGGTATTTATTCAGCCTCTGCTCTATACTAGACATGCATGATAGCATCTGTCTACCATTCTCGATATTTTAAAAAATTCTCCACAGAAAATATTTAGTAAAAGAACATAGAGCATAGCTGCACAGCATAGTTTAGGGTCTAGAACCCACAAACCTACCCAAAGCATCTCTCACTAGCTCCATGACCAAGAAAAGGGCTTTCATCGGAGACTCAGCCTTTAAGATGGGAATCAGAGCCAATCTGGGGGTTGATGAGCAGAGTGATTAAGACCAGACGGACCTGAGTTTGACTACTGACTCTGGTAACCTCTGGCAAGTTACTTAATTTCTCTGAGCCCTTATTTCCCCAGCAGCAGAATGAGGCTACAGATAATAACTACCAAACAGAGTCCTTACAAGAATGAAATGGACTATTGCACGGGCATGATGCCTGGCTAACATGAACCCTCAAAAAACGGCAGGACTTCCCTGGTGATGCAGTGGATAAGAACCTGCCTAACACTGCAAGGGGACACAGGTTCAATTCCTGGTGTAGGAATATTCCACATGGCACAGAGCAAGTAATCCCGTGTGCCACAACTACGGAGCCTGAGCTTTAGAGCCCGTGAGCCGTAAGTACTGAGACTGCACTCTAGAGCCTGAGAGCGGCAATTACTGAAGCCTGCATGCCTAGAGCCTGTGCTCTGCAACAGGAGAAGCCACTGCAATGAGAAGTTTGAGCATCGCAGTGAAGAGTAGCCCCTGCTTGTCGCAGCTAAAGCCCACACAAAGCAATGAAGACACAGAGCAGTCAAAAATAAATAAATAAAATTTTAAAATTATTTTAAATTTTTGTATTAAAACGGTAGCTATTATTACTATCATTTTGTTTCAAAGGTAAGATCACATAAAGCATAAAGAAGTCCAGATGACTTATGGTCTCAAGCCCACTGATTACAAGGCCAGATTTTTCCTCTTCTACTTTTCCCTGTGGCTCAATTCAATTATTCCTCTCCTTTCCTTTTGTAGTTAATACAGAGGTTCAAGTTTAGCCTGGCTTTTAGCCTGGCCCCGCTCTTTCATCAAGGAAGACCCTACTGTCTCCCTGTTCCATATAATACAACAAAGAGTCTCTTGGTCAGAATGGGCTCCTTGATGTTCTCTGACCCTGTATTTTAGAATAAAAGTTGTCTGGGCATTTACTGCATGAGAGATGGGGCAAACAAATAACAATTTAAAACAGAGCTTAGAGGACAGGCAAGTGAAGTACAACCTTTCATGGGAACTTTTTGCTACACATCTCTGTCCTAGTTTATGGCACTAGAGCCAAAAAAAAAAAAATACATAGTTCTCTCCAGATGGAATTTAAAGGTAATTGTCATGGCAGGGCTGTTGTTGCTTTTTCATTCAGGCCTGCAGTGTGACCTGCATTTCTGGTCCTCTTCTGAAAATACATGTTCTTACAAGTTACAATATGGTATGGAAAAAGAAAGAATTAATGAATTTCAAAGTGGGATGGTGTGGGATGGTGATGCTTAGTATCACAAAGGTTAGCTGTCTGCCTTTCTGCTAGGCTAGGTTCTGAATAGTACTATAGAGAAGGCAAACTATTTCTTAACATTTGGCCCTTAGTTCCAAATTCCACAAATATTTACCTACTATTTACTGAGCACCTAATTAGATGCCAGGCTCTATTTTTTTTTTTTTTTTTTGGCATTGGAACTACTATGTCACACCTGACACAAGCATTCTCCCTGCCCTCACAAAGACCAAATCCTAGTGAGTAAGAGCAAGCATTAACCAAACAATTGCACAAATAAATGTAAGATTACAAATGTGGGGGCAGGGAGCACAGGAACTTGAGGAGTCCATCCTCGTGGATTTTTATCCTCACAGAAGCCAGGAGAAGTCTCTCTGAGGAAGTAATGCCTGCACCGAGATCTCAAGGGGCTGTGGGCAAGGAGGTAGGGAGTCCGGAGAATATTCTAGGAACAAGGAAGTAGGCTTTGGTAGTAAAGAACAAAGAGCATCTGAGGGGTAAGCAGATGGGCAGTGGGTCTGGGGCAGAGAGAATGAGTAGAGATCTGTTTAAGTCATGAGGCTGAAGAAGGCAAGTCCACAGTGCTTTCTAAAACTAGTGAGGAGTTTCAGCTTTATCCCAAGTGATGAGTGGCCAACTGAAAGTTTTGGGCTGGGGGAAAGAATGAGGAAGGGGGTCACATGATCAGATTTGCATTTCAAATATATCTTATCAAGTACGAGGTCAGGTCTGAAAGAGACAGGAATGGTTGTGAGCAGAACTGGAGTCTGGTCATGGCCTTCTCCTTCCTGTCCCCTAAACCCTCCCAGGGTGGGGATATCACCCAAATGTGAGGAAGCCCCTGGCCCATTTTGTCATGGGAGGTTCAGCTTCAAGTTCCAAGAGATGGACTCTAAAGAGGGAAAATTCATTTCTGCTGTTTCCTAAGCTTTTACTGTCTTTGCTTACATTCACCAAAATTGCTTTTCCCACTCTCAGCTTCACACTGTGAACTCCTGAATGTCATCACCTTCCTGCTCGTCTGAGCATGTCTAAGCAATGGCTTCTAAGGAGTGCACACCTTTGAAAGGTGTGAGGAGAAAAAAACATTTGAACTATTATTTATCTTACTTTTTGAAAAGAATGTAAGAAGCTTTAATAATATTTTCAAAAGAAAATGTGATATCCATTTTTAATAAGCAAGGTGACACCAGCACCCTCACTAGGTTGGGCTTAACTTAACAAATGTAGCACCCAAGAGACCCTGTTGCATGCATAATGTAGAGTTCTTTCACTTTACGTAAAGTAACAATGACAACCCTGCTCTTTCACTCACTTTCAGCATGTTACAACATGTTGTGGTTCACGAATTTCTGGTCCAGTGGACTTATAGACGTTATTGCTTAGTTTTAACTAAACTAATCTCCATGAGAGAGTGCCTGAAGAACTGTGGATAGAGGTTCGTGATTTTGTACAGGAGGCAGTGATCAAGATCTTCCCTAAAAAAAAGAAACACAAAAAGGCAGAAAGGTTGTCTTAGGAGGCCTTACAAATAGCTGAGAAAAGAAGAGAAGCTAAAGGCAAAGGAGAAAAGGAAAGATATACCCATTTGAATGCAGAGTTCCAAAGAAATGCAAGGAGAGAAAAGAAAACTTTTTTCAGTAATCAATGAAAAGAAATAGAGGAAAACAACAGAATGGGAAAGACTAGAGATCTCTTCAAGAAAATTATAGATACCAGGGATACTGAAAGAGAAACTCCCCAGGTCAGTAGGTGCCCAATATGCTACTGGAGATCAGTGGAGAAATAATTCCAGAAAGAATGAAGGGATGGAGACAAAGCAAAAAGAATACCCAGCTGTGGATGTGACTGGTGATAGAAGCAAGGTCCGATGCTGTAAAGAGCAATATTGCATAGGAACCTGGAATGTCAGGTCCATGAATCAAGGCAAATTAGAAGTGGTCAAACAAGAGATGGCAAGAGTGAATGTTGACATTCTAGGAATCAGCGAACTGAAATGGACTGGAATGGGTGAATTTAACTCAGATGACCATTATATCTACTACTGCTGGCAGGAATCCCTCAGAAGAAATGGAGTCACCATCATGGTCAACAAAAGAGTCCGAAATGCAGTACTTGGATGCAATCTCAAAAACGACAGAATGATCTCTGTTCGTTTCCAAGGCAAACCATTCAATATCACAGTAATCCAAGTCTAGGCCCCAAGTAGAAACGCTGAAGAAGCTGAAGTTGAAAGGTTCTATGAAGACCTACAAGACCTTTTAGAACTAACACCCAAAAAAGATGTCCTTTTCATTATAGGGGATTGGAATGCAAAAGTAGGAAGTCAAGAAACACCTGGAGTAACAGGCAAATTTGGCCTTGGAATATGGGATGAAGCAGGGCAAAGACTGCTAGAGTTTTGCCAAGAAAATGCACTGATCATAACAAACACCCTCTTCCAACAACACAAGAGAAGACTCTATACATGGACATCACCAGATGGTCAACACTGAAATCAGATTGATTATATTCTTTGCAGCCAAAGATGGAGAAGCTCTATACAGTCACCAAAAACAAGACCAGGAGCTGACTGTGGCTCAGACCATGAACTCCTTATTGCCAAATTCAGACTTAAATTGAAGAAAGTAGGGAAAACCACTAG
>NW_011494863.1:7010666-7011157 GCF_000754665.1 Bison bison bison
CTTAAATTGAAGAAAGTAGGGAAAACCACTAGACCATTCAGGTATGACCTAAACCAAATCCCTTATGATTATACAGTGGAAGTGAGAAATAGATTTAAGGGCCTAGATCTGATAGATAGAGTGCCTGATGAACTATGGAATGAGGTTCGTGACATTGTACAGGAGACAGGGATCAAGACCATCCCCATGGAAAAGAAATGCAAAAAGGCAAAATGGCTGTCTGGGGAGGACTTACAAATAGCTGTGAAAAGAAGAGAAGCGAAAAGCAAAGGAGCAAAGGAAAGATATAAACATCTGAATGCAGAGTTCCAAAGAATAGCAAGAAGAGATAAGAAAGCCTTCCTCAGTGATCAATGCAAAGAAATAGAGGAAAACAACAGAAAGGGAAAGACTAGGGATCTCTTCAAGAAAATCAGAGATAGCAAAGGAACATTTCATGCAAAGATGAGCTCGATAAAGGACAGAAAGGGTATGGACCTAACAGAAGCAGA
>NW_011494863.1:7011257-7011775 GCF_000754665.1 Bison bison bison
GGCTCACTGACCTCGCCGTCGTACCTCGTGAGAAACCGCACACTGGGGCCGCCGCTCGAGAACAACCCCGACGATTCCCCCGTCATCGAGAGATGAGGGCCTTCGTCTCCTGCATGGCCTAGAGACCAATCTCGCGAACTCTCTCCAAACGCCTCAGGAGGCTTGACTCCCTTGAGTCCACCCAGTGAGCTCCAAGAGATACCCGTCGCGATTCGAGAGCAGCGAGGGGTTCTTTGCTTCCACTCGAGATGAATGCCTGTCTCCCCGGGTGCCTCTGGAATGCAACCCCGAGAACCCTGTCGCCCCTGGAGAGGAACACTGGCTTCTGGACACAAGCCTAGATGAGGTCTATTGGCCCTGCAGCCACTCGAGAGCAATCCCCAGCTTTCCTTCGCAACTCAAATGGAAGATTGGACTTGCCTGGGCCAACACAAGAGGCAGCCTGAATTCCCCGTCGTAACTCGAGAATCCCGCCGTAACTCGAGAAAAACCACGTGGTTCCCCCGTCATCGCAAGAT
>NW_011494863.1:7011930-7018184 GCF_000754665.1 Bison bison bison
GTTGGAGAAGACTCTTGAGAGTCCCTTGGACTGCAAGGAGATCCAACCAGTCCATTCTGAAGGAGATCAGCCCTGGGATTTCTTTGGAGGGAATGATGCTGAAGCTGAAACTCCAGTACTTTGGCCACCTCATGCAAAGAGTTGACTCATTGGAAAAGACTCTGATGCTGGGAGGGATTGGGGGCAAGAGAAGGGGACGACAGAGGATGAGATGGCTGGATGGCATCACTGACTCGATGGACGTGAGTCTGAGTGAACTCTGGGAGTTGGTGATGGACAGGGAGGCCTGGCGTGCTGCGATTCATGGGGTCGCAAAGAGTCGGACATGACTGAGTGATCTGATCTGATAGATACCAGGGAACATTTTATGCAAAGATGGGCACAATAAAGGACAGAAATGGTATGGACCTAAAAGAAGCAGAAGATATTATGAAGAGGTGACAAGCGTACACAGAAGAATTGTACAAAAAAGATCTTCAAAACCCAGATAATCACGACGGTGTGATTACTCACCTAGAGCCAGACATCCTGGAATTCGAAGTCAAGTGGGCTTAGGAAGCATCACTATGAACAAAGCCAGTGGACGTTATGGAATTCCGTTGAGCTATTTCAAATCCTAAAAGATGATGCTATGAAAGTGCTGCACTCAATATGCCAGCAAATTTGGAAAACAGTGGCCACATTGGTGGCCACAGGACTGGAAAAGGTCAGTTTTCATTCCAATCTCAAAGAAAGGCAATGTCAAAGAATGTTCAAACTACTGCACAATTGCACTCATCTCACATGCTAGTAAAGTAATGCTCAAAATTCTCCATGGCAGGCTTCAATAGTACATAAACTGTGAACTTCCAGATGTTCAAGTTGGATTTAGAAAAGGCAGCAGAACCAGAAATCAAATTGCCAACATCCATTGGATTATCAAAAAAGCAAGAGAGTTCCAGAAAAACATCAGCTTCTACTTTATTGACTACGCCTAAGCCTTTAACTATGTAGATCATGATAAATTGTGGAAAATTCTTCCAGAGATGGGAATACTAGACCACCTAACCTACCTCCTGAGAAATTTGTATTCAGGTCAAGAAGCAACAGTTAGAACCAGACATGGGACAGTGAACCAGTTCCAAATTGGGAAAGGAGTACATCAAGGCTATATATTGTCACCCTGCTTATTTAACTTCTATGCAGAGTACATCATGAGAAACGCTGGGCTGGATGAAGCACAAGCTGGAATCAAGATTGCCAGGAATCAATAACCTCAGATTCGCAAGTGACACCACTCTTGGCAGAAAGCGAAGAGGAACTAAAGAGCCCGTTGATGAAAATGAAAGAGGAGAGTAAAAAAGTTGGCTTAAAACTCAACATTCAAAAACTTAAGATCATGGCATCCAGTCCCATCACTTCATGGCAAATAGATGGGGAAATAATGGAAACAGTGAGAGATTTTATCTTCTTGGGATCCAAAATCACTGCAGATTAAAAGACACTTACTTGCTCTTTGGAAGAAAAGCTATGACCAACCTAGACAGCATATTATAAAGCAGAGACATTACTTTGCCAACAAAGGTCCGTCTAGTCAAAACTATGGTTTTTCTAGTAATCATGTATGAATGTAAGAGTTGGACTATAAAAAAACCTAAACACTGAAGAATTGATGCTTTTGAACTGTGGTGTTGGAGAAGACTCTTAAGAGTCCCTTGGACTGCAAGAAGACCAAACCAGTCAATCCTAAAGGAAATCAGTCCTGAATATTCATTGGAAGGACTGATGCTGAAGCTGAAACTTCAATACTTTGGTCACCTGATGCAAAGAACTGACTCCTTGGGAAAGACCCTGATGCTGCAAAGGACTGAAGGCAGGAGAAGAAGGGGATGACAGAGGATGAGATGGTTGGATGGCATCACCGACTCAATGGATGTGAGTTTGAGCAAACTCCAGGAGTTGGTGATGGAAAGGGAAGCCTGGTGTGCTGCAGTCCATGGGGTCTCAAAGAGTCAGACACAACTCAACAACTGAACTGAACTAAATCTCCATGAAATCTAAAGACAAGTAGCTTTGTTAGATTTCTTCGGGGAAACTGTGGGTTGAGCATTCACCAATAATAGAAGCACAAGCAAACCCATAAGAAAAGGACAGAGGTAATTTTTTTCTTCCATGTCTAGAACAGGCTGCTCTAAGCCACACTGCAAAGTGAAAACAATAAACACCTAATCAGATCTTTAAAGAAATCATTCAAAATAATTCAAATTGTATTTGCAATATGGACTTGTAACTATTATTGCTAACAATAAAATCTGATAAAACACTAAAATAAAAGAAAGTTAAAATTCCTCAATATCATTAACATTTAGACATCATAGGTATTCATATTAAACCGTACATTAAAGAGTACACAATCAAAACAATTTGGAGGACACAGCTCTAGGGCCAGCCCTGCACAGAGCAGTGAACTGCGGGGACACACCTGTGGGTACTGGTTATGGGGGAAGGTGCCTTCCATCTCTGACAAAGGACCATGGTTCTGGTGTGCACAGATTTCTTCTTTGCTCATCAGAGACTCTTCCTCGGCCTCCTCTTCCTTTTGGAGCATTTTCCTCATGAAATCTCTCTTGTCCATTGGAGTTCGAATGATTTTCAGGTTATTCGTGTAGATGATTATCTTTCCAAAATCTATAGTAGGTGGGGACTAGAGACATGAAGAATGAGCTTGGTGATGGCCCAGTCACCAAATACAGGGTTGCAGAATCCCTTCGACATCCCAGGGAAGATATATACCATCCACCCAGCACCTGGGGTCCCATCACAACCCCAAACTAGAATTCATTCCCTGGATTCTCTGTTCTGTCTGAAAACAAGGGATTGAAACTGGGTCTCCCACACTGTGGACAGATTCTTTACTGTCTGATCGCCAGCTTCTTATTTCCTGTTGATGGTAACCAATCAGAGCTGAACTAATCACATGACTACAATGTAGGGCTCTGCAGGACAAGGTCCTGAGCTTCTGTTCTTACTACATACCATGGGAGCTGGTGCAGGGCTGGGCAGAGTGAGAGATTTACGCATATATAGGAATGCTTTTAAAAAATAAATCTCTCAGAAACCAAATTATTAGTTATGCTTCTTAAACAATTTACCAGTTTATGTAATTAATTAGGGATAAATTTGAAGTTCTAACTTCTTTTGTTTACTGCATAATACATCACTTGAAAATACCAAGGAAATATCCTTTTGTTTCTAAAGATGCATGAGTGGAAGTAATGCTAGCTGGCAGTATTTGATTGTAAGAAATCAATAAATTGAATTTTTTAAATAAATAAACCTCTCTCCAAAATTTTATGCATAAGTAATAATGTGTGTGTTAGCCACTCAGTCATGTCCAACTCTTTGCAATCTCATGGAGTGGAGCCCACCAGGCTCCTCTGTCCATAAAATTCTCCAGGCAAGAATACTGGAGTGGCTTGCCATTCCCTTCTCCAGAGGATCTTCTCAACAAGGGATTGAAACTGGGTCTCCCACATTGTGGACAGATTCTTTACTGTCTGAGCCACCTGGAAGTCCTATTAGTAATAATAGTAGATACAATTTATTGAATTCACCATTAGTGGATAGCGTTTATTGAACATCAGGCATCATGCTAAGCATTTTACAAACATTACCTCACTTCCCTCCCTAACATCCCTATGATACTGATGCAACGATTTCTATACATTTTACAGAAGAAGAGACTGAGGCTCAGTGAGGTTAAGAGCTTTCCAAAGTTGCAGTTATTCAGGGTTTGTGGCTGGAATTTAAACTCAAGTCTGTCTCACTCTAAGGTCCATATTCTTAGCACCTACACTATACTGCTGCTAAGTCACTTCAGTCGTGTCCAACTCTGTGTGACCCCATAGACGGCAGCCCACCAGGCTCCCCCGTCCCTGGGATTCTCCAGGCAAGCACACTGGAGTGGGTTGCCATTTCCTTCTCCAATGCATGAAAGTGAAAAGTGAAAGTGAAGTCGCTCAGTCGTGTCTGACCCTCAGCGACCCCATGGACTGCAGCCCTCCAGGCTCCTCCGTCCATGGGATTTTCCAGGCAAGAGTACTGGAGTGGGGTGCCATTGCCTTCTCCGAGCACCTACACTATGCTATTCACAAACAGCCCCTCCACCAAGTAAGATTATACATATATATGTTGTGTGTGTTCATTATTCATATATGATCAACATTTTTATGTCAATTAAAATACTGTCTGTGCATGTTCAGTCATGTCCAATTCTCTGCAATCCCATGGACTATGGCCCATGAGGTGCCTCTGTCCATGGGATTTCCCAGGCAAGAATACTGGAGTGGGTTGCCGTTTCCCTCTCCAAGGTATATTCCTGACCCAGGGATTGAAATTGCATCTCTTGCACCTCCTACATTGGAAGGTGCATTCTTTATCAGCTGCACCACCGGGGAAGCCTGCAGCATCATTATTAATAGCTTATGTCCCCGTCTATAGATTTATCAGGTGTTACTTCATCATTTGCTGAGAAACAACTTGGACAATTTTACAGTGCAGTAGAGGAGTCCGGGCAGGAAATGTTTAGACGTGAGTTAACTAAGAACACATACTTCTTCACAGATAACTTAGAGGGGAAACAACACTATATCCCAATTCCACCATCCACGAGATACAGGAGAGCCATTTGGTCTCTTAGGACCTCAGTGTTTTCATGCAAATGGGCTGACAGCCAAATGGTGGGCACCATCACAAATAAAGTAGTGATTAAAATATACAAATATTTCCATACTAGCTGATAATCAGGTGCTGTCCTGAGACTCCTGAGCACCTTCCTGTTTCTCAAACTCCTTTCCTGAGGGAGCCTCTCTCACCCACAAACAGAGCGGTGTAGACATTAATGCTCAGGAACCCAGGTATCAGGACCCTGCCCCAACATTCTCCTGACTTCTGAGCTGACCTCAATGTTCCTGTGGTTAAATGTTTTAACTCTCATCCCTGAGACTAATTATATCAACATCTAAGGGTGAGGGCACAATGAAAAATACGTTAGAGTGTGCAAAAGCTGAAGATACTATGCAAATGATGTTTTTACTGCAGTTAGTATTAATCACACTACATAGCTACGTTCCCCAGCACGAAATGTTTTGCCCTGCTTTTACAGAACTATATAAACCAAATCTGTTTACATGCCACAATTAAGCAGTCTCCTATTTAGCCCTCATGCATTCAGGCACAACCCGGCTTGAGCAGGACTTCAATCTTCAGGTCCCCTTCCTTGAAACACCCACAGAGTTTTCAATAATTATTAATGAAGCCACAAGCTTCCTACCTGGCCCTGTATCCTCTCCCTCTCGTCAAGGGATCATGTGGCAGCTTCCATTTCCTATTGTTTGATGCATGCTGGGTTCCTGTTTCACACTCTGGACTATCAGTTTCTGAGCATCAGAAGATAAAGATGGTGGTACCTTTGGAAGGTTCCATTTCTATTTCCAGTAATAGCCGAAGAGGTTCAATTACTCAGAAGTTTTTTTCATACAAAAGGCTAGTTTTTCAAAATTCTTCACATATGAAAAAAACAAACAAACTTCACTTATCTGGCCCAACCTCCTGTCTCTCAGCTGGACAACATCTGAGACACCCAGGATAGTAAATGTATTTTTAATATACTCCCAAGATGGAGGATCCCAAATCACCTTTAAGGTGTGTTTATGTTTCCGTTACCATGACAGCCAAGTTCTTCCTTGCATCTAGGTGTAACTAAAGTTCACATTATCCAGTTACACTCCAGTGCCTGTGAGAAACACTCACTCTTACATTATAGAGGGTCAGGATAGAGCCAGGACGTTTTTGTTTTATTCCATAATCCCAGAATGTCAACTTATATAAGATTAAGTATTCATAAATACTCTGATGTCAAAAGCAATGGGACTGGGATTGCCATTCGGGGAGCATGCAACCTTCCACTGCTCTGTGTTTAAATGCAGACATGTCTTGTTGGGACTAGGAACTCAATGTGCTTTGGAGGTGGACAAATCTCAGTTCAAATTCTATTTGACAACCATGTGAAGTCTGTAAGTTATTTAACCTCCATGAACTTCTGTTTTTCCAATTTGTTAAACTCTTCCTCCCAAAATTATTGTGAGGATGAAATTGCATAACAGTACAGAAAGTTCATGTTCAATAAATGTTTCTTTCCTTCCTCCTCCCCACCCCCACCCCCACCCCTCTTTTTTGGCTGCTCTAGGTCTTAATTGTGGCGTGCAAGATCTTTA